>NW_027150400.1:1852500-2187000 GCF_031143425.1 Pleurodeles waltl | reverse complement strand
TAGATGCCCCCAAACCGCAGAAACCACGAGGGGAATGAAAAGAGGAAGAGACGGGTTATGTCAGAGATACAAATGGTTTCCTGCTCAAGACCTGCAATAAATTAAAACAAAAGTATTATTACAAACATTCCAGGTCCTAACGATATTGGAACTCAGATTGCTGGATTCAGAGTCCAGAGTGCTAATCATTACATGATGGAACCAAAGTCCACGATCCTCAACCCTAGGAGTCCTGAAGCAGTGTCAGTCGCCACCTACTGTCTATCGCTTGAATTCGTTCACACTGTAAATCAAACATGACAAATCCAACAGCACAACTAAAATGTGTATTTCACAAGTAATAACATAAAAACAGAAATATACTTTTGCTGATGCAGAAACAAAGAAAACGTCTTGTCTGATGCTTCGAAATCTCCATTTAGCATGGCCCCTTAACTAACCACCAAGAGTCTTTGCACGGCTGGGAACCTTTGTAAAAGAGTCAGTGGGTCACTGTGAATGCAGCAGATCTTCACCCCTGTATTTCTTACAAAGAAGCAGAGTTTTATTCCAGGTACAGGAGGCATCTCTGGTGTCTGATACTACCGGTAGTGTTCAGCCTACCCTCTCTGAGAGAGCAGCAGTGAGGGTACAAAGCACACTGGTTGCAAAATGTGGACACTGCAAACAACAGCTGCAATATCACAGATGATATAAAACACATAAAGTACTCAAGTCTTATACTAGATACAACACAGCAGGGAAATCATGTCATAAAACAAATGATGAACCCACAGTATGGACGGAGCAGGTAATAAAATGCAAATTTCCCATGGTGGGACCACAATCAATTGCTGCCTTCTTCTCTGTGCCCCGGTCTCTTTATATAATCTGTACTTTTTGTTGTGCAATAAAAGAAAAACAAGGAATAACCCTTCATAGTATTAATGTACAGGTCAAGGGCTGGGGATAGAGGGCAGTAGATTTGGGGGTTGGTGTAAACCTCTGACGGCATTAGATGGAAGCAGAAGACAAAGCAAGTGACATTTATTAAGACTTTAGGTGCATTTAGGTTTATAGAAAAAAAATGAGAAACTTTAAAATGTCTGAGTAGTAAAAAAAAAATGGAGTTCCCATACCGGGAGTCGAACCCGGGCCACCTGGGTGAAAACCAGGAATCCTAACCGCTAGACCATATGAGAACTGTGAACTCATCATACAGCTCAGTATATGTGAGGTGTCTCCCAAGGTCACACTGCATTCCGTACACTGAGAGTTATATTGTTCTTCTCAGTAGTACACAATCAATTGGGGTAACAGACACCTCACTTCTGACAAAAGAGAAGGAATCACCAGAAGTCATCATTTCTGCCGCAACCTGTCAGGTCTCATTATTTACAACCTTAGAACTTCTACACATACACAGAGCCCAGGACACGGAGGACAGCAGCAGTCCCTGCATTCACTATTACTAACCCCTCCCCTTGAGCCAGACAAAGCCACGCCCCTCCCGTAGGACACTCCTGGGTTTCCTCACCAGACTGATGGCCCCACAGACCCCTCTCCAGTTATCTTCCAGCTGCTTCCTTGACGACACTCCCCTGCACCTGTCACAGGCTCCAGGCTGCCCTCCTGGGGCTCGAGTTATACTCCTTCTCTATCTACTAACAGCACCGACTCCAGTCCTGACACTGGATTGGTTCACACAGAGAAGAAACAGCTCAGAAGTAGTCTGGGTTGTTCCCAGGTACCTGCATCTTCACAGAGTGACCGCCAGGGGGCAGCACAGCCAAAGCACTCACAGCCCACAAGGCTACGAATCATCAATTGGATGTCAGCAGCCTTGTCAGAGGCGCAGAGACTAGTAATTCCACAATGTTTTGGGACAGCAGAGGAAGAAGCAAGTGCTGAGCTGAAGTGGTCACTGCTGTTTTGTCACAACACCAGACATATGTTCTTAAAAGCATGTAAGCGCACATTCTTAGGCATTCTCGGTCGTCTTCTCCCTTTCTGACATTATACCAATTGAATACACCCGAATGGAGAAAAGTTAAAATATAAGGTACTAGGAATATGCGCCAAAGGTAGGCAAATTAAACATTTCAAGTACAAATATTACCATATTTATTGATGTAAAATGTAAACAAGTTAGACTGAAAATATGTGTGTGTGTTTACAAAGGATGTCTAAAGTGTATGCTGTGAGGTCAGGTTGCAGTTCACTACTTGCACTTGTGCCTTTCACAAGTGTGAGTACCCAGTTACACTAATGTCTGCTCTGACTTGTTATTCTGAGAGTCATGTGCTAAAGGGGGGCTTCCACCCTAGTTTGAGGGACCAGAGTACGAATGCCCCAGGGCACAGGAAGTACACAGTCCTCATTGATACAACTGTGGCCCAGTAACTTCTGACTGCCCTTTGACCCCACAGACTGGCACATATATGTCATCAGACTATAGCACCGTGGTGCATATGCACATATGTGCATGTACACGTCAGCCAGTTTTTTATTCATTTATGTGCTAATACTGTTCAGCATCAGGATGTGATGTCGAAGGAGACTGGTGGAGAGCGCCGAAGTCTCTGGTATTTCAAGACAAAACTAGAGACCTTTTCACACTCATATACTGCTCCAGGCAGATCTTTCACTGCAAATGCAAGTTATATGAGTCCAGCTGAAAACTGTTTATTTTTGGGTACTTGCTTTAGTCAAAGGTTACCATTTGCAACTCACAAAAAAAAGCAAAGGGCAATTTCATACATTAACTCTTTGGTAAAGTCGTTCTTTCACACCGTACATTTCCATAAGTTTCTCTCTCCTTGTAAGTTATCCGGTGTGAAGGCCAAGTGGAGTCAGGTCCACACTGTGCATCTTACAGTTGTGTAGCCAGAGTAGAGAGGTGTCCACACAGACACAGGACGTAGACAACACCTGTGTGTACCATCACGTGCCCCCAGCAACGCCTATAGAATAATGTATAGATGCCCCCAAACCGCAGAAACCACGAGGGGAATGAAAAGAGGAAGAGACGGGTTATGTCAGAGATACAAATGGTTTCCTGCTCAAGACCTGCAATAAATTAAAACAAAAGTATTATTACAAACATTCCAGGTCCTAACGATATTGGAACTCAGATTGCTGGATTCAGAGTCCAGAGTGCTAATCATTACATGATGGAACCAACGTCCACGATCCTCAACCCTAGGAGTCCTGAAGCAGTGTCAGTCGCCACCTACTGTCTATCGCTTGAATTCGTTCACACTGTAAATCAAACATGACAAATCCAACAGCACAACTAAAATGTGTATTTCACAAGTAATAACATAAAAACAGAAATATACTTTTGCTGATGCAGAAACAAAGAAAACGTCTTGTATGATGCTTCGAAATCTCCATTTAGCATGGCCCCTTAACTAACCACCAAGAGTCTTTGCACGGCTGGGAACCTTTGTAAAAGAGTCAGTGGGTCACTGTGAATGCAGCAGATCTTCACCCCTGTATTTCTTACAAAGAAGCAGAGTTTTATTCCAGGTACAGGAGGCATCTCTGGTGTCTGATACTACCGGTAGTGTTCAGCCTACCCTCTCTGAGAGAGCAGCAGTGAGGGTACAAAGCACACTGGTTGCAAAATGTGGACACTGCAAACAACAGCTGCAATATCACAGATGATATAAAACACATAAAGTACTCAAGTCTTATACTAGATACAACACAGCAGGGAAATCATGTCATAAAACAAATGATGAACCCACAGTATGGACGGGGCAGGTAATAAAATGCAAATTTCCCATGGTGGGACCACAGTCAATTGCTGCCTTCTTCTCTGTGCCCCGGTCTCTTTATATAATCTGTACTTTTTGTTGTGCAATAAAAGAAAAACAAGGAATAAACCTTCATAGTATTAATGTACAGGTCAAGGGCTGGGGGGAGAGGGCAGTAGATTTGGGGGTTGGTGTAAACCTCTGACGGCATTAGATGGAAGCAGAAGACAAAGCAAGTGACATTTATTAAGACTTTAGGTGCATTTAGGTTTATAGAAAAAAAATGAGAAACTTTAAAATGTCTGAGTAGTGAAAAAATAAATGGAGTTCCCATACCGGGAGTCGAACCCGGGCCACCTGGGTGAAAACCAGGAATCCTAACCGCTAGACCATATGAGAACTGTGAACTCATCATACAGCTCAGTATATGTGAGGTGTCTCCCAAGGTCACACTGCATTCCGTACACTGAGAGTTATATTGTTCTTCTCAGTAGTACACAATCAATTGGGGTAACAGACACCTCACTTCTGACAAAAGAGAAGGAATCACCAGAAGTCATCATTTCTGCCACAACCTGTCAGGTCTCATTATTTACAACCTTAGAACTTCTACACATACACAGAGCCCAGGACACGGAGGACAGCAGCAGTCCCTGCATTCACTATTACTAACCCCTCCCCTTGAGCCAGACAAAGCCACGCCCCTCCCGTAGGACACTCCTGGGTTTCCTCACCAGACTGATGGCCCCACAGACCCCTCTCCAGTTATCTTCCAGCTGCTTCCTTGACGACACTCCCCTGCACCTGTCACAGGCTCCAGGCTGCCCTCCTGGGGCTCGAGTTATACTCCTTCTCTATCTACTAACAGCACCGACTCCAGTCCTGACACTGGATTGGTTCACACAGAGAAGAAACAGCTCAGAAGTAGTCTGGGTTGTTCCCAGGTACCTGCATCTTCACAGAGTGACCGCCAGGGGGCAGCACAGCCAAAGCACTCACAGCCCACAAGGCTACGAATCATCAATTGGATGTCAGCAGCCTTGTCAGAGGCGCAGAGACTAGTAATTCCACAATATTTTGGGACAGCAGACGAAGAAGCAAGTGCTGAGCTGAAGTGGTCACTGCTGTTTTGTCACAACACCAGACATATGTTCTTAAAAGCATGTAAGCGCACATTCTTAGGCATTCTCGGTCGTCTTCTCCCTTTCTGACATTATACCAATTGTATACACCCGAATGGAGAAAAGTTAAAATATAAGGTACTAGGAATATGCGCCAAAGGTAGGCAAATTAAACATTTCAAGTACAAATATTACCATATTTATTGATGTAAAATGTAAACAAGTTAGACTGAAAATATTTGTGTGTGTTTACAAAGGATGTCTAAAGTGTATGCTGTGAGGTCAGGTTGCAGTTCACTACTTGCACTTGTGCCTTTCACAAGTGTGAGTACCCAGTTACACTAATGTCTGCTCTGACTTGTTATTCTGAGAGTCATGTGCTAAAGGGGGGCTTCCACCCTAGTTTGAGGGACCAGAGTACGAATGCCCCAGGGCACAGGAAGTACACAGTCCTCATTGATACAACTGTGGCCCAGTAACTTCTGACTGCCCTTTGACCCCACAGACTGGCACATATATGTCATCAGACTATAGCACCGTGGTGCATATGCACATATGTGCATGTACACGTCAGCCAGTTTTTTATTCATTTATGTGCTAATACTGTTCAGCATCAGGATGTGATGTCGAAGGAGACTGGTGGAGAGCGCCGAAGTCTCTGGTATTTCAAGACAAAACTAGAGACCTTTTCACACTCATATACTGCTCCAGGCAGATCTTCCACTGCAAATGCAAGTTATATGAGTCCAGCTGAAAACTGTTTATTTTTGGGTACTTGCTTTAGTCAAAGGTTACCATTTGCAACTCACAAAAAAAAGCAAAGGGCAATTTCATACATTAACTCTTTGGTAAAGTCGTTCTTTCACACCGTACATTTCCATAAGTTTCTCTCTCCTTGTAAGTTATCCGGTGTGAAGGCCAAGTGGAGTCAGGTCCACACTGTGCATCTTACAGTTGTGTAGCCAGAGTAGAGAGGTGTCCACACAGACACAGGACGTAGACAACACCTGTGTGTAGCATCACGTGCCCCCAGCAACGCCTATAGAATAATGTATAGATGCCCCTAAACCGCAGAAACCACGAGGGGAATGAAAAGAGGAAGAGACAGGTTATGTCAGAGATACAAATGGTTTCCTGCTCAAGACCTGCAATAAATTAAAACAAAAGTATTATTACAAACATTCCAGGTCCTAACGATATTGGAACTCAGATTGCTGGATTCAGAGTCCAGAGTGCTAATCATTATATGATGGAACCAAAGTCCACGATCCTCAACCCTAGGAGTCCTGAAGCAGTGTCAGTCGCCACCTACTGTCTATCGCTTGAATTCGTTCACACTGTAAATCAAACATGACAAATCCAACAGCACAACTAAAATGTGTATTTCACAAGTAATAACATAAAAACAGAAATATACTTTTGCTGATGCAGAAACAAAGAAAACGTCTTGTCTGATGCTTCGAAATCTCCATTTAGCATGGCCCCTTAACTAACCACCAAGAGTCTTTGCACGGCTGGGAACCTTTGTAAAAGAGTCAGTGGGTCACTGTGAATGCAGCAGATCTTCACCCCTGTATTTCTTACAAAGAAGCAGAGTTTTATTCCAGGTACAGGAGGCATCTCTGGTGTCTGATACTACCGGTAGTGTTCAGCCTACCCTCTCTGAGAGAGCAGCAGTGAGGGTACAAAGCACACTGGTTGCAAATGTGGACACTGCAAACAACAGCTGCAATATCACAGATGATATAAAACACATAAAGTACTCAAGTCTTATACTAGATACAACACAGCAGGGAAATCATGTCATAAAACAAATGATGAACCCACAGTATGGACGGGGCAGGTAATAAAATGCAAATTTCCCATGGTGGGACCACAGTCAATTGCTGCCTTCTTCTCTGTGCCCCGGTCTCTTTATATAATCTGTACTTTTTGTTGTGCAATAAAAGAAAAACAAGGAATAAACCTTCATAGTATAAATGTACAAGTCAAGGGCTGGGGAGAGAGGGCAGTAGATTTGGGGGTTGGTGTAAACCTCTGACGGCATTAGATGGAAGCAGAAGACAAAGCAAGTGACATTTATTAAGACTTTAGGTGCATTTAGGTTTATAGAAAAAAACTGAGAAACTTTAAAATGTCTGAGTAGTGAAAAAATAAATGGAGTTCCCATAGCGGGAGTCGAACCCGGACCACCTGGGTGAAAACCAGGAATCCTAACCACTAGACCATATGGGAACTGTGAACTCATCATACAGCTCAGTATATGTGAGGTGTCTCCCAAGGTCACATTGCATTCCGTACACTGAGAGTTATATTGTTCTTCTCAGTAGTACACAATCAATTGGGGTAACAGACACCTCACTTCTGACAAAAGAGAAGGAATCACCAGAAGTCATCATTTCTGCCACAACCTGTCAGGTCTCATTATTTACAACCTTAGAACTTCTACATATACACAGAGCCCAGGACACGGAGGACAGCAGCAGTCCCTGCATTCACTATTACTAACCCCTCCCCTTGAGTCAGACAAAGCCACGCCCCTCCCGTAGGACACTCCTGGGTTTCCTCACCAGACTGATGGCCCCACAGACCCCCCTCCAGTTATCTTCCAGCTGCTTCCTTGACGACACTCCCCTGCACCTGTCACAGGCTCCAGGCTGCCCTCCTGGGGCTCGAGTTATACTCCTTCTCTATCTACTAACAGCACCGACTCCAGTCCTGACACTGGATTGGTTCACACAGAGAAGAAACAGCTCAGAAGTAGTCTGGGTTGTTCCCAGGTACCTGCATCTTCACAGAGTGACCGCCAGGGGGCAGCACAGCCAAAGCACTCACAGCCCACAAGGCTACGAATCATCAATTGGATGTCAGCAGCCTTGTCAGAGGCGCAGAGACTAGTAATTCCACAATATTTTGGGACAGCAGACGAAGAAGCAAGTGCTGAGCTGAAGTGGTCACTGCTGTTTTGTCACAACACCAGACATATGTTCTTAAAAGCATGTAAGCGCACATTCTTAGGCATTCTCGGTCGTCTTCTCCCTTTCTGACATTATACCAATTGTATACACCCGAATGGAGAAAAGTTAAAATATAAGGTACTAGGAATATGCGCCAAAGGTAGGCAAATTAAACATTTCAAGTACAAATATTACCATATTTATTGATGTAAAATGTAAACAAGTTAGACTGAAAATATTTGTGTGTGTTTACAAAAGATGTCTAAAGTGTATGCTGTGAGGTCAGGTTGCAGTTCACTACTTGCACTTGTGCCTTTCACAAGTGTGAGTACCCAGTTACACTAATGTCTGCTCTGACTTGTTATTCTGAGAGTCATGTGCTAAAGGGGGGCTTCCACCCTAGTTTGAGGGACCAGAGTACGAATGCCCCAGGGCACAGGAAGTACACAGTCCTCATTGATACAACTGTGGCCCAGTAACTTCTGACTGCCCTTTGACCCCACAGACTGGCACATATATGTCATCAGACTATAGCACCGTGGTGCATATGCACATATGTGCATGTACACGTCAGCCATTTTTTTATTCATTTATGTGCTAATACTGTTCAGCATCAGGATGTGATGTCGAAGGAGACTGGTGGAGAGCGCCGAAGTCTCTGGTATTTCAAGACAAAACTAGAGACCTTTTCACACTCATATACTGCTCCAGGCAGATCTTCCACTGCAAATGCAAGTTATATGAGTCCAGCTGAAAACTGTTTATTTTTGGGTACTTGCTTTAGTCAAAGGTTACCATTTGCAACTCACAAAAAAAAGCAAAGGGCAATTTCATACATTAACTCTTTGGTAAAGTCGTTCTTTCACACCGTACATTTCCATAAGTTTCTCTCTCCTTGTAAGTTATCCGGTGTGAAGGCCAAGTGGAGTCAGGTCCACACTGTGCATCTTACAGTTGTGTAGCCAGAGTAGAGAGGTGTCCACACAGACACAGGACGTAGACAACACCTGTGTGTAGCATCACGTGCCCCCAGCAACGCCTATAGAATAATGTATAGATGCCCCTAAACCGCAGAAACCACGAGGGGAATGAAAAGAGGAAGAGACAGGTTATGTCAGAGATACAAATGGTTTCCTGCTCAAGACCTGCAATAAATTAAAACAAAAGTATTATTACAAACATTCCAGGTCCTAACGATATTGGAACTCAGATTGCTGGATTCAGAGTCCAGAGTGCTAATCATTATATGATGGAACCAAAGTCCACGATCCTCAACCCTAGGAGTCCTGAAGCAGTGTCAGTCGCCACCTACTGTCTATCGCTTGAATTCGTTCACACTGTAAATCAAACATGACAAATCCAACAGCACAACTAAAATGTGTATTTCACAAGTAATAACATAAAAACAGAAATATACTTTTGCTGATGCAGAAACAAAGAAAACGTCTTGTCTGATGCTTCGAAATCTCCATTTAGCATGGCCCCTTAACTAACCACCAAGAGTCTTTGCACGGCTGGGAACCTTTGTAAAAGAGTCAGTGGGTCACTGTGAATGCAGCAGATCTTCACCCCTGTATTTCTTACAAAGAAGCAGAGTTTTATTCCAGGTACAGGAGGCATCTCTGGTGTCTGATACTACCGGTAGTGTTCAGCCTACCCTCTCTGAGAGAGCAGCAGTGAGGGTACAAAGCACACTGGTTGCAAAATGTGGACACTGCAAACAACAGCTGCAATATCACAGATGATATAAAACACATAAAGTACTCAAGTCTTATACTAGATACAACACAGCAGGGAAATCATGTCATAAAACAAATGATGAACCCACAGTATGGACGGGGCAGGTAATAAAATGCAAATTTCCCATGGTGGGACCACAGTCAATTGCTGCCTTCTTCTCTGTGCCCCGGTCTCTTTATATAATCTGTACTTTTTGTTGTGCAATAAAAGAAAAACAAGGAATAAACCTTCATAGTATTAATGTACAAGTCAAGGGCTGGGGAGAGAGGGCAGTAGATTTGGGGGTTGGTGTAAACCTCTGACGGCATTAGATGGAAGCAGAAGACAAAGCAAGTGACATTTATTAAGACTTTAGGTGCATTTAGGTTTATAGAAAAAAACTGAGAAACTTTAAAATGTCTGAGTAGTGAAAAAATAAATGGAGTTCCCATAGCGGGAGTCGAACCCGGACCACCTGGGAGAAAACCAGGAATCCTAACCACTAGACCATATGGGAACTGTGAACTCATCATACAGCTCAGTATATGTGAGGTGTCTCCCAAGGTCACACTGCATTCCGTACACTGAGAGTTATATTGTTCTTCTCAGTAGTACACAATCAATTGGGGTAACAGACACCTCACTTCTGACAAAAGAGAAGGAATCACCAGAAGTCATCATTTCTGCCACAACCTGTCAGGTCTCATTATTTACAACCTTAGAACTTCTACATATACACAGAGCCCAGGACACGGAGGACAGCAGCAGTCCCTGCATTCACTATTACTAACCCCTCCCCTTGAGTCAGACAAAGCCACGCCCCTCCCGTAGGACACTCCTGGGTTTCCTCACCAGACTGATGGCCCCACAGAGCCCTCTCCAGTTATCTTCCAGCTGCTTCCTTGACGACACTCCCCTGCACCTGTCACAGGCTCCAGGCTGCCCTCCTGTGGCTCGAGTTATACTCCTTCTCTATCTACTAACAGCACCGACTCCAGTCCTGACACTGGATTGGTTCACACAGAGAAGAAACAGCTCAGAAGTAGTCTGGGTTGTTCCCAGGTACCTGCATCTTCACAGAGTGACCGCTAGGGGGCAGCACAGCCAAAGCACTCACAGCCCACAAGGCTACGAATCATCAATTGGATGTCAGCAGCCTTGTCAGAGGAGCAGAGACTAGTAATTCCACAATATTTTGGGACAACAGAGGAAGAAGCAAGTGCTGAGCTGAAGTGGTCACTGCTGTTTTGTCACAACACCAGACATATGTTCTTAAAAGCATGTAAGCGCACATTCTTAGGCATTCTCGGTCGTCTTCTCCCTTTCTGACATTATACCAATTGAATACACCCGAATGGATAAAAGTTAAAATATAAGGTACTAGGAATATGCGCCAAAGGTAGGCAAATTAAACATTTCACGTACAAATATTACCATATTTATTGATGTAAAATGTAAACAAGTTAGACTGAAAATATTTGTGTGTGTTTACAAAGGATGTCTAAAGTGTATGCTGTGAGGTCAGGTTGCAGTTCACTACTTGCACTTGTGCCTTTCACAAGTGTGAGTACCCAGTTACACTAATGTCTGCTCTGACTTGTTATTCTGAGAGTCATGTGCTAAAGGGGGGCTTCCACCCTAGTTTGAGGGACCAGAGTACGAATGCCCCAGGGCACAGGAAGTACACAGTCCTCATTGATACAACTGTGGCCCAGTAACTTCTGACTGCCCTTTGACCCCACAGACTGGCACATATATGTCATCAGACTATAGCACCGTGGTGCATATGCACATATGTGCATGTACACGTCAGCCAGTTTTTTATTCATTTATGTGCTAATACTGTTCAGCATCAGGATGTGATGTCGAAGGAGACTGGTGGAGAGCGCCGAAGTCTCTGGTATTTCAAGACAAAACTAGAGACCTTTTCACACTCATATACTGCTCCAGGCAGATCTTCCACTGCAAATGCAAGTTATATGAGTCCAGCTGAAAACTGTTTATTTTTGGGTACTTGCTTTAATCAAAGGTTACCATTTGCAACTCACAAAAAAAAGCAAAGGGCAATTTCATACATTAACTCTTTGGTAAAGTCGTTCTTTCACACCGTACATTTCCATAAGTTTCTCTCTCCTTGTAAGTTATCCGGTGTGAAGGCCAAGTGGAGTCAGGTCCACACTGTGCATCTTACAGTTGTGTAGCCAGAGTAGAGAGGTGTCCACACAGACACAGGACGTAGACAACACCTGTGTGTAGCATCACGTGCCCCCAGCAACGCCTACAGAATAATGTATAGATGCCCCCAAACCGCAGAAACCACGAGGGGAATGAAAAGAGGAAGAGACGGGTTATGTCAGAGATACAAATGGTTTCCTGCTCAAGACCTGCAATAAATTAAAACAAAAGTATTATTACAAACATTCCAGGTCCTAACGATATTGGAACTCAGATTGCTGGATTCAGAGTCCAGAGTGCTAATCATTACATGATGGAACCAAAGTCCACGATCCTCAACCCTAGGAGTCCTGAAGCAGTGTCAGTCGCCACCTACTGTCTATCGCTTGAATTCGTTCACACTGTAAATCAAACATGACAAATCCAACAGCACAACTAAAATGTGTATTTCACAAGTAATAACATAAAAACAGAAATATACTTTTGCTGATGCAGAAACAAAGAAAACGTCTTGTCTGATGCTTCGAAATCTCCATTTAGCATGGCCCCTTAACTAACCACCAAGAGTCTTTGCACGGCTGGGAACCTTTGTAAAAGAGTCAGTGGGTCACTGTGAATGCAGCAGATCTTCACCCCTGTATTTCTTACAAAGAAGCAGAGTTTTATTCCAGGTACAGGAGGCATCTCTGGTGTCTGATACTACCGGTAGTGTTCAGCCTACCCTCTCTGAGAGAGCAGCAGTGAGGGTACAAAGCACACTGGTTGCAAAATGTGGACACTGCAAACAACAGCTGCAATATCACAGATGATATAAAACACATAAAGTACTCAAGTCTTATACTAGATACAACACAGCAGGGAAATCATGTCATAAAACAAATGATGAACCCACAGTATGGACGGGGCAGGTAATAAAATGCAAATTTCCCATGGTGGGACCACAATCAATTGCTGCCTTCTTCTCTGTGCCCCGGTCTCTTTATATAATCTGTACTTTTTGTTGTGCAATAAAAGAAAAACAAGGAATAACCCTTCATAGTATTAATGTACAGGTCAAGGGCTGGGGATAGAGGGCAGTAGATTTGGGGGTTGGTGTAAACCTCTGACGGCATTAGATGGAAGCAGAAGACAAAGCAAGTGACATTTATTAAGACTTTAGGTGCATTTAGGTTTATAGAAAAAAAATGAGAAACTTTAAAATGTCTGAGTAGTGAAAAAATAAATGGAGTTCCCATACCGGGAGTCGAACCCGGGCCACCTGGGTGAAAACCAGGAATCCTAACCGCTAGACCATATGAGAACTGTGAACTCATCATACAGCTCAGTATATGTGAGGTGTCTCCCAAGGTCACACTGCATTCCGTACACTGAGAGTTATATTGTTCTTCTCAGTAGTACACAATCAATTGGGGTAACAGACACCTCACTTCTGACAAAAGAGAAGGAATCACCAGAAGTCATCATTTCTGCCGCAACCTGTCAGGTCTCATTATTTACAACCTTAGAACTTCTACACATACACAGAGCCCAGGACACGGAGGACAGCAGCAGTCCCTGCATTCACTATTACTAACCCCTCCCCTTGAGCCAGACAAAGCCACGCCCCTCCCGTAGGACACTCCTGGGTTTCCTCACCAGACTGATGGCCCCACAGACCCCTCTCCAGTTATCTTCCAGCTGCTTCCTTGACGACACTCCCCTGCACCTGTCACAGGCTCCAGGCTGCCCTCCTGGGGCTCGAGTTATACTCCTTCTCTATCTACTAACAGCACCGACTCCAGTCCTGACACTGGATTGGTTCACACAGAGAAGAAACAGCTCAGAAGTAGTCTGGGTTGTTCCCAGGTACCTGCATCTTCACAGAGTGACCGCCAGGGGGCAGCACAGCCAAAGCACTCACAGCCCACAAGGCTACGAATCATCAATTGGATGTCAGCAGCCTTGTCAGAGGCGCAGAGACTAGTAATTCCACAATGTTTTGGGACAGCAGAGGAAGAAGCAAGTGCTGAGCTGAAGTGGTCACTGCTGTTTTGTCACAACACCAGACATATGTTCTTAAAAGCATGTAAGCGCACATTCTTAGGCATTCTCGGTCGTCTTCTCCCTTTCTGACATTATACCAATTGAATACACCCGAATGGAGAAAAGTTAAAATATAAGGTACTAGGAATATGCGCCAAAGGTAGGCAAATTAAACATTTCAAGTACAAATATTACCATATTTATTGATGTAAAATGTAAACAAGTTAGACTGAAAATATGTGTGTGTGTTTACAAAGGATGTCTAAAGTGTATGCTGTGAGGTCAGGTTGCAGTTCACTACTTGCACTTGTGCCTTTCACAAGTGTGAGTACCCAGTTACACTAATGTCTGCTCTGACTTGTTATTCTGAGAGTCATGTGCTAAAGGGGGGCTTCCACCCTAGTTTGAGGGACCAGAGTACGAATGCCCCAGGGCACAGGAAGTACACAGTCCTCATTGATACAACTGTGGCCCAGTAACTTCTGACTGCCCTTTGACCCCACAGACTGGCACATATATGTCATCAGACTATAGCACCGTGGTGCATATGCACATATGTGCATGTACACGTCAGCCAGTTTTTTATTCATTTATGTGCTAATACTGTTCAGCATCAGGATGTGATGTCGAAGGAGACTGGTGGAGAGCGCCGAAGTCTCTGGTATTTCAAGACAAAACTAGAGACCTTTTCACACTCATATACTGCTCCAGGCAGATCTTTCACTGCAAATGCAAGTTATATGAGTCCAGCTGAAAACTGTTTATTTTTGGGTACTTGCTTTAGTCAAAGGTTACCATTTGCAACTCACAAAAAAAAGCAAAGGGCAATTTCATACATTAACTCTTTGGTAAAGTCGTTCTTTCACACCGTACATTTCCATAAGTTTCTCTCTCCTTGTAAGTTATCCGGTGTGAAGGCCAAGTGGAGTCAGGTCCACACTGTGCATCTTCCAGTTGTGTAGCCAGAGTAGAGAGGTGTCCACACAGACACAGGACGTAGACAACACCTGTGTGTAGCATCACGTGCCCCCAGCAACGCCTATAGAATAATGTATAGATGCCCCCAAACCGCAGAAACCACGAGGGGAATGAAAAGAGGAAGAGACGGGTTATGTCAGAGATACAAATGGTTTCCTGCTCAAGACCTGCAATAAATTAAAACAAAAGTATTATTACAAACATTCCAGGTCCTAACGATATTGGAACTCAGATTGCTGGATTCAGAGTCCAGAGTGCTAATCATTACATGATGGAACCAAAGTCCACGATCCTCAACCCTAGGAGTCCTGAAGCAGTGTCAGTCGCCACCTACTGTCTATCGCTTGAATTCGTTCACACTGTAAATCAAACATGACAAATCCAACAGCACAACTAAAATGTGTATTTCACAAGTAATAACATAAAAACAGAAATATACTTTTGCTGATGCAGAAACAAAGAAAACGTCTTGTCTGATGCTTCGAAATCTCCATTTAGCATGGCCCCTTAACTAACCACCAAGAGTCTTTGCACGGCTGGGAACCTTTGTAAAAGAGTCAGTGGGTCACTGTGAATGCAGCAGATCTTCACCCCTGTATTTCTTACAAAGAAGCAGAGTTTTATTCCAGGTACAGGAGGCATCTCTGGTGTCTGATACTACCGGTAGTGTTCAGCCTACCCTCTCTGAGAGAGCAGCAGTGAGGGTACAAAGCACACTGGTTGCAAAATGTGGACACTGCAAACAACAGCTGCAATATCACAGATGATATAAAACACATAAAGTACTCAAGTCTTATACTAGATACAACACAGCAGGGAAATCATGTCATAAAACAAATGATGAACCCACAGTATGGACGGGGCAGGTAATAAAATGCAAATTTCCCATGGTGGGACCACAGTCAATTGCTGCCTTCTTCTCTGTGCCCCGGTCTCTTTATAGAATCTGTACTTTTTGTTGTGCAATAAAAGAAAAACAAGGAATAACCCTTCATAGTATTAATGTACAGGTCAAGGGCTGGGGATAGAGGGCAGTAGATTTGGGGGTTGGTGTAAACCTCTGACGGCATTAGATGGAAGCAGAAGACAAAGCAAGTGACATTTATTAAGACTTTAGGTGCATTTAGGTTTATAGAAAAAAAATGAGAAACTTTAAAATGTCTGAGTAGTGAACAAATATATGGAGTTCCCATACCGGGAGTCGAACCCAGGCCACCTGGGTGAAAACCAGGAATCCTAACCGCTAGACCATATGGCAAATGTGAACTCATCATACAGCTCAGTATATGTGAGGTGTCTCCCAAGGTCACACTGCATTCCGTACACTGAGAGTTATATTGTTCTTCTCAGTAGTACACAATCAATTGGGGTAACAGACACCTCACTTCTGACAAAAGAGAAGGAATCACCAGAAGTCATCATTTCTGCCACAACCTGTCAGGTCTCATTATTTACAACCTTAGAGCTTCTACACATACACAGAGCCCAGGACACGGAGTACAGCAGCAGTCCCTGCATTCACTATTACTAACCCCTCCCCTTGAGCCAGACAAAGCCACGCCCCTCCCGTAGGACACTCCTGGGTTTCCTCACCAGACTGATGGCCCCACAGACCCCTCTCCAGTTATCTTCCAACTGCTTCCTTGACGACACTCCCCTGCACCTGTCACAGGCTCCAGGCTGCCCTCCTGGGGCTCGAGTTATACTCCTTCTCTATCTACTAACAGCACCGACTCCAGTCCTGACACTGGATTGGTTCACACAGAGAAGAAACAGCTCAGAAGTAGTCTGGGTTGTTCCCAGGTACCTGCATCTTCACAGAGTGACCGCCAGGGGGCAGCACAGCCAAAGCACTCACAGCCCACAAGGCTACGAATCATGAATTGGATGTCAGCAGCCTTGTCAGAGGCGCAGAGACTAGTAATTCCACAATATTTTGGGACAGCAGAGGAAGAAGCAAGTGCTGAGCTGAAGTGGTCACTGCTGTTTTGTCACAACACCAGACATATGTTCTTAAAAGCATGTAAGCGCACATTCTTAGGCATTCTCGGTCGTCTTCTCCCTTTCTGACATTATACCAATTGAATACACCCGAATGGAGAAAAGTTAAAATATAAGGTACTAGGAATATGCGCCAAAGGTAGGCAAATTAAACATTTCAAGTACAAATATTACCATATTTATTGATGTAAAATGTAAACAAGTTAGACTGAAAATATGTGTGTGTGTTTACAAAGGATGTCTAAAGTGTATGCTGTGAGGTCAGGTTGCAGTTCACTACTTGCACTTGTGCCTTTCACAAGTGTGAGTACCCAGTTACACAAATGTCTGCTCTGACTTGTTATTCTGAGAGTCATGTGCTAAAGGGGGGCTTCCACCCTAGTTTGAGGGACCAGAGTACGAATGCCCCAGGGCACAGGAAGTACACAGTCCTCATTGATACAACTGTGGCCCAGTAACTTCTGACTGCCCTTTGACCCCACAGACTGGCACATATATGTCATCAGACTATAGCACCGTGGTGCATATGCACATATGTGCATGTACACGTCAGCCAGTTTTTTATTCATTTATGTGCTAATACTGTTCAGCATCAGGATGTGATGTCGAAGGAGACTGGTGGAGAGCGCCGAAGTCTCTGGTATTTCAAGACAAAACTAGAGACCTTTTCACACTCATATACTGCTCCAGGCAGATCTTTCACTGCAAATGCAAGTTATATGAGTCCAGCTGAAAACTGTTTATTTTTGGGTACTTGCTTTAGTCAAAGGTTACCATTTGCAACTCACAAAAAAAAGCAAAGGGCAATTTCATACATTAACTCTTTGGTAAAGTCGTTCTTTCACACCGTACATTTCCATAAGTTTCTCTCTCCTTGTAAGTTATCCGGTGTGAAGGCCAAGTGGAGTCAGGTCCACACTGTGCATCTTACAGTTGTGTAGCCAGAGTAGAGAGGTGTCCACACAGACACAGGACGTAGACAACACCTGTGTGTAGCATCACGTGCCCCCAGCAACGCCTATAGAATAATGTATAGATGCCCCCAAACCGCAGAAACAACGAGGGGAATGAAAAGAGGAAGAGACGGGTTATGTCAGAGATACAAATGGTTTCCTGCTCAAGACCTGCAATAAATTAAAACAAAAGTATTATTACAAACATTCCAGGTCCTAACGATATTGGAACTCAGATTGCTGGATTCAGAGTCCAGAGTGCTAATCATTACATGATGGAACCAAAGTCCACGATCCTCAACCCTAGGAGTCCTGAAGCAGTGTCAGTCGCCACCTACTGTCTATCGCTTGAATTCGTTCACACTGTAAATCAAACATGACAAATCCAACAGCACAACTAAAATGTGTATTTCACAAGTAATAACATAAAAACAGAAATATACTTTTGCTGATGCAGAAACAAAGAAAACGTCTTGTCTGATGCTTCGAAATCTCCATTTAGCATGGCCCCTTAACTAACCACCAAGAGTCTTTGCACGGCTGGGAACCTTTGTAAAAGAGTCAGTGGGTCACTGTGAATGCAGCAGATCTTCACCCCTGTATTTCTTACAAAGAAGCAGAGTTTTATTCCAGGTACAGGAGGCATCTCTGGTGTCTGATACTACCGGTAGTGTTCAGCCTACCCTCTCTGAGAGAGCAGCAGTGAGGGTACAAAGCACACTGGTTGCAAAATGTGGACACTGCAAACAACAGCTGCAATATCACAGATGATATAAAACACATAAAGTACTCAAGTCTTATACTAGATACAACACAGCAGGGAAATCATGTCATAAAACAAATGATGAACCCACAGTATGGACGGGGCAGGTAATAAAATGCAAATTTCCCATGGTGGGACCACAGTCAATTGCTGCCTTCTTCTCTGTGCCCCGGTCTCTTTATAGAATCTGTACTTTTTGTTGTGCAATAAAAGAAAAACAAGGAATAACCCTTCATAGTATTAATGTACAGGTCAAGGGCTGGGGATAGAGGGCAGTAGATTTGGGGGTTGGTGTAAACCTCTGACGGCATTAGATGGAAGCAGAAGACAAAGCAAGTGACATTTATTAAGACTTTAGGTGCATTTAGGTTTATAGAAAAAAAATGAGAAACTTTAAAATGTCTGAGTAGTGAACAAATATATGGAGTTCCCATACCGGGAGTCGAACCCAGGCCACCTGGGTGAAAACCAGGAATCCTAACCGCTAGACCATATGGCAAATGTGAACTCATCATACAGCTCAGTATATGTGAGGTGTCTCCCAAGGTCACACTGCATTCCGTACACTGAGAGTTATATTGTTCTTCTCAGTAGTACACAATCAATTGGGGTAACAGACACCTCACTTCTGACAAAAGAGAAGGAATCACCAGAAGTCATCATTTCTGCCACAACCTGTCAGGTCTCATTATTTACAACCTTAGAGCTTCTACACATACACAGAGCCCAGGACACGGAGTACAGCAGCAGTCCCTGCATTCACTATTACTAACCCCTCCCCTTGAGCCAGACAAAGCCACGCCCCTCCCGTAGGACACTCCTGGGTTTCCTCACCAGACTGATGGCCCCACAGACCCCTCTCCAGTTATCTTCCAACTGCTTCCTTGACGACACTCCCCTGCACCTGTCACAGGCTCCAGGCTGCCCTCCTGGGGCTCGAGTTATACTCCTTCTCTATCTACTAACAGCACCGACTCCAGTCCTGACACTGGATTGGTTCACACAGAGAAGAAACAGCTCAGAAGTAGTCTGGGTTGTTCCCAGGTACCTGCATCTTCACAGAGTGACCGCCAGGGGGCAGCACAGCCAAAGCACTCACAGCCCACAAGGCTACGAATCATGAATTGGATGTCAGCAGCCTTGTCAGAGGCGCAGAGACTAGTAATTCCACAATATTTTGGGACAGCAGAGGAAGAAGCAAGTGCTGAGCTGAAGTGGTCACTGCTGTTTTGTCACAACACCAGACATATGTTCTTAAAAGCATGTAAGCGCACATTCTTAGGCATTCTCGGTCGTCTTCTCCCTTTCTGACATTATACCAATTGAATACACCCGAATGGAGAAAAGTTAAAATATAAGGTACTAGGAATATGCGCCAAAGGTAGGCAAATTAAACATTTCAAGTACAAATATTACCATATTTATTGATGTAAAATGTAAACAAGTTAGACTGAAAATATGTGTGTGTGTTTACAAAGGATGTCTAAAGTGTATGCTGTGAGGTCAGGTTGCAGTTCACTACTTGCACTTGTGCCTTTCACAAGTGTGAGTACCCAGTTACACAAATGTCTGCTCTGACTTGTTATTCTGAGAGTCATGTGCTAAAGGGGGGCTTCCACCCTAGTTTGAGGGACCAGAGTACGAATGCCCCAGGGCACAGGAAGTACACAGTCCTCATTGATACAACTGTGGCCCAGTAACTTCTGACTGCCCTTTGACCCCACAGACTGGCACATATATGTCATCAGACTATAGCACCGTGGTACATATGCACATATGTGCATGTACATGTCAGCCAGTTTTTTATTCATTTATGTGCTAATACTGTTCAGCATCAGGATGTGATGTCGAAGGAGACTGGTGGAGAGCGCCGAAGTCTCTGGTATTTCAAGACAAAACTAGAGACCTTTTCACACTCATATACTGCTCCAGGCAGATCTTCCACTGCAAATGCAAGTTATATGAGTCCAGCTGAAAACTGTTTATTTTTGGGTACTTGCTTTAGTCAAAGGTTACCATTTGCAACTCACAAAAAAAAGCAAAGGGCAATTTCATACATTAACTCTTTGGTAAAGTCGTTCTTTCACACCGTACATTTCCATAAGTTTCTCTCTCCTTGTAAGTTATCCGGTGTGAAGGCCAAGTGGAGTCAGGTCCACACTGTGCATCTTACAGTTGTGTAGCCAGAGTAGAGAGGTGTCCACACAGACACAGGACGTAGACAACACCTGTGTGTAGCATCACGTGCCCCCAGCAACGCCTATAGAATAATGTATAGATGCCCCCAAACCGCAGAAACCACGAGGGGAATGAAAAGAGGAAGAGACGGGTTATGTCAGAGATACAAATGGTTTCCTGCTCAAGACCTGCAATAAATTAAAACAAAAGTATTATTACAAACATTCCAGGTCCTAACGATATTGGAACTCAGATTGCTGGATTCAGAGTCCAGAGTGCTAATCATTACATGATGGAACCAAAGTCCACGATCCTCAACCCTAGGAGTCCTGAAGCAGTGTCAGTCGCCACCTACTGTCTATCGCTTGAATTCGTTCACACTGTAAATCAAACATGACAAATCCAACAGCACAACTAAAATGTGTATTTCACAAGTAATAACATAAAAACAGAAATATACTTTTGCTGATGCAGAAACAAAGAAAACGTCTCGTCTGATGCTTCGAAATCTCCATTTAGCATGGCCCCTTAACTAACCACCAAGAGTCTTTGCACGGCTGGGAACCTTTGTAAAAGAGTCAGTGGGTCACTGTGAATGCAGCAGATCTTCACCCCTGTATTTCTTACAAAGAAGCAGAGTTTTATTCCAGGTACAGGAGGCATCTCTGGTGTCTGATACTACCGGTAGTGTTCAGCCTACCCTCTCTGAGAGAGCAGCAGTGAGGGTACAAAGCACACTGGTTGCAAAATGTGGACACTGCAAACAACAGCTGCAATATCACAGATGATATAAAACACATAAAGTACTCAAGTCTTATACTAGATACAACACAGCAGGGAAATCATGTCATAAAACAAATGATGAACCCACAGTATGGACGGGGCAGGTAATAAAATGCAAATTTCCCATGGTGGGACCACAGTCAATTGCTGCCTTCTTCTCTGTGCCCCGGTCTCTTTATAGAATCTGTACTTTTTGTTGTGCAATAAAAGAAAAACAAGGAATAACCCTTCATAGTATTAATGTACAGGTCAAGGGCTGGGGATAGAGGGCAGTAGATTTGGGGGTTGGTGTAAACCTCTGACGGCATTAGATGGAAGCAGAAGACAAAGCAAGTGACATTTATTAAGACTTTAGGTGCATTTAGGTTTATAGAAAAAAAATGAGAAACTTTAAAATGTCTGAGTAGTGAAAAATTATATGGAGTTCCCATACCGGGAGTCGAACCCAGGCCACCTGGGTGAAAACCAGGAATCCTAACCGCTAGACCATATGGCAAATGTGAACTCATCATACAGCTCAGTATATGTGAGGTGTCTCCCAAGGTCACACTGCATTCCGTACACTGAGAGTTATATTGTTCTTCTCAGTAGTACACAATCAATTGGGGTAACAGACACCTCACTTCTGACAAAAGAGAAGGAATCACCAGAAGTCATCATTTCTGCCACAACCTGTCAGGTCTCATTATTTACAACCTTAGAGCTTCTACACATACACAGAGCCCAGGACACGGAGTACAGCAGCAGTCCCTGCATTCACTATTACTAACCCCTCCCCTTGAGCCAGACAAAGCCACGCCCCTCCCGTAGGACACTCCTGGGTTTCCTCACCAGACTGATGGCCCCACAGACCCCTCTCCAGTTATCTTCCAACTGCTTCCTTGACGACACTCCCCTGCACCTGTCACAGGCTCCAGGCTGCCCTCCTGGGGCTCGAGTTATACTCCTTCTCTATCTACTAACAGCACCGACTCCAGTCCTGACACTGGATTGGTTCACACAGAGAAGAAACAGCTCAGAAGTAGTCTGGGTTGTTCCCAGGTACCTGCATCTTCACAGAGTGACCGCCAGGGGGCAGCACAGCCAAAGCACTCACAGCCCACAAGGCTACGAATCATGAATTGGATGTCAGCAGCCTTGTCAGAGGCGCAGAGACTAGTAATTCCACAATATTTTGGGACAGCAGAGGAAGAAGCAAGTGCTGAGCTGAAGTGGTCACTGCTGTTTTGTCACAACACCAGACATATGTTCTTAAAAGCATGTAAGCGCACATTCTTAGGCATTCTCGGTCGTCTTCTCCCTTTCTGACATTATACCAATTGAATACACCCGAATGGAGAAAAGTTAAAATATAAGGTACTAGGAATATGCGCCAAAGGTAGGCAAATTAAACATTTCAAGTACAAATATTACCATATTTATTGATGTAAAATGTAAACAAGTTAGACTGAAAATATGTGTGTGTGTTTACAAAGGATGTCTAAAGTGTATGCTGTGAGGTCAGGTTGCAGTTCACTACTTGCACTTGTGCCTTTCACAAGTGTGAGTACCCAGTTACACTAATGTCTGCTCTGACTTGTTATTCTGAGAGTCATGTGCTAAAGGGGGGCTTCCACCCTAGTTTGAGGGACCAGAGTACGAATGATCCAGGGCACAGGAAGTACACAGTCCTCATTGATACAACTGTGGCCCAGTAACTTCTGACTGCCCTTTGACCCCACAGACTGGCACATATATGTCATCAGACTATAGCACCGTGGTACATATGCACACATGTGCATGTACACGTCAGCCAGTTTTTTATTCATTTATGTGCTAATACTGTTCAGCATCAGGATGTGATGTCGAAGGAGACTGGTGGAGAGCGCCGAAGTCTCTGGTATTTCAAGACAAAACTAGAGACCTTTTCACACTCATATACTGCTCCAGGCAGATCTTCCACTGCAAATGCAAGTTATATGAGTCCAGCTGAAAACTGTTTATTTTTGGGTACTTGCTTTAGTCAAAGGTTACCATTTGCAACTCACAAAAAAAAAGCAAAGGGCAATTTCATACATTAACACTTTGGTAAAGTCGTTCTTTCACACCGTACATTTCCGTAAGTTTCTCTCTCCTTGTAAGTTGTCCGGTGTGAAGGCCAAGTGGAGTCAGGTCCACACTGTGCATCTTACAGTTGTGTAGCCAGAGTAGAGAGGTGTCCACACAGACACAGGATTTAGACAACACCTGTGTGTAGCATCAAGTGTCCCCAGCAACGCCTATAGAATAATGTATAGATGCCCCCAAACCGCAGATACCACGAGGGGAATGAAAAGAGGAAGAGACGGGTTATGTCAGAGATACAAATGGTTTCCTGCTCAAGACCTGCAATAAATTAAAACAAAAGTATTATTACAAACATTCCAGGTCCTACCGATATTGGAACTCAGATTGCTGGATTCAGAGTCCAGAGTGCTAATCATTACACGATGGAACTAACGTCCACGATCCTCAACCCTAGGAGTCCTGAAGCAGTGTCAGTCGCCACCTACTGTCTATCGCTTGAATTCGTTCACACTGTAAATCAAACATGACAAATCCAACAGCACAACTAAAATGTGTATTTCACAAGTAATAACATAAAAACAGAAATATACTTTTGCTGATGCAGAAACAAAGAAAACGTCTCGTCTGATGCTTCGAAATCTCCATTTAGCATGGCCCCTTAACTAACCACCAAGAGTCTTTGCACGGCTGGGAACCTTTGTAAAAGGGTCAGTGGGTCACTGTGAATGCAGCAGATCTTCACCCCTGTATTTCTTACAAAGAAGCAGAGTTTTATTCCAGGTACAGGAGGCATCTCTGGTGTCTGATACTACCGGTAGTGTTCAGCCTACCCTCTCTGAGAGAGCAGCAGTGAGGGTACAAAGCACACTGGTTGCAAAATGTGGACACTGCAAACAACAGCTGCAATATCACAGATGATATAAAACACATAAAGTACTCAAGTCTTATACTAGAAACAACACAGCAGGGGAATCATGTCATAAAACAAATGATGAACCCACAGTATGGACGGGGCAGGTAATAAAATGCGAATTTCCCATGGTGGGACCACAGTCAATTGCTGCCTTCTTCTCTGTGCCCCGGTCTCTTTATATAATCTGTACTTTTTGTTGTGCAATAAAAGAAAAACAAGGAAAAACCCTTCATAGTATTAATGTACAGGTCAAGGGCTAGGGAGAGAGGGCAGTAGATTTGGGGGTCGGTGTAAACCTCTGACGGCATTAGATGGAAGCAGAAGACAAAGCAAGTGACATTTATTAAGACTTTAGGTGCATTTAGGTTTATAGAAAAAAAACTGATAAAGATGAAAATGTCTGAGTAGTGAAAAAAAATAAATGGAATTCCCATACCGGGAGTCGAACCCGGGCCACCTCGGTGAAAACCAGGAATCCTAACCACTAGACCATATGGGAACTTTGAACGCATTGAACAGCTCAGTATATGTGAGGTGTCTCCCAAGGTCACACTGCATTCCGTACACTGAGAGTTATATTGTTCTTCTCAGTAGAACACAATCAATTGGGGTAACAGACACCTCACTTCTGACAAAAGAGAAGGAATGACCAGAAGTCATCATTTCTGCCACAACCTGTCAGGTCTCATTATTTACAACCTTAGAACTTCTACACATACACAGAGCCCAGGACACGGAGGACAGCAGCAGTCCCTGCATTCACTATTACTAACCCCTCCCCTTGAGCCAGACAAAGCCACGCCCCTCCCGTAGGACACTCCTGGGTTTCCTCACCAGACTGATGGCCCCACAGACCCCTCTCCAGTTATCTTCCAGCTGCTTCCTTGACGACACTCCCCTGCACCTGTCACAGGCTCCAGGCTGCCCTCCTGGGGCTCGAGTTATACTCCTTCTCTATCTACTAACAGCACCGACTCCAGTCCTGACACTGGATTGGTTCACACAGAGAAGAAACAGCTCAGAAGTAGTCTGGGTTGTTCCCAGGTACCTGCATCTTCACAGAGTGACCGCCAGGGGGCAGCACAGCCAAAGCACTCACAGCCCACAAGGCTACGAATCATCAATTGGATGTCAGCAGCCTTGTCAGAGGCGCAGAGACTAGTAATTCCACAATATTTTGGGACAGCAGAGGAAGAAGCAAGTGCTGAGCTGAAGTGGTCACTGCTGTTTTGTCACAACACCAGACATATGTTCTTAAAAGCATGTAAGCACACATTCTTAGGCATTCTCGGTCGTCTTCTCCCTTTCTGACATTATACCAATTGAATACACCCGAATGGAGAAAAGTTAAAATATAAGGTACTATGAATATGCGCCAAAGGTAGGCAAATTAAACATTTCAAGTACAAATATTACCATATATATTGATGTAAAATGTAAACAAGTTAGACTGAAAATATGTGTGTGTGTTTACAAAGGATGTCTAAAGTGTATGCTGTGAGGTCAGGTTGCAGTTCACTACTTGCACTTGTGCCTTTCACAAGTGTGAGTACCCAGTTACACTAATGTCTGCTCTGACTTGTTATTCTGAGAGTCATGTGCTAAAGGGGGGCTTCCACCCTAGTTTGAGGGACCAGAGTACGAATGCCCCAGGGCACAGGAAGTACACAGTCCTCATTGATACAACTGTGGCCCAGTAACTTCTGACTGCCCTTTGACCCCACAGACTGGCACATATATGTCATCAGACTATAGCACCGTGGTACATATGCACACATGTGCATGTACACGTCAGCCAGTTTTTTATTCATTTATGTGCTAATACTGTTCAGCATCAGGATGTGATGTCGAAGGAGACTGGTGGAGAGCGCCGAAGTCTCTGGTATTTCAAGACAAAACTAGAGACCTTTTCACACTCATATACTGCTCCAGGCAGATCTTCCACTGCAAATGCAAGTTATATGAGTCCAGCTGAAAACTGTTTATTTTTGGGTACTTGCTTTAGTCAAAGGTTACCATTTGCAACTCACAAAAAAAAAGCAAAGGGCAATTTCATACATTAACACTTTGGTAAAGTCGTTCTTTCACACCGTACATTTCCGTAAGATTCTCTCTCCTTGTAAGTTATCCGGTGTGAAGGCCAAGTGGAGTCAGGTCCACACTGTGCATCTTACAGTTGTGTAGCCAGAGTAGAGAGGTGTCCACACAGAGACAGGATTTAGACAACACCTGTGTGTAGCATCAAGTGTCCCCAGCAACGCCTATAGAATAATGTATAGATGCCCCCAAACCGCAGAAACCACGAGGGGAATGAAAAGAGGAAGAGACGGGTTATGTCAGAGATACAAATGGTTTCCTGCTCAAGACCTGCAATAAATTAAAACAAAAGTATTATTACAAACATTCCAGGTCCTACCGATATTGGAACTCAGATTGCTGGATTCAGAGTCCAGAGTGCTAATCATTACACGATGGAACTAACGTCCACGATCCTCCACCCTAGGAGTACTGAAGCAGTGTCAGTCGCCACCTACTGTCTATCGCTTGAATTTGTTCACACTGTAAATCAAACATGACAAATCCAACAGCACAACTAAAATGTGTATTTCACAAGTAATAACATAAAAACAGAAATATACTTTTGCTGATGCAGAAACAAAGAAAACGTCTCGTCTGATGCTTCGAAATCTCCATTTAGCATGGCCCCTTAACTAACCACCAAGAGTCTTTGCACGGCTGGGAACCTTTGTAAAAGGGTCAGTGGGTCACTGTGAATGCAGCAGATCTTCACCCCTGTATTTCTTACAAAGAAGCAGAGTTTTATTCCAGGTACAGGAGGCATCTCTGGTGTCTGATACTACCGGTAGTGTTCAGCCTACCCTCTCTGAGAGAGCAGCAGTGAGGGTACAAAGCACACTGGTTGCAAAATGTGGACACTGCAAACAACAGCTGCAATATCACAGATGATATAAAACACATAAAGTACTCAAGTCTTATACTAGAAACAACACAGCAGGGGAATCATGTCATAAAACAAATGATGAACCCACAGTATGGACGGGGCAGGTAATAAAATGCGAATTTCCCATGGTGGGACCACAGTCAATTGCTGCCTTCTTCTCTGTGCCCCGGTCTCTTTATATAATCTGTACTTTTTGTTGTCCAATAAAAGAAAAACAAGGAATAACCCTTCATAGTATTAATGTACAGGTCAAGGGCTAGGGAGAGAGGGCAGTAGATTTGGGGGTCGGTGTAAACCTCTGACGGCATTAGATGGAAGCAGAAGACAAAGCAAGTGACATTTATTAAGACTTTAGGTGCATTTAGGTTTATAGAAAAAAAACTGATAAAGATGAAAATGTCTGAGTAGTGAAAAAAAATAAATGGAATTCCCATACCGGGAGTCGAACCCGGGCCACCTGGGTGAAAACCAGGAATCCTAACCGCTAGACCATATGGGAACTTTGAATGCATTGTACAGCTCAGTATATGTGAGGTGTCTCCCAAGGTCACACTGCATTCCGTACACTGAGAGTTATATTGTTCTTCTCAGTAGTACACAATCAATTGGGGTAACAGACACCTCACTTCTGACAAAAGAGAAGGAATGACCAGAAGTCATCATTTCTGCCACAACCTATCAGGTCTCATTATTTACAACCTTAGAGCTTCTACAAATACACAGAGCCCAGGACACGGAGTACAGCAGCAGTCCCTGCATTCACTATTACTAACCCCTCCCCTTGAGCCAGACAAAGCCACGCCCCTCCCGTAGGACACTCCTGGGTTTCCTCACCAGACTGATGCCCCACAGACCCCTCTCCAGTTATCTTCCAACTGCTTCCTTGACGACACTCCCCTGCACCTGTCACAGGCTCCAGGCTGCCCTCCTGGGGCTCGAGTTATACTCCTTCTCTATCTACTAACAGCACCGACTCCAGTCCTGACACTGGATTGGTTCACACAGAGAAGAAACAGCTCAGAAGTAGTCTGGGTTGTTCCCAGGTACCTGCATCTTCACAGAGTGACCGCCAGGGGGCAGCACAGCCAAAGCACTCACAGCCCACAAGGCTAGGAATCATCAATTGGATGTCAGCAGCCTTGTCAGAGGCGCAGAGACTAGTAATTCCACAATATTTTGGGACAGCAGAGGAAGAAGCAAGTGCTGAGCTGAAGTGGTCACTGCTGTTTTGTCACAACACCAGACATATGTTCTTAAAAGCATGTAAGCGCACATTCTTAGGCATTCTCGGCCGTCTTCTCCCTTTCTGACATTATACCAATTGTATACACCCGAATGGAGAAAAGTTAAAATATAAGGTACTAGGAATATGCGCCAAAGGTAGGCAAATTAAACATTTCAAGTACAAATATTACCATATTTATTGATGTAAAATGTAAACAAGTTAGACTGAAAATATGTGTGTGTGTTTACAAAGGATGTCTAAAGTGTATGCTGTGAGGTCAGGTTGCAGTTCACTACTTGCACTTGTGCCTTTCACAAGTGTGAGTACCCAGTTACACTAATGTCTGCTCTGACTTGTTATTCTGAGAGTCATGTGCTAAAGCGGGGCTTCCACCCTAGTTTGAGGGACCAGAGTACGAATGCCCCAGGGCACAGGAAGTACACAGTCCTCATTGATACAACTGTGGCCCAGTAACTTCTGACTGCCCTTCGACCCCACAGACTGGCACATATATGTCATCAGACTATAGCACCGTGGTACATATGCACACATGTGCATGTACACGTCAGCCAGTTTTTTATTCATTTATGCGCTAATACTGTTCAGCATCAGGATGTGATGTCGAAGGAGACTGGTGGAGAGCGCCGAAGTCTCTGGTATTTCAAGACAAAACTAGAGACCTTTTCACACTCATATACTGCTCCAGGCAGATCTTCCACTGCAAATGCAAGTTATATGAGTCCAGCTGAAAACTGTTTATTTTTGGGTACTTGCTTTAGTCAAAGGTTACCATTTGCAACTCACAAAAAAAAAGCAAAGGGCAATTTCATACATTAACACTTTGGTAAAGTCGTTCTTTCACACCGTACATTTCCGTAAGTTTCTCTCTCCTTGTAAGTTATCCGGTGTGAAGGCCAAGTGGAGTCAGGCCAACACTGTGCATCTTACAGTTGTGTAGCCAGAGTAGAGAGGTGTCCACACAGACACAGGACGTAGACAACACCTGTGTGTAGCATCAAGTGTCCCCAGCAACGCCTATAGAATAATGTATAGATGCCCCCAAACCGCAGAAACCACGAGGGGAATGAAAAGAGGAAGAGACGGGTTATGTCAGAGATACAAATGGTTTCCTGCTCAAGACCTGCAATAAATTAAAACAAAAGTATTATTACAAACATTCCAGGTCCTACCGATATTCGAACTCAGATTGCTGGATTCAGAGTCCAGAGTGCTAATCATTACACGATGGAACTAACTCCACGATCCTCAACCCTAGGAGTCCTGAAGCAGTGTCAGTCGCCACCTACTGTCTATCGCTTGAATTCGTTCACACTGTAAATCAAATATGACAAATCCAACAGCACAACTAAAATGTGTATTTCACAAGTAATAACATAAAAACAGAAATATACTTTTGCTGATGCAGAAACAAAGAAAACGTCTCGTCTGATGCTTCGAAATCTCCATTTAGCATGGCCCCTTAACTAACCACCAAGAGTCTTTGCACGGCTGGGAACCTTTGTAAAAGAGTCAGTGGGTCACTGTGAATGCAGCAGATCTTCACCCCTGTATTTCTTACAAAGAAGCAGAGTTTTATTCCAGGTACAGGAGGCATCTCTGGTGTCTGATACTACCGGTAGTGTTCAGCCTACCCTCTCTGAGAGAGCAGCAGTGAGGGTACAAAGCACACTGGTTGCAAAATGTGGACACTGCAAACAACAGCTGCAATATCACAGATGATATAAAACACATAAAGTACTCAAGTCTTATACTAGAAACAACACAGCAGGGGAATCATGTCATAAAACAAATGATGAACCCACAGTATGGACGGGGCAGGTAATAAAATGCGAATTTCCCATGGTGGGACCACAGTCAATTGCTGCCTTCTTCTCTGTGCCCCGGTCTCTTTATATAATCTGTACTTTTTGTTGTGCAATAAAAGAAAAACAAGGAATAACCCTTCATAGTATTAATGTACAGGTCAAGGGCTAGGGAGAGAGGGCAGTAGATTTGGGGGTCGGTGTAAACCTCTGACGGCATTAGATGGAAGCAGAAGACAAAGCAAGTGACATTTATTAAGACTTTAGGTGCATTTAGGTTTATAGAAAAAAACTGAGAAAGATGAAAATGTCTGAGTAGTGAAAAAAAATAAATGGAATTCCCATACCAGGAGTCGAACCCGGGCCACCTGGGTGAAAAACAGGAATCCTAACCGCTAGACCATATGGGAACTTTGAACTCATTATACAGCTTAGTATATGTGAGGTGTCTCCCAAGGTCACACTGCATTCCGTACACTGAGAGTTATATTGTTCTTCTCAGTAGTACACAATCAATTGGGGTAACAGACACCTCACTTCTGACAAAAGAGAAGGAATGACCAGAAGTCATCATTTCTGCCACAACCTGTCAGGTCTCATTATTTACAACCTTAGAACTTCTACACATACACAGAGCCCAGGACACGGAGGACAGCAGCAGTCCCTGCATTCACTATTACTAACCCCTCCCCTTGAGCCAGACAAAGCCACGCCCCTCCCGTAGGACACTCCTGGGTTTCCTCACCAGACTGATGGCCCCACAGACCCCTCTCCAGTTATCTTCCAGCTGCTTCCTTGACGACACTCCCCTGCACCTGTCACAGGCTCCAGGCTGCCCTCCTGGGGCTCGAGTTATACTCCTTCTCTATCTACTAACAGCACCGACTCCAGTCCTGACACTGGATTGGTTCACACAGAGAAGAAACAGCTCAGAAGTAGTCTGGGTTGTTCCCAGGTACCTGCATCTTCACAGAGTGACCGCCAGGGGGCAGCACAGCCAAAGCACTCACAGCCCACAAGGCTACGAATCATCAATTGGATGTCAGCAACCTTGTCAGAGGCGCAGAGACTAGTAATTCCACAATATTTTGGGACAGCAGAGGAAGAAGCAAGTGCTGAGCTGAAGTGGTCACTGCTGTTTTGTCACAACACCAGACATATGTTCTTAAAAGCATGTAAGCGCACATTCTTAGGCATTCTCGGTCGTCTTCTCCCTTTCTGACATTATACCAATTGAATACACCCGAATGGAGAAAAGTTAAAATATAAGGTACTAGGAATATGCGCCAAAGGTAGGCAAATTAAACATTTCAAGTACAAATATTACCATATTTATTGATGTAAAATGTAAACAAGTTAGACTGAAAATATGTGTGTGTGTTTACAAAGGATGTCTAAAGTGTATGCTGTGAGGTCAGGTTGCAGTTCACTACTTGCACTTGTGCCTTTCACAAGTGTGAGTACCCAGTTACACTAATGTCTGCTCTGACTTGTTATTCTGAGAGTCATGTGCTAAAGGGGGGCTTCCACCCTAGTTTGAGGGACCAGAGTACGAATGCCCCAGGGCACAGGAAGTACACAGTCCTCATTGATACAACTGTGGCCCAGTAACTTCTGACTGCCCTTTGACCCCACAGACTGGCACATATATGTCATCAGACTATAGCACCGTGGTACATATGCACACATGTGCATGTACACGTCAGCCAGTTTTTTATTCATTTATGTGCTAATACTGTTCAGCATCAGGATGTGATGTCGAAGGAGACTGGTGGAGAGCGCCGAAGTCTCTGGTATTTCAAGACAAAACTAGAGACCTTTTCACACTCATATACTGCTCCAGGCAGATCTTCCACTGCAAATGCAAGTTATATGAGTCCAGCTGAAAACTGTTTATTTTTGGGTACTTGCTTTAGTCAAAGGTTACCATTTGCAACTCACAAAAAAAAAGCAAAGGGCAATTTCATACATTAACACTTTGGTAAAGTCGTTCTTTCACACCGTACATTTCCGTAAGATTCTCTCTCCTTGTAAGTTATCCGGTGTGAAGGCCAAGTGGAGTCAGGTCCACACTGTGCATCTTACAGTTGTGTAGCCAGAGTAGAGAGGTGTCCACACAGAGACAGGATTTAGACAACACCTGTGTGTAGCATCAAGTGTCCCCAGCAACGCCTATAGAATAATGTATAGATGCCCCCAAACCGCAGAAACCACGAGGGGAATGAAAAGAGGAAGAGACGGGTTATGTCAGAGATACAAATGGTTTCCTGCTCAAGACCTGCAATAAATTAAAACAAAAGTATTATTACAAACATTCCAGGTCCTACCGATATTGGAACTCAGATTGCTGGATTCAGAGTCCAGAGTGCTAATCATTACACGATGGAACTAACGTCCACGATCCTCCACCCTAGGAGTACTGAAGCAGTGTCAGTCGCCACCTACTGTCTATCGCTTGAATTTGTTCACACTGTAAATCAAACATGACAAATCCAACAGCACAACTAAAATGTGTATTTCACAAGTAATAACATAAAAACAGAAATATACTTTTGCTGATGCAGAAACAAAGAAAACGTCTCGTCTGATGCTTCGAAATCTCCATTTAGCATGGCCCCTTAACTAACCACCAAGAGTCTTTGCACGGCTGGGAACCTTTGTAAAAGGGTCAGTGGGTCACTGTGAATGCAGCAGATCTTCACCCCTGTATTTCTTACAAAGAAGCAGAGTTTTATTCCAGGTACAGGAGGCATCTCTGGTGTCTGATACTACCGGTAGTGTTCAGCCTACCCTCTCTGAGAGAGCAGCAGTGAGGGTACAAAGCACACTGGTTGCAAAATGTGGACACTGCAAACAACAGCTGCAATATCACAGATGATATAAAACACATAAAGTACTCAAGTCTTATACTAGAAACAACACAGCAGGGGAATCATGTCATAAAACAAATGATGAACCCACAGTATGGACGGGGCAGGTAATAAAATGCGAATTTCCCATGGTGGGACCACAGTCAATTGCTGCCTTCTTCTCTGTGCCCCGGTCTCTTTATATAATCTGTACTTTTTGTTGTCCAATAAAAGAAAAACAAGGAATAACCCTTCATAGTATTAATGTACAGGTCAAGGGCTAGGGAGAGAGGGCAGTAGATTTGGGGGTCGGTGTAAACCTCTGACGGCATTAGATGGAAGCAGAAGACAAAGCAAGTGACATTTATTAAGACTTTAGGTGCATTTAGGTTTATAGAAAAAAAACTGATAAAGATGAAAATGTCTGAGTAGTGAAAAAAAATAAATGGAATTCCCATACCGGGAGTCGAACCCGGGCCACCTGGGTGAAAACCAGGAATCCTAACCGCTAGACCATATGGGAACTTTGAATGCATTGTACAGCTCAGTATATGTGAGGTGTCTCCCAAGGTCACACTGCATTCCGTACACTGAGAGTTATATTGTTCTTCTCAGTAGTACACAATCAATTGGGGTAACAGACACCTCACTTCTGACAAAAGAGAAGGAATGACCAGAAGTCATCATTTCTGCCACAACCTATCAGGTCTCATTATTTACAACCTTAGAGCTTCTACAAATACACAGAGCCCAGGACACGGAGTACAGCAGCAGTCCCTGCATTCACTATTACTAACCCCTCCCCTTGAGCCAGACAAAGCCACGCCCCTCCCGTAGGACACTCCTGGGTTTCCTCACCAGACTGATGCCCCACAGACCCCTCTCCAGTTATCTTCCAACTGCTTCCTTGACGACACTCCCCTGCACCTGTCACAGGCTCCAGGCTGCCCTCCTGGGGCTCGAGTTATACTCCTTCTCTATCTACTAACAGCACCGACTCCAGTCCTGACACTGGATTGGTTCACACAGAGAAGAAACAGCTCAGAAGTAGTCTGGGTTGTTCCCAGGTACCTGCATCTTCACAGAGTGACCGCCAGGGGGCAGCACAGCCAAAGCACTCACAGCCCACAAGGCTAGGAATCATCAATTGGATGTCAGCAGCCTTGTCAGAGGCGCAGAGACTAGTAATTCCACAATATTTTGGGACAGCAGAGGAAGAAGCAAGTGCTGAGCTGAAGTGGTCACTGCTGTTTTGTCACAACACCAGACATATGTTCTTAAAAGCATGTAAGCGCACATTCTTAGGCATTCTCGGCCGTCTTCTCCCTTTCTGACATTATACCAATTGTATACACCCGAATGGAGAAAAGTTAAAATATAAGGTACTAGGAATATGCGCCAAAGGTAGGCAAATTAAACATTTCAAGTACAAATATTACCATATTTATTGATGTAAAATGTAAACAAGTTAGACTGAAAATATGTGTGTGTGTTTACAAAGGATGTCTAAAGTGTATGCTGTGAGGTCAGGTTGCAGTTCACTACTTGCACTTGTGCCTTTCACAAGTGTGAGTACCCAGTTACACTAATGTCTGCTCTGACTTGTTATTCTGAGAGTCATGTGCTAAAGCGGGGCTTCCACCCTAGTTTGAGGGACCAGAGTACGAATGCCCCAGGGCACAGGAAGTACACAGTCCTCATTGATACAACTGTGGCCCAGTAACTTCTGACTGCCCTTCGACCCCACAGACTGGCACATATATGTCATCAGACTATAGCACCGTGGTACATATGCACACATGTGCATGTACACGTCAGCCAGTTTTTTATTCATTTATGCGCTAATACTGTTCAGCATCAGGATGTGATGTCGAAGGAGACTGGTGGAGAGCGCCGAAGTCTCTGGTATTTCAAGACAAAACTAGAGACCTTTTCACACTCATATACTGCTCCAGGCAGATCTTCCACTGCAAATGCAAGTTATATGAGTCCAGCTGAAAACTGTTTATTTTTGGGTACTTGCTTTAGTCAAAGGTTACCATTTGCAACTCACAAAAAAAAAGCAAAGGGCAATTTCATACATTAACACTTTGGTAAAGTCGTTCTTTCACACCGTACATTTCCGTAAGTTTCTCTCTCCTTGTAAGTTATCCGGTGTGAAGGCCAAGTGGAGTCAGGCCAACACTGTGCATCTTACAGTTGTGTAGCCAGAGTAGAGAGGTGTCCACACAGACACAGGACGTAGACAACACCTGTGTGTAGCATCAAGTGTCCCCAGCAACGCCTATAGAATAATGTATAGATGCCCCCAAACCGCAGAAACCACGAGGGGAATGAAAAGAGGAAGAGACGGGTTATGTCAGAGATACAAATGGTTTCCTGCTCAAGACCTGCAATAAATTAAAACAAAAGTATTATTACAAACATTCCAGGTCCTACCGATATTCGAACTCAGATTGCTGGATTCAGAATCCAGAGTGCTAATCATTACACGATGGAACTAACTCCACGATCCTCAACCCTAGGAGTCCTGAAGCAGTGTCAGTCGCCACCTACTGTCTATCGCTTGAATTCGTTCACACTGTAAATCAAATATGACAAATCCAACAGCACAACTAAAATGTGTATTTCACAAGTAATAACATAAAAACAGAAATATACTTTTGCTGATGCAGAAACAAAGAAAACGTCTCGTCTGATGCTTCGAAATCTCCATTTAGCATGGCCCCTTAACTAACCACCAAGAGTCTTTGCACGGCTGGGAACCTTTGTAAAAGAGTCAGTGGGTCACTGTGAATGCAGCAGATCTTCACCCCTGTATTTCTTACAAAGAAGCAGAGTTTTATTCCAGGTACAGGAGGCATCTCTGGTGTCTGATACTACCGGTAGTGTTCAGCCTACCCTCTCTGAGAGAGCAGCAGTGAGGGTACAAAGCACACTGGTTGCAAAATGTGGACACTGCAAACAACAGCTGCAATATCACAGATGATATAAAACACATAAAGTACTCAAGTCTTATACTAGAAACAACACAGCAGGGGAATCATGTCATAAAACAAATGATGAACCCACAGTATGGACGGGGCAGGTAATAAAATGCGAATTTCCCATGGTGGGACCACAGTCAATTGCTGCCTTCTTCTCTGTGCCCCGGTCTCTTTATATAATCTGTACTTTTTGTTGTGCAATAAAAGAAAAACAAGGAATAACCCTTCATAGTATTAATGTACAGGTCAAGGGCTAGGGAGAGAGGGCAGTAGATTTGGGGGTCGGTGTAAACCTCTGACGGCATTAGATGGAAGCAGAAGACAAAGCAAGTGACATTTATTAAGACTTTAGGTGCATTTAGGTTTATAGAAAAAAACTGAGAAAGATGAAAATGTCTGAGTAGTGAAAAAAAATAAATGGAATTCCCATACCAGGAGTCGAACCCGGGCCACCTGGGTGAAAAACAGGAATCCTAACCGCTAGACCATATGGGAACTTTGAACTCATTATACAGCTTAGTATATGTGAGGTGTCTCCCAAGGTCACACTGCATTCCGTACACTGAGAGTTATATTGTTCTTCTCAGTAGTACACAATCAATTGGGGTAACAGACACCTCACTTCTGACAAAAGAGAAGGAATGACCAGAAGTCATCATTTCTGCCACAACCTGTCAGGTCTCATTATTTACAACCTTAGAACTTCTACACATACACAGAGCCCAGGACACGGAGGACAGCAGCAGTCCCTGCATTCACTATTACTAACCCCTCCCCTTGAGCCAGACAAAGCCACGCCCCTCCCGTAGGACACTCCTGGGTTTCCTCACCAGACTGATGGCCCCACAGACCCCTCTCCAGTTATCTTCCAGCTGCTTCCTTGACGACACTCCCCTGCACCTGTCACAGGCTCCAGGCTGCCCTCCTGGGGCTCGAGTTATACTCCTTCTCTATCTACTAACAGCACCGACTCCAGTCCTGACACTGGATTGGTTCACACAGAGAAGAAACAGCTCAGAAGTAGTCTGGGTTGTTCCCAGGTACCTGCATCTTCACAGAGTGACCGCCAGGGGGCAGCACAGCCAAAGCACTCACAGCCCACAAGGCTACGAATCATCAATTGGATGTCAGCAACCTTGTCAGAGGCGCAGAGACTAGTAATTCCACAATATTTTGGGACAGCAGAGGAAGAAGCAAGTGCTGAGCTGAAGTGGTCACTGCTGTTTTGTCACAACACCAGACATATGTTCTTAAAAGCATGTAAGCGCACATTCTTAGGCATTCTCGGTCGTCTTCTCCCTTTCTGACATTATACCAATTGAATACACCCGAATGGAGAAAAGTTAAAATATAAGGTACTAGGAATATGCGCCAAAGGTAGGCAAATTAAACATTTCAAGTACAAATATTACCATATTTATTGATGTAAAATGTAAACAAGTTAGACTGAAAATATGTGTGTGTGTTTACAAAGGATGTCTAAAGTGTATGCTGTGAGGTCAGGTTGCAGTTCACTACTTGCACTTGTGCCTTTCACAAGTGTGAGTACCCAGTTACACTAATGTCTGCTCTGACTTGTTATTCTGAGAGTCATGTGCTAAAGGGGGGCTTCCACCCTAGTTTGAGGGACCAGAGTACAAATGCCCCAGGGCACAGGAAGTACACAGTCCTCATTGATACAACTGTGGCCCAGTAACTTCTGACTGCCCTTTGACCCCACAGACTGGCACATATATGTCATCAGACTATAGCACCGTGGTACATATGCACACATGTGCATGTACACGTCAGCCAGTTTTTTATTCATTTATGTGCTAATACTGTTCAGCATCAGGATGTGATGTCGAAGGAGACTGGTGGAGAGCGCCGAAGTCTCTGGTATTTCAAGACAAAACTAGAGACCTTTTCACACTCATATACTGCTCCAGGCAGATCTTCCACTGCAAATGCAAGTTATATGAGTCCAGCTGAAAACTGTTTATTTTTGGGTACTTGCTTTAGTCAAAGGTTACCATTTGCAACTCACAAAAAAAAAGCAAAGGGCAATTTCATACATTAACACTTTGGTAAAGTCGTTCTTTCACACCGTACATTTCCGTAAGTTTCTCTCTCCTTGTAAGTTATCCGGTGTGAAGGCCAAGTGGAGTCAGGTCCACACTGTGCATCTTATAGTTGTGTAGCCAGAGTAGAGAGGTGTCCACACAGACACATGACGTAGACAACACCTGTGTGTAGCATCAAGTGTCCCCAGCAACGCCTATAGAATAATGTATAGATGCCCCCAAACCGCAGAAACCACGAGGGGAATGAAAAGAGGAAGAGACGGGTTATGTCAGAGATACAAATGGTTTCCTGCTCAAGACCTGCAATAAATTAAAACAAAAGTATTATTACAAACATTCCAGGTCCTACCGATATTGGAACTCAGATTGCTGGATTCAGAGTCCAGAGTGCTAATCATTACACGATGGAACCAACGTCCACGATCCTCAACCCTAGGAGTCCTGAAGCAGTGTCAGTCGCCACCTACTGTCTATCGCTTGAATTCGTTCACACTGTAAATCAAACATGACAAATCCAACAGCACAACTAAAATGTGTATTTCACAAGTAATAACATAAAAACAGAAATATACTTTTGCTGATGCAGAAACAAAGAAAACGTCTCGTCTGATGCTTCGAAATCTCCATTTAGCATGGCCCCTTAACTAACCACCAAGAGTCTTTGCACGGCTGGGAACCTTTGTAAAAGGGTCAGTGGGTCACTGTGAATGCAGCAGATCTTCACCCCTGTATTTCTTACAAAGAAGCAGAGTTTTATTCCAGGTACAGGAGGCATCTCTGGTGTCTGATACTACCGATAGTGTTCAGCCTACCCTCTCTGAGAGAGCAGCAGTGAGGGTACAAAGCACACTGGTTGCAAAATGTGGACACTGCAAACAACAGCTGCAATATCACAGATGATATAAAACACATAAAGTACTCAAGTCTTATACTAGAAACAACACAGCAGGGGAATCATGTCATAAAACAAATGATGAACCCACAGTATGGACGGGGCAGGTAATAAAATGCGAATTTCCCATGGTGGGACCACAGTCAATTGCTGCCTTCTTCTCTGTGACCCGGTCTCTTTATATCATCTGTACTTTTTGTTGTGCAATAAAAGAAAAACAAGGAATAACCGTTCATAGTATTAATGTACAGGTCAAGGGCTGGGGAGAGAGGGCAGTAGATTTGGGGGTCGGTGTAAACCTCTGACGGCATTAGATGGAAGCAGAAGACAAAGCAAGTGACATTTATTAAGACTTTAGGTGCATTTAGGTTTATAGAAAAAAACTGAGAAAGATTAAAATGTCTGAGTAGTGAAAAAAAATAAAATGGATTTCCCATACCGGGAGTCGAACCCGGGCCGCCTGGGTGAAAACCAGGAATCCTAACCCCTAGATCATATGGGAACTGTGAACTCTTTATACAGCTTAGTGTATGTGAGGTGTCTCCCAAGGTCACACTGCATTCCGTACACTGAGAGTTATATTGTTCTTCTCAGTAGTACACAATCAATTGGGGTAACAGACACCTCACTTCTGACAAAAGAGAAGGAATGACCAGAAGTCATCATTTCTGCCACAACCTGTCAGGTCTCATTATTTACAACCTTAGAGCTTCTACACATACACAGAGCCCAGGACACGGAGGACAGCAGCAGTCGCTGCATTCACTATTACTAACCCCTCCCCTTGAGCCAGACAAAGCCACGCCCCTCCCGTAGGACACTCCTGGGTTTCCTCACCAGACTGATGGCCCCACAGACCCCTCTCCAGTTATCTTCCAGCTGCTTCCTTGACGACACTCCCCTGCACCTGTCACAGGCTCCAGGCTGCCCTCCTGGGGCTCGAGTTATACTCCTTCTCTATCTACTAACAGCACCGACTCCAGTCCTGACACTGGATTGGTTCACACAGAGAAGAAACAGCTCAGAAGTAGTCTGGGTTGTTCCCAGGTACCTGCATCTTCACAGAGTGACCGCCAGGGGGCAGCACAGCCAAAGCACTCACAGCCCACAAGGCTACGAATTATCAATTGGATGTCAGCAGCCTTGTCAGAGGCGCAGAGACTAGTAATTCCACAATATTTTGGGACCGCAGAGGAAGAAGCAAGTGCTGAGCTGAAGTGGTCACTGCTGTTTTGTCACAACACCAGACATATGTTCTTAAAAGCATGTAAGCGCACATTCTTAGGCATTCTCGGTCGTCTTCTCCCTTTCTGACATTATACCAATTGTATACACCCGAATGGAGAAAAGTTAAAATATAAGGTACTAGGAATATGCGCCAAAGGTAGGCAAATTAAACATTTCAAGTACAAATATTACCATATTTATTGATGTAAAATGTAAACAAGTTAGACTGAAAATATGTGTGTGTGTTTACAAAGGATGTCTAAAGTGTATGCTGTGAGGTCAGGTTGCAGTTCACTACTTGCACTTGTGCCTTTCACAAGTGTGAGTACCCAGTTACACTAATGTCTGCTCTGACTTGTTATTCTGAGAGTCATGTGCTAAAGGGGGGCTTCCACCCTAGTTTGAGGGACCAGAGTACGAATGCCCCAGGGCACAGGAAGTACACAGTCCTCATTGATACAACTGTGGCCCAGTAACTTCTGACTGCCCTTTGACCCCACAGACTGGCACATATATGTCATCCGACTATAGCACCGTGGTACATATGCACATATGTGCATGTACACGTCAGCCAGTTTTTTATTCATTTATGTGCTAATACTGTTCAGCATCAGGATGTGATGTCGAAGGAGACTGGTGGAGAGCGCCGAAGTCTCTGGTATTTCAAGACAAAACTAGAGACCTTTTCACACTCATATACTGCTCCAGGCAGATCTTCCACTGCAAATGCAAGTTATATGAGTCCAGCTGAAAACTGTTTATTTTTGGGTACTTGCTTTAGTCAAAGGTTACCATTTGCAACTCACAAAAAAAAAGCAAAGGGAAATTTCATACATTAACACTTTGGTAAAGTCGTTCTTTCACACCGTACATTTCTGTAAGTTTCTCTCTCCTTGTAAGTTATCCGGTGTGAAGGCCAAGTGGAGTCAGGTCCACACTGTGCATCTTACAGTTGTGTAGCCAGAGTAGAGAGGTGTCCACACAGACACAGGACGTAGACAACACCTGTGTGTAGCATCACGTGCCCCCAGCAACGCCTATAGAATAATGTATAGATGCCCCCAAACCGCAGAAACCACAAGGGGAATGAAACGAAGAAGAGACGGGTTATGTCAGAGATACAAATGGTTTCCTGCTCAAGACCTGCAATAAATTAAAACAAAAGTATTATTACAAACATTCCAGGTCCTACCGATATTGGAACTCAGATTGCTGGATTCAGAGTCCAGAGTGCTAATAATTACACAATGGAACCAACGTCCACGATCCTCAACCCTAGGAGTCCTGAAGCAGTGTCAGTCGCCACCTACTGTCTATCGCTTGAATTCGTTCACACTGTAAATCAAACATGACAAATCCAACAGCACAACTAAAATGTGTATTTCACAAGTAATAACATAAAAACAGAAATATACTTTTGCTGATGCAGAAACAAAGAAAACATCTCGTCTGATGCTTCGAAATCTCCATTTAGCATGGCCTCTTAACTAACCACCAAGAGTCTTTGCACGGCTGGGAACCTTTGTAAAAGAGTCAGTGGGTCACTGTGAATGCAGCAGATCTTCACCCCTGTATTTCTTACAAAGAAGCAGAGTTTTATTCCAGGTACAGAAGGCATCTCTGGTGTCTGATACAACCGGTAGTGTTCAGCTTACCCTCTCTGAGAGAGCAGCAGTGAGGGTACAAAGCACACTGGTTGCAAAATGTGGACACTGCAAACAACAGCTGCAATATCACAGATGATATAAAACACATAAAGTACTCAAGTCCTATACTAGATACAACACAGCAGGGAAATCATGTCATAAAACAAATGATGAACCCACAGTATGGATGGGGCAGGTAATAAAATGTGAATTTCCCATGGTGGGACCACAGTCAATTGCTGCCTTCTTCTCTGTGCCCCGGTCTCTTTATATAACCTGTACTTTTTGTTGTGCAATAAAAGAAAAACAAGGAATAACCCTTCATAGTATTAATGTACAGGCCAAGGGCTGGGGAGAGAGGGCAGTAGATTTGGGGGTCGGTGTAAACCTCTGACGGCATTAGATGGAAGCAGAAGACAAAGCAAGTGACATTTATTAAGACTTTAGGTGCATTTAGGTTTATAGAAAAAAACTGAGAAAGATTAAAATGTCTGAGTAGTGAAAAAAAAAAAATGGATTTAACATACCGTGAGTCGAACCGTGGCCACCTGGGTGAAAACCTGGAATCCTAACCACTAGAACATATGGGAACTGTGAACTCATCATACAGCTCAGTATATGTGAGGTGTCTCCCAAGGTCACACTGCATTCCGTACACTGAGAGTTATAATGTTCTTCTCAGTAGTACACAATCAATTGGGGTAACAGACACCTCACTTCAGACAAAAGAGAAGGAATGACCAGAAGTCATAATTTCTGCCACAACCTGTCAGGACTCATTATTTACAACGTTAGAACTTCTACACATACACAGAGCCCAGGACACGGAGGACAGCAGCAGTCCCTGCACTGACTATTACTAACCCCTCCCCTTGAGCCAGACAAAGCCACGCCCCTCCCGTAGGACACTCCTGGGTTTCCTCACCAGACTGATGGCCCCACAGACCCCTCTCCAGTTATCTTCCAGCTGCTTCCTTGACGACACTCCCCTGCACCTGTCACAGGCTCCAGGCTGCCCTCCTGGGGCTCGAGTTATACTCCTTCTCTATCTACTAACAGCACCGACTCCAGTCCTGACACTGGATTGGTTCACACAGAGAAGAAACAGCTCAGAAGTAGTCTGGGTTGTTCCCAGGTACCTGCATCTTCACAGAGTGACCGCCAGGGGGCAGCACAGCCAAAGCACTCACAGCCCACAAGGCTACGAATCATCAATTGGATGTCAGCAGCCTTGTCAGAGGCGCAGAGACTAGTAATTCCACAATATTTTGGGACAGCAGAGGAAGAAGCAAGTGCTGAGCTGAAGTGGTCACTGCTGTTTTGTCACAACACCAGACATATGTTCTTAAAAGCATGTAAGCGCACATTCTTAGGCATTCTCGGTCGTCTTCTCCCTTTCTGACATTATACCAATTGTATACACCCGAATGGAGAAAAGTTAAAATATAAGGTACTAGGAATATGCGCCAAAGGTAGGCAAATTAAACATTTCAAGTACAAAAATTACCATATTTATTGATGTAAAATGTAAACAAGTTAGACTGAAAATATGTGTGTGTGTTTACAAAGGATGTCTAAAGTGTATGTTGTGAGGTCAGGTTGCAGTTCACTACTTGCACTTGTGCCTTTCACAAGTGTGAGTACCCAGTTACACTAATGTCTGCTCTGACTTGTTATTCTGAGAGTCATGTGCTAAAGGGGGGCTTCCACCCTAGTTTGAGGGACCAGAGTACGAATGCCCCAGGGCACAGGAAGTACACAGTCCTCATTGATACAACTGTGGCCCAGTAACTTCTGACTGCCCTTTGACCCCACAGACTGGCACATATATGTCATCAGACTATAGCACTGTGGTACATATGCACACATGTGCATGTACACGTCAGCCAGTTTTTTATTCATGTATGTGCTAATACTGTTCAGCATCAGGATGTGATGTCGAAGGAGACTGGTGGAGAGCGCCGAAGTCTCTGGTATTTCAAGACAAAACTAGAGACCTTTTCACACTCATATACTGCTCCAGGCAGATCTTCCACTGCAAATGCAAGTTATATGAGTCCAGCTGAAAACTGTTTATTTTTGGGTACTTGCTTTAGTCAAAGGTTACCATTTGCAACTCACAAAAAAAAGCAAAGGGCAATTTCATACATTAACACTTTGGTAAAGTCGTTCTTTCACACCGTACATTTCCGTAAGTTTCTCTCTCCTTGCAAGTTATCCGGTGTGAAGGCCAAGTTTAGTCAGGTCCACACTGTGCATCTTACAGTTGTGTAGCCAGAGTAGAGAGGTGTCCACACAGACACAGGACATAGACAACACCTGTGTGTAGCATCACGTGCCGCCAGCAACCCCTATAGAATAATGTATATATGCACCCAAACCGCAGAAACCACGAGGGGAATGAAAAGAGGAAGAGACGGGTTATGTCAGAGATACAAATGGTTTCCTGCTCAAGACCTGCAATAAATTAAAACAAAAGTATTATTACAAACATTCCAGGTCCTACCGATATTGGAACTCAGATTGCTGGATTCAGAGTCCAGAGTGCTAATCATTACACGATGGAACCAACGTCCACGATCCTCAACCCTAGGAGTCCTGAAGCAGTGTCAGTCACCACCTACTGTCTATCGCTTGAATTCGTTCACACTGTAAATCAAACATGACAAATCCAACAGCACAACTAAAATGTGTATTTCACAAGTAATAACATAAAAACAGAAATATACTTTTGCTGATGCAGAAACAAAGAAAACGTGTCGTCTGATGCTTCGAAATCTCCATTTAGCATGGCCCCTTAACTAACCACCAAGAGTCTTTGCACGGCTGGGAACCTTTGTAAAAGAGTCAGTGGGTCACTGTGAATGCAGCAGATCTTCACCCCTGTATTTCTTACAAAGAAGCAGAGTTTTATTCCAGGTACAGGAGGCATCTCTGGTGTCTGATACTACCAGTAGTGGTCAGCCTACCCTCTCTGAGAGAGGAGCTGTGAGGGTACAAACCACACTGGTTGCAAAATGTGGACACTGCAAACAGCAGCTGCAATATCACAGATGATATAAAACACATAAAGTACTCTAGTCTTATACTAGAAACAACACAGCAGGGGAATCATGTCATAAAACAAATGATGAACCCACAGTATGGACGGGGCAGGTAACAAAATACGAATTTCCCATGGTGGGACCACAGTCAATTGCTGCCTTCTTCTCTGTGCCCCGGTCTCTTTATATAACCTGTACTTTTTGTTGTGCAATAAAAGAAAAACAAGGAATAACCCTTCATAGTATTAATGTACAGGTCAAGGGCTGGGGAGAGAGGGCAGTAGATTTGGGGGTCGGTGTAAACCTCTGACGGCATTAGATGGAAGCAGAAGACAAAGCAAGTGACATTTATTAACACTTTAGGTGCATTTACGTTTATAGAAAAAAACTGAGAAAGATTAAAATGACTGAGTAGTGAAAAAAAAAAAAGACTTCCCATACCAGGAGTCGAACCCAGGCCGCCTGGGTGAAAACCAGGAATCCTAACCACTAGACCATATGGGAACTGTGAGCTCTTCATACAGCTCAGTGTATGTGAGGTGTCCCCCAAGGTCACAGTGCATTCCGTACACTGAGAGTTATATTGTTCTTCTCAGTAGTACACAATCAATTGGGGTAACAGACACCTCGCTTCTGACAAAAGAGAAGGAATGACCAGAAGTCATAATTTCTGCCACAACCTGTCAGGTCTCATTATTTACAGCCTTAGAACTTTTACACATACACAGAGCCCAGGACACGGAGGACAGCAGCAGTCCCTGCATTGACTATTACTAACCCCTCCCCTTGAGCCAGACAAAGCCACGTCCCTCCCCCAGGAAACCCCTTGACTCCTGGGTTTCCTCACCAGACTGATGGCCCCACAGACCCCTATCCAGTTATCTTCCAGCAGCTTCCTTGACGACACTCCCCTGCACCTGTCACAGGCTCCAGGCTGCCCTCCTGGGGCTCGAGTTATACTCCTTCTCTATCTACTAACAGCACCGACTCCTGTCCTGACACTGGATTGGTTCACACAGAGAAGAAACAGCTCAGAAGTAGTCTGGGTTGTTCCCAGGTACCTGCGTCTTCACAGAGTGACCGCCAGGGGGCAGCACAGCCAAAGCACTCACAGCCCACAAGGCTACAAATCATCAATTGGATGTCAGCAGCCTTGTCAGAGGCGCAGAGACTAGTAATTCCACAAAATTTTGGGACAGCAGAGGAAGAAGCAAGTGCTGAGCTGAAGTGGTCACTGCTGTTTTGTCACAACACCATACATATGTTCTTAAAAGCATGTAAGCGCACATTCTTAGGCATTCTCGGTCGTCTTCTCCCTTTCTGACATTATACCAATTGTATACACCCGAATGGAGAAAAGTTAAAATATAAGGTACTAGGAATATGCGCCAAAGGTAGGCAAATTAAACATTTCAAGTACAAATATTACCATATTTATTGATGTAAAATGTAAACAAGTTAGACTGAAAATATGTGTGTGTGTTTACACAGGATGTCTAAAGTGTATGCTGTGAGGTCAGGTTGCAGTTCACTACTTGCACTTGTGCCTTTCACAAGTGTGAGTACCCAGTTACACTAATGTCTGCTCTGACTTGTTATTCTGAGAGTCATGTGCTAAAGGGGGGCTTCCACCCTAGTTTGAGGGACCAGAGTACGAATGCCCCAGGGCACAGGAAGTACACAGTCCTCATTGATACAACTGTGGCCCAGTAACTTCTGACTGCCCTTTGACCCCACAGACTAGCACATATATGTCATCAGACTATAGCACCGTGGTACATATGCACACATGTGCATGTACACGTCAGCCAGTTTTTTATTCATTTATGTGCTAATACTGTTCAGCATCAGGATGTGATGTCGAAGGAGACTGGTGGAGAGCGACGAAGTCTCTGGTATTTCAAGACAAAACTAGAGACCTTTTCACACTCATATACTGCTCCAGGCAGATCTTCCACTGCAAATGCAAGTTATATGAGTCCAGCTAAAAACTGTTTATTTTTGGGTACTTGCTTTAGTCAAAGGTTACCATTTGCAACTCACAAAAAAAAAGCAAAGGGCAATTTCATACATTAACACTTTGGTAAAGTCGTTCTTTCGCACCGTACATTTCCGTAAGTTTGTCTCTCCTTGTAAGTTATCCGGTGTGAAGGCCAAGTGGAGTCAGGTCCACACTGTGCATCTTACAGTTGTGTAGCCAGAGTAGAGAGGTGTCCACACAGAGACAGGACGTAGACAACACCTGTGTGTAGCATCACGTGCCCCCAGCAACGCCTATAGAATAATGTATAGATGCCCCCAAACCGCAGAAACCACGAGGGGAATGAAAGGAGGAAGAGACGGGTTATGTCAGAGATACAAATGGTTTCCTGCTCAAGACCTGCAATAAATTAAAACAAAAAGTATTATTACAAACATTCCAGGTCCTACCGATATTGGAACTCAGATTGCTGCATTCAGAGTCCAGAGTGCTAATCATTACACGATGGAACCAACGTCCAGAATCCTCAACCCTAGGAGTCCTGAAGCAGTGTCAGTCGCCACCTACTGTCTATCGCTTGAATTCATTCACACTGTAAATCAAACATGACAAATCCAACAGCACAACTAAAATGTGTATTTCACAAGTAATAACATAAAAACAGAAATATACTTTTGCTGATGCAGAAACAAAGAAAACATCTCGTCTGATGCTTCGAAATCTCCATTTAGCATGGCCCCTTAACTAACCACCAAGAGTCTTTGCACGGCTGGGAACCTTTGTAAAAGAGTCAGTGGGTCACTGTGAATGCAGAAGATCTTCACCCCTGTATTTCTTACAAAGAAGCAGAGTTTTATTCCAGGTACAGGAGGCATCTCTGGTGTCTGATACTACCGGTAGTGTTCAGCTTACCCTCTCTGAGAGAGCAGCAGTGAGGGTACAAAGCACACTGGTTGCAAAATGTGGACACTGCAAACAACAGCTGCAATATCACAGATGATATAAAACACATAAAGTACTCAAGTCCTATACTAGATACAACACAGCAGGGAAATCATGTCATAAAACAAATGATGAACCCACAGTATGGACGGGGCAGGTAATAAAATGCGAATTTCCCATGGTGGGACCACAGTCAATTGCTGCCTTCTTCTCTGTGCCCCGGTCTCTTTATATAATCTGTACTTTTTGTTGTGCAATAAAAGAAAAACAAGGAATAACCCTTCATAGTATTAATGTACAGGTCAAGGGCTGGGGAGAGAGGGCAGTAGATTTGGGGGTCGGTGTAAACCTCTGACGGCATTAGATGGAAGCAGAAGACAAAGTAAGTGACATTTATTAAGACTTTAGGTGCATTTAGGTTTATAGAAAAAAACTGAGAAAGATTAAAATGTCTGAGTAGTGAAACAAAATAAATGGATTTAACATACCGTGAGTCGAACCCGGGCCACCTGGGTGAAAACCTGGAATCCTAACCACTAGAACATATGGGAACTGTGAACTCATCATACAGCTCAGTATATGTGAGGTGTCTCCCAAGGTTACACTGCATTCCGTACACTGAGAGTTATATTGTTCTTCTCAGTAGTACACAATCAATTGGGGTAACAGACACCTCACTTCCGACAAAAGAGAAGGAATGACCAGAAGTCATAATTTCTGCCACAACCTGTCAGGTCTCATTATTTACAACGTTAGAACTTCTACACATACACAGAGCCCAGGACACGGAGGACAGCAGCAGTCCCTGCACTGACTATTACTAACCCCTCCCGTTGAGCCAGACAAAGCCACGCCCCTCCCGTAGGACACTCCTGGGTTTCCTCACCAGACTGATGGCCCCACAGACCCCTCTCCAGTTATCTTCCAGCTGCTTCCTTGACGACACTCCCCTGCACCTGTCACAGGCTCCAGGCTGCCCTCCTGGGGCTCGAGTTATACTCCTTCTCTATCTACTAACAGCACCGACTCCTGTCCTGACACTGGATTGGTTCACACAGAGAAGAAACAGCTCAGAAGTAGTCTGGGTTGTTCCCAGGTACCTGCATCTTCACAGAGTGACTGCCAGGGGGCAGCACAGCCAAAGCACTCACAGCCCACAAGGCTACAAATCATCAATTAAAATTCAGCAGCCTTGTCAGAGGCGCTGAGACTAGTAATTCCACAATATTTTGGGACAGCAGAGGAAGAAGCAAGTGCTGAGCTGAAGTGGTCACTGCTGTTTTGTCACAACACCAGACATATGTTCTTAAAAGCATGTAAGCGCACATTCTTAGGCATTCTCGGTCGTCTTCTCCCTTTCTGACATTATACCAATTGTATACACCCGAATGGAGAAAAGTTAAAATATAAGTTACTAGGAATATGCGCCAAAGGTAGGCAAATTAAACATTTCAAGTACAAATATTACCATATTTATTGATGTAAAATGTAAACAAGTTAGACTGAAAATATGTGTGTGTGTTTACAAAGGATGTCTAAAGTGTATGCTGTGAGGTCAGGTTGCAGTTCACTACTTGCACTTGTGCCTTTCACAAGTGTGAGTACCCAGTTACACTAATGTCTGCTCTGACTTGTTATTCTGAGAGTCATGTGCTAAAGGGGGGCTTCCACCCTAGTTTGAGGGACCAGAGTACGAATGCCCCAGGGCACAGGAAGTACACAGTCCTCATTGATACAACTGTGGCCCAGTAACTTCTGACTGCCCTTTGACCCCACAGACTGGCACATATATGTCATCAGACTGTAGCACTGTGGTACATATGCACACATGTGCATGTACACGTCAGCCAGTTTTTTATTCATTTATGTGCTAATACTGTTCAGCATCAGGATGTGATGTCGAAGGAGACTGGTGGAGAGCGCCGAAGTCTCTGGTATTTCAAGACAAAACTAGAGACCTTTTCACACTCATATACTGCTCCAGGCAGATCTTCCACTGCAAATGCAAGTTATATGAGTCCAGCTGAAAACTGTTTATTTTTGGGTACTTGCTTTAGTCAAAGGTTACCATTTGCAACTCACAAAAAAAAAGCAAAGGGCAATTTCATACATTAACACTTTGGTAAAGTCGTTCTTTCACACCGTACATTTCCGTAAGTTTCTCTCTCCTTGTAAGTTATCCGGTGTGAAGGCCAAGTTTAGTCAGGTCCACACTGTGCATCTTACAGTTGTGTAGCCAGAGTAGAGAGGTGTCCACACAGACACAGGACGTAGACAACACCTGTGTGTAGCATCACGTGCCCCCAGCAACCCCTATAGAATAATGTATAGATGCCCCCAACCTGCAGAAACCACAAGGGGAATGAAAAGAGGAAGAGACGGGTTATGTCAGAGATACAAATGGTTTCCTGCTCAAGACCTGCAATAAATTAAAACAAAAGTATTATTACAAACATTCCAGGTCCTACCGATATTGGAACTCAGATTGCTGGATTCAGAGTCCAGAGTGCTAATCATTACACGATGGAACCAACGTCCACGATCCTCAACCCTAGGAGTCCTGAAGCAGTGTCAGTCGCCACCTACTGTCTATCGCTTGAATTCGTTCACACTGTAAATCAAACATGACAAATCCAACAGCACAACTAAAATGTGTATTTCACAAGTAATAACATAAAAACAGAAATATACTTTTGCTGATGCAGAAACAAAGAAAACGTCTCGTCTGATGCTTCGAAATCTCCATTTAGCATGGCCCCTTAACTAACCACCAAGAGTCTTTGCACGGCTGGGAAACGTTGTAAAAGGGTCAGTGGGTCACTGTGAATGCAGCAGATCTTCACCCCTGTATTTCTTACAAAGAAGCAGAGTTTTATTCCAGGTACAGGAGGCATCTCTGGTGTCTGATACTACCGATAGTGTTCAGCCTACCCTCTCTGAGAGAGCAGCAGTGAGGGTACAAAGCACACTGGTTGCAAAATGTGGACACTGCAAACAACAGCTGCAATATCACAGATGATATAAAACACATAAAGTACTCAAGTCTTATACTAGAAACAACACAGCAGGGGAATCATGTCATAAAACAAATGATGAACCCACAGTATGGACGGGGCAGGTAATAAAATGCGAATTTCCCATGGTGGGACCACAGTCAATTGCTGCCTTCTTCTCTGTGACCCGGTCTCTTTATATAATCTGTACTTTTTGTTGTGCAATAAAAGAAAAACAAGGAATAACCCTTCATAGTATTAATGTACAGGTCAAGGGCTGGGGAGAGAGGGCAGTAGATTTGGGGGTCGGTGTAAACCTCTGACGGCATTAGATGGAAGCAGAAGACAAAGCAAGTGACATTTATTAAGACTTTAGGTGCATTTAGGTTTATAGAAAAAAACTGAGAAAGATTAAAATGTCTGAGTAGTGAAACAAAATAAATGGATTTAACATACCGTGAGTCGAACCCGGGCCACCTGGGTAAAAACCTGGAATCCTAACCACTAGAACATATGGGAACTGTGAACTCATCATACAGCTCAGTATATGTGAGGTGTCTCCCAAGGTCACACTGCATTCCGTACACTGAGAGTTATATTGTTCTTCTCAGTAGTACACAATCAATTGGGGTAACAGACACCTCACTTCCGACAAAAGAGAAGGAATGACCAGAAGTCATAATTTCTGCCACAACCTGTCAGGTCTCATTATTTACAACGTTAGAACTTCTACACATACACAGAGCCCAGGACACGGAGGACAGCAGCAGTCCCTGCACTGACTATTACTAACCCCTCCCCTTGAGCCAGACAAAGCCACGCCCCTCCCGTAGGACACTCCTGGGTTTCCTCACCAGACTGATGGCCCCACAGACCCCTCTCCAGTTATCTTCCAGCTGCTTCCTTGACGACACTCCCCTGCACCTGTCACAGGCTCCAGGCTGCCCTCCTGGGGCTCGAGTTATACTCCTTCTCTATCTACTAACAGCACCGACTCCTGTCCTGACACTGGATTGGTTCACACAGAGAAGAAACAGCTCAGAAGTAGTCTGGGTTGTTCCCAGGTACCTGCATCTTCACAGAGTGACTGCCAGGGGGCAGCACAGCCAAAGCACTCACAGCCCACAAGGCTACAAATCATCAATTAGAATTCAGCAGCCTTGTCAGAGGCGCTGAGACTAGTAATTCCACAATATTTTGGGACAGCAGAGGAAGAAGCAAGTGCTGAGCTGAAGTGGTCACTGCTGTTTTGTCACAACACCAGACATATGTTCTTAAAAGCATGTAAGCGCACATTCTTAGGCATTCTCGGTCGTCTTCTCCCTTTCTGACATTATACCAATTGTATACACCCGAATGGAGAAAAGTTAAAATATAAGTTACTAGGAATATGCGCCAAAGGTAGGCAAATTAAACATTTCAAGTACAAATATTACCATATTTATTGATGTAAAATGTAAACAAGTTAGACTGAAAATATGTGTGTGTGTTTACAAAGGATGTCTAAAGTGTATGCTGTGAGGTCAGGTTGCAGTTCACTACTTGCACTTGTGCCTTTCACAAGTGTGAGTACCCAGTTACACTAATGTCTGCTCTGACTTGTTATTCTGAGAGTCATGTGCTAAAGGGGGGCTTCCACCCTAGTTTGAGGGACCAGAGTACGAATGCCCCACGGCACAGGAAGTACACAGTCCTCATTGATACAACTGTGGCCCAGTAACTTCTGACTGCCCTTTGACCCCACAGACTGGCACATATATGTCATCAGACTGTAGCACTGTGGTACATATGCACACATGTGCATGTACACGTCAGCCAGTTTTTTATTCATTTATGTGCTAATACTGTTCAGCATCAGGATGTGATGTCGAAGGAGACTGGTGGAGAGCGCCGAAGTCTCTGGTATTTCAAGACAAAACTAGAGACCTTTTCACACTCATATACTGCTCCAGGCAGATCTTCCACTGCAAATGCAAGTTATATGAGTCCAGCTGAAAACTGTTTATTTTTGGGTACTTGCTTTAGTCAAAGGTTACCATTTGCAACTCACAAAAAAAAAGCAAAGGGCAATTTCATACATTAACACTTTGGTAAAGTCGTTCTTTCACACCGTACATTTCCGTAAGTTTCTCTCTCCTTGTAAGTTATCCGGTGTGAAGGCCAAGTTTAGTCAGGTCCACACTGTGCATCTTACAGTTGTGTAGCCAGAGTAGAGAGGTGTCCACACAGACACAGGACGTAGACAACACCTGTGTGTAGCATCACGTGCCCCCAGCAACCCCTATAGAATAATGTATAGATGCCCCCAACCTGCAGAAACCACAAGGGGAATGAAAAGAGGAAGAGACGGGTTATGTCAGAGATACAAATGGTTTCCTGCTCAAGACCTGCAATAAATTAAAACAAAAGTATTATTACAAACATTCCAGGTCCTACCGATATTGGAACTCAGATTGCTGGATTCAGAGTCCAGAGTGCTAATCATTACACGATGGAACCAACGTCCACGATCCTCAACCCTAGGAGTCCTGAAGCAGTGTCAGTCGCCACCTACTGTCTATCGCTTGAATTCGTTCACACTGTAAATCAAACATGACAAATCCAACAGCACAACTAAAATGTGTATTTCACAAGTAATAACATAAAAACAGAAATATACTTTTGCTGATGCAGAAACAAAGAAAACGTCTCGTCTGATGCTTCGAAATCTCCATTTAGCATGGCCCCTTAACTAACCACCAAGAGTCTTTGCACGGCTGGGAACCTTTGTAAAAGGGTCAGTGGGTCACTGTGAATGCAGCAGATCTTCACCCCTGTATTTCTTACAAAGAAGCAGAGTTTTATTCCAGGTACAGGAGGCATCTCTGGTGTCTGATACTACCGATAGTGTTCAGCCTACCCTCTCTGAGAGAGCAGCAGTGAGGGTACAAAGCACACTGGTTGCAAAATGTGGACACTGCAAACAACAGCTGCAATATCACAGATGATATAAAACACATAAAGTACTCAAGTCTTATACTAGAAACAACACAGCAGGGGAATCATGTCATAAAACAAATGATGAACCCACAGTATGGACGGGGCAGGTAATAAAATGCGAATTTCCCATGGTGGGACCACAGTCAATTGCTGCCTTCTTCTCTGTGACCCGGTCTCTTTATATAATCTGTACTTTTTGTTGTGCAATAAAAGAAAAACAAGGAATAACCGTTCATAGTATTAATGTACAGGTCAAGGGCTGGGGAGAGAGGGCAGTAGATTTGGGGGTCGGTGTAAACCTCTGACGGCATTAGATGGAAGCAGAAGACAAAGCAAGTGACATTTATTAAGACTTTAGGTGCATTTAGGTTTATAGAAAAAAACTGAGAAAGATTAAAATGTCTGAGTAGTGAAAAAAAATAAAATGGATTTCCCATACCGGGAGTCGAACCCGGGCCGCCTGGGTGAAAACCAGGAATCCTAACCCCTAGATCATATGGGAACTGTGAACTCTTTATACAGCTTAGTGTATGTGAGGTGTCTCCCAAGGTCACACTGCATTCCGTACACTGAGAGTTATATTGTTCTTCTCAGTAGTACACAATCAATTGGGGTAACAGACACCTCACTTCTGACAAAAGAGAAGGAATGACCAGAAGTCATCATTTCTGCCACAACCTGTCAGGTCTCATTATTTACAACCTTAGAGCTTCTACACATACACAGAGCCCAGGACACAGAGGACAGCAGCAGTCGCTGCATTCACTATTACTAACCCCTCCCCTTGAGCCAGACAAAGCCACGCCCCTCCCGTAGGACACTCCTGGGTTTCCTCACCAGACTGATGGCCCCACAGACCCCTCTCCAGTTATCTTCCAGCTGCTTCCTTGACGACACTCCCCTGCACCTGTCACAGGCTCCAGGCTGCCCTCCTGGGGCTCGAGTTATACTCCTTCTCTATCTACTAACAGCACCGACTCCAGTCCTGACACTGGATTGGTTCAAACAGAGAAGAAACAGCTCAGAAGTAGTCTGTGTTGTTCCCAGGTACCTGCATCTTCACAGAGTGACTGCCAGGGGGCAGCACAGCCAAAGCACTCACAGCCCACAAGGCTACAAATCATCAATCGGATGTCAGCAGCCTTGTCAGAGGCGCAGAGACTAGTAATTCCACAATATTTTGGGACAGCAGAGGAAGAAGCAAGTGCTGAGCTGAAGTGGTCACTGCTGTTTTGTCACAACACCAGACATATGTTCTTAAAAGCATGTAAGCGCACATTCTTAGGCATTCTCGGTCGTCTTCTCCCTTTCTGACATTATACCAATTGTATACACCCGAATGGAGAAAAGTTAAAATATAAGGTACTGGGAATATGCGCCAAAGGTAGGCAAATTAAACATTTCAAGTACAAATATTACCATATTTATTGATGTAAAATGTAAACAAGTTAGACTGAAAATATGTGTGTGTGTTTACAAAGGATGTCTAAAGTGTATGCTGTGAGGTCAGGTTGCAGTTCACTACTTGCACTTGTGCCTTTCACAAGTGTGAGTACCCAGTTACACTAATGTCTGCTCTGACTTGTTATTCTGAGAGTCATGTGCTAAAGGGGGGCTTCCACCCTAGTTTGAGGGACCAGAGTACGAATGCCCCACGGCACAGGAAGTACACAGTCCTCATTGATACAACTGTGGCCCAGTAACTTCTGACTGCCCTTTGACCCCACAGACTGGCACATATATGTCATCAGACTGTAGCACTGTGGTACATATGCACACATGTGCATGTACACGTCAGCCAGTTTTTTATTCATTTATGTGCTAATACTGTTCAGCATCAGGATGTGATGTCGAAGGAGACTGGTGGAGAGCGCCGAAGTCTCTGGTATTTCAAGACAAAACTAGAGACCTTTTCACACTCATATACTGCTCCAGGCAGATCTTCCACTGCAAATGCAAGTTATATGAGTCCAGCTGAAAACTGTTTATTTTTGGGTACTTGCTTTAGTCAAAGGTTACCATTTGCAACTCACAAAAAAAAAGCAAAGGGCAATTTCATACATTAACACTTTGGTAAAGTCGTTCTTTCACACCGTACATTTCCGTAAGTTTCTCTCTCTTTGTAAGTTATCCGGTGTGAAGGCCAAGTTTAGTCAGGTCCACACTGTGCATCTTACAGTTGTGTAGCCAGAGTAGAGAGGTGTCCACACAGACACAGGACGTAGACAACACCTGTGTGTAGCATCACGTGCCCCCAGCAACCCCTATAGAATAATGTATAGATGCCCCCAACCTGCAGAAACCACAAGGGGAATGAAAAGAGGAAGAGACGGGTTATGTCAGAGATACAAATGGTTTCCTGCTCAAGACCTGCAATAAATTAAAACAAAAGTATTATTACAAACATTCCAGGTCCTACCGATATTGGAACTCAGATTGCTGGATTCAGAGTCCAGAGTGCTAATCATTACACGATGGAACCAACGTCCACGATCCTCAACCCTAGGAGTCCTGAAGCAGTGTCAGTCGCCACCTACTGTCTATCGCTTGAATTCGTTCACACTGTAAATCAAACATGACAAATCCAACAGCACAACTAAAATGTGTATTTCACAAGTAATAACATAAAAACAGAAATATACTTTTGCTGATGCAGAAACAAAGAAAACGTCTCGTCTGATGCTTCGAAATCTCCATTTAGCATGGCCCCTTAACTAACCACCAAGAGTCTTTGCACGGCTGGGAACCTTTGTAAAAGGGTCAGTGGGTCACTGTGAATGCAGCAGATCTTCACCCCTGTATTTCTTACAAAGAAGCAGAGTTTTATTCCAGGTACAGGAGGCATCTCTGGTGTCTGATACTACCGATAGTGTTCAGCCTACCCTCTCTGAGAGAGCAGCAGTGAGGGTACAAAGCACACTGGTTGCAAAATGTGGACACTGCAAACAACAGCTGCAATATCACAGATGATATAAAACACATAAAGTACTCAAGTCTTATACTAGAAACAACACAGCAGGGGAATCATGTCATAAAACAAATGATGAACCCACAGTATGGACGGGGCAGGTAATAAAATGCGAATTTCCCATGGTGGGACCACAGTCAATTGCTGCCTTCTTCTCTGTGACCCGGTCTCTTTATATAATCTGTACTTTTTGTTGTGCAATAAAAGAAAAACAAGGAATAACCGTTCATAGTATTAATGTACAGGTCAAGGGCTGGGGAGAGAGGGCAGTAGATTTGGGGGTCGGTGTAAACCTCTGACGGCATTAGATGGAAGCAGAAGACAAAGCAAGTGACATTTATTAAGACTTTAGGTGCATTTAGGTTTATAGAAAAAAACTGAGAAAGATTAAAATGTCTGAGTAGTGAAAAAAAATAAAATGGATTTCCCATACCGGGAGTCGAACCCGGGCCGCCTGGGTGAAAACCAGGAATCCTAACCCCTAGATCATATGGGAACTGTGAACTCTTTATACAGCTTAGTGTATGTGAGGTGTCTCCCAAGGTCACACTGCATTCCGTACACTGAGAGTTATATTGTTCTTCTCAGTAGTACACAATCAATTGGGGTAACAGACACCTCACTTCTGACAAAAGAGAAGGAATGACCAGAAGTCATCATTTCTGCCACAACCTGTCAGGTCTCATTATTTACAACCTTAGAGCTTCTACACATACACAGAGCCCAGGACACAGAGGACAGCAGCAGTCGCTGCATTCACTATTACTAACCCCTCCCCTTGAGCCAGACAAAGCCACGCCCCTCCCGTAGGACACTCCTGGGTTTCCTCACCAGACTGATGGCCCCACAGACCCCTCTCCAGTTATCTTCCAGCTGCTTCCTTGACGACACTCCCCTGCACCTGTCACAGGCTCCAGGCTGCCCTCCTGGGGCTCGAGTTATACTCCTTCTCTATCTACTAACAGCACCGACTCCAGTCCTGACACTGGATTGGTTCACACAGAGAAGAAACAGCTCAGAATTAGTCTGGGTTGTTCCCAGGTACCTGCATCTTCACAGAGTGACCGCCAGGGGGCAGCACAGCCAAAGCACTCACAGCCCACAAGGCTACGAATTATCAATTGGATGTCAGCAGCCTTGTCAGAGGCGCAGAGACTAGTAATTCCACAATATTTTGGGACCGCAGAGGAAGAAGCAAGTGCTGAGCTGAAGTGGTCACTGCTGTTTTGTCACAACACCAGACATATGTTCTTAAAAGCATGTAAGCGCACATTCTTAGGCATTCTCGGTCGTCTTCTCCCTTTCTGACATTATACCAATTGTATACACCCGAATGGAGAAAAGTTAAAATATAAGGTACTAGGAATATGCACCAAAGGTTGGCAAATTAAACATTTCAAGTACAAATATTACCATATTTATTGATGTAAAATGTAAACAAGTTAGACTGAAAATATGTGTGTGTGTTTACAAAGGATGTCTAAAGTGTATGCTGTGAGGTCAGGTTGCAGTTCACTACTTGCACTTGTGCCTTTCACAAGTGTGAGTACCCAGTTACACTAATGTCTGCTCTGACTTGTTATTCTGAGAGTCATGTGCTAAAGGGGGGCTTCCACCCTAGTTTGAGGGACCAGAGTACGAATGCCCCAGGGCACAGGAAGTACACAGTCCTCATTGATACAACTGTGGCCCAGTAACTTCTGACTGCCCTTTGACCCCACAGACTGGCACATATATGTCATCCGACTATAGCACCGTGGTACATATGCACATATGTGTATGTACACGTCAGCCAGTTTTTTATTCATTTATGTGCTAATACTGTTCAGCATCAGGATGTGATGTCGAAGGAGACTGGTGGAGAGCGCCGAAGTCTCTGGTATTTCAAGACAAAACTAGAGACCTTTTCACACTCATATACTGCTCCAGGCAGATCTTCCACTGCAAATGCAAGTTATATGAGTCCAGCTGAAAACTGTTTATTTTTGGGTACTTGCTTAAGTCAAAGGTTACCATTTGCAACTCACAAAAAAAAAGCAAAGGGCAATTTCATACATTAACACTTTGGTAAAGTCGTTCTTTCACACCGTACATTTCTGTAAGTTTCTCTCTCCTTGTAAGTTATCCGGTGTGAAGGCCAAGTGGAGTCAGGTTCACACTGTGCATCTTACAGTTGTGTAGCCAGAGTAGAGAGGTGTCCACACAGACACAGGACGTAGACAACACCTGTGTGTAGCATCACGTGCCCCCAGCAACGCCTATAGAATAATGTATAGATGCCCCCAAACCGCAGAAACCACAAGGGGAATGAAAAGAAGAAGAGACGGGTTATGTCAGAGATACAAATGGTTTCCTGCTCAAGACCTGCAATAAATTAAAACAAAAGTATTATTACAAACATTCCAGGTACTACCGATATTGGAACTCAGATTGCTGGATTCAGAGTCCAGAGTGCAAATCATTACACAATGGAACCAACGTCCACGATCCTCAACCCTAGGAGTCCTGAAGCAGTGTCAGTCGCCACCTACTGTCTATCGCTTGAATTCGTTCACACTGTAAATCAAACATGACAAATCCAACAGCACAACTAAAATGTGTATTTCACAAGTAATAACATAAAAACAGAAATATACTTTTGCTGATGCAGAAACAAAGAAAACATCTCGTCTGATGCTTCGAAATCTCCATTTAGCATGGCCTCTTAACTAACCACCAAGAGTCTTTGCACGGCTGGGAACCTTTGTAAAAGAGTCAGTGGGTCACTGTGAATGCAGCAGATCTTCACCCCTGTATTTCTTACAAAGAAGCAGAGTTTTATTCCAGGTACAGGAGGCATCTCTGGTGTCTGATACAACCGGTAGTCTTCAGCTTACCCTCTCTGAGAGAGCAGCAGTGAGGGTACAAAGCACACTGGTTGCAAAATGTGGACACTGCAAACAACAGCTGCAATATCACAGATGATATAAAACACATAAAGTACTCAAGTCCTATACTAGATATAACACAGCAGGGAAATCATGTCATAAAACAAATGATGAGCCCACAGTATGGACGGGGCAGGTAATAAAATGCGAATTTCCCATGGTGGGACCACAGTCAATTGCTGCCTTCTTCTCTGTGCCCCGGTCTCTTTATATAATCTGTACTTTTTGTTGTGCAATAAAAGAAAAAGAAGGAATAACCCTTCATAGTATTAATGTACAGGCCAAGGGCTGGGAGAGAGGGCAGTAGATTTGGGGGTCGGTGTAAACCTCTGACGGCATTAGATGGAAGCAGAAGACAAAGCAAGTGACATTTATTAAGACTTTAGGTGCATTTAGGTTTATAGAAAAAAACTGAGAAAGATTAAAATGTCTGAGTAGTGAAAAAAAAAAAATGGATTTAACATACCGTGAGTCGAACCCGGGCCACCTGGGTGAAAACCTGGAATCCTAACCACTAGAACATATGGGAACTGTGAACTCATCATACAGCTCAGTATATGTGAGGTGTCTCCCAAGGTCACACTGCATTCCGTACACTGAGAGTTATAATGTTCTTCTCAGTAGTACACAATCAATTGGGGTAACAGACACCTCACTTCAGACAAAAGAGAAGGAATGACCAGAAGTCATAATTTCTGCCACAACCTGTCAGGACTCATTATTTACAACGTTAGAACTTCTACACATACACAGAGCCCAGGACACGGAGGACAGCAGCAGTCCCTGCACTGACTATTACTAACCCCTCCCCTTGAGCCAGACAAAGCCACGCCCCTCCCGTAGGACACTCCTGGGTTTCCTCACCAGACTGATGGCCCCACAGACCCCTCTCCAGTTATCTTCCAGCTGCTTCCTTGACGACACTCCCCTGCACCTGTCACAGGCTCCAGGCTGCCCTCCTGGGGCTCGAGTTATACTCCTTCTCTATCTACTAACAGCACCGACTCCAGTCCTGACACTGGATTGGTTCAAACAGAGAAGAAACAGCTCAGAAGTAGTCTGTGTTGTTCCCAGGTACCTGCATCTTCACAGAGTGACTGCCAGGGGGCAGCACAGCCAAAGCACTCACAGCCCACAAGGCTACAAATCATCAATCGGATGTCAGCAGCCTTGTCAGAGGCGCAGAGACTAGTAATTCCACAATATTTTGGGACAGCAGAGGAAGAAGCAAGTGCTGAGCTGAAGTGGTCACTGCTGTTTTGTCACAACACCAGACATATGTTCTTAAAAGCATGTAAGCGCACATTCTTAGGCATTCTCGGTCGTCTTCTCCCTTTCTGACATTATACCAATTGTATACACCCGAATGGAGAAAAGTTAAAATATAAGGTACTGGGAATATGCGCCAAAGGTAGGCAAATTAAACATTTCAAGTACAAATATTACCATATTTATTGATGTAAAATGTAAACAAGTTAGACTGAAAATATGTGTGTGTGTTTACAAAGGATGTCTAAAGTGTATGCTGTGAGGTCAGGTTGCAGTTCACTACTTGCACTTGTGCCTTTCACAAGTGTGAGTACCCAGTTACACTAATGTCTGCTCTGACTTGTTATTCTGAGAGTCATGTGCTAAAGGGGGGCTTCCACCCTAGTTTGAGGGACCAGAGTACGAATGCCCCAGGGCACAGGAAGTACACAGTCCTCATTGATACAACTGTGGCCCAGTAACTTCTGACTGCCCTTTGACCCCACAGACTGGCACATATATGTCATCAGACTATAGCACCGTGGTACATATGCACATATGTGCATGTACACGTCAGCCAGTTTTTTATTCATTTATGTGCTAATACTGTTCAGCATCAGGATGTGATGTCGAAGGAGACTGGTGGAGAGCGCCGAAGTCTCTGGTATTTCAAGACAAAACTAGAGACCTTTTCACACTCATATACTGCTCCAGGCAGATCTTCCACTGCAAATGCAAGTTATATGAGTCCAGCTGAAAACTGTTTATTTTTGGGTACTTGCTTTAGTCAAAGGTTACCATTTGCAACTCACAAAAAAAAGCAAAGGGCAATTTCATACATTAACTCTTTGGTAAAGTCGTTCTTTCACACCGTACATTTCCATAAGTTTCTCTCTCCTTGTAAGTTATCCGGTGTGAAGGCCAAGTGGAGTCAGGTCCACACTGTGCATCTTACAGTTGTGTAGCCAGAGTAGAGAGGTGTCCACACAGACACAGGACGTAGACAACACCTGTGTGTAGCATCACGTGCCCCCAGCAACGCCTATAGAATAATGTATAGATGCCCCCAAACCGCAGAAACCACGAGGGGAATGAAAAGAGGAAGAGACGGGTTATGTCAGAGATACAAATGGTTTCCTGCTTAAGACCTGCAATAAATTAAAACAAAAGTATTATTACAAACATTCCAGGTCCTAACGATATTGGAACTCAGATTGCTGGATTCAGAGTCCAGAGTGCTAATCATTACATGATGGAACCAACGTCCACGATCCTCAACCCTAGGAGTCCTGAAGCAGTGTCAGTCGCCACCTACTGTCTATCGCTTGAATTCGTTCACACTGTAAATCAAACATGACAAATCCAACAGCACAACTAAAATATGTATTTCACAAGTAATAACATAAAAACAGAAATATACTTTTGCTGATGCAGAAACAAAGAAAACGTCTTGTCTGATGCTTCGAAATCTCCATTTAGCATGGCCCCTTAACTAACCACCAAGAGTCTTTGCACGGCTGGGAACCTTTGTAAAAGAGTCAGTGGGTCACTGTGAATGCAGCAGATCTTCACCCCTGTATTTCTTACAAAGAAGCAGAGTTTTATTCCAGGTACAGGAGGCATCTCTGGTGTCTGATACTACCGGTAGTGTTCAGCCTACCCTCTCTGAGAGAGCAGCAGTGAGGGTACAAAGCACACTGGTTGCAAAATGTGGACACTGCAAACAACAGCTGCAATATCACAGATGATATAAAACACATAAAGTACTCAAGTCTTATACTAGATACAACACAGCAGGGAAATCATGTAATAAAACAAATGATGAACCCACAGTATGGACGGGGCAGGTAATAAAATGCAAATTTCTTATGGTGGGACCACAGTCAATTGCTACCTTCTTCTCTGTGCCCCGGTCTCTTTATATAATCTGTACTTTTTGTTGTGCAATAAAAGAAAAACAAGGAATAACCCTTCATAGTATTAATGTACAGGTCAAGGGCTGGGGAGAGAGGGCAGTAGATTTGGGGGTCGGTGTAAACCTCTGACGGCATTAGATGGAAGCAGAGGACAAAGCAAGTGACATTTATTAAGACTTTAGGTGCATTTAGGTTTATAGAAAAAAACTGAGAAAGATTAAAATGTCTGAGTAGTGAAAAAAAATAAATGGAGTTCCCATACCGGGAGTCGTAACCAGGCCGCCTGGGTAAAAACCTGGAATCCTAACCACTAGACCATATGGGAACTGTGAACTTATCATACAGCTCAGTGTATGTGAGGTGTCTCCTAGGTCACACTGCATTCCGTACACTGAGAGTTATATTGTTCTTCTCAGTAGTACACAATCAATTGGGGTAACAGACACCTCACTTCTGACAAAAGAGAAGGAATGACCAGAAGTCATAATTTCTGCCACAACCTGTCAGGTCTCATAATTTACAACCTTAGAGCTTCTACACATACACAGAGCCCAGGACACGGAGGACAGCAGCAGTCCCTGCATTCACTATTACTAACCCCTCCCCTTGAGCCAGACAAAGCCACGCCCTTCCCGTAGGACACTCCTGGGTTTCCTCACCAGACTGATGGCCCCACAGACCCCTCTCCAGTTATCTTCCAGCTGCTTCCTTGACGACACTCCCCTGCACCTGTCACAGGCTCCAGGCTGCCCTCCTGGGGCTCGAGTTATACTCCTTCTCTATCTACTAACAGCACCGACTCCTGTCCTGACACTGGATTGGTTCACACAGAGAAGAAACAGCTCAGAAGTAGTCTGGGTTGTTCCCAGGTACCTGCATCTTCACAGAGTGACTGCCAGGAGGCAGCACAGCCAAAGCACTCACAGCCCACAAGGCTACAAATCATCAATTGGATGTCAGCAGCCTTGTCAGAGGCGCAGAGTCTAATAATTGCACAATATTTTGGGACAGCAGAGGAAGAAGCAAGTGCTGAGCTGAAGTGGTCACTGCTGTTTTGTCACAACACCAGACATATGTTCTTAAAAGCATGTAAGCGCACATTCTTAGGCATTCTCGGTCGTCTTCTCCCTTTCTGACATTATACCAATTGTATACACCCGAATGGAGAAAAGTTAAAATATAAAGTACTAGGAATATGCGCCAAAGGTAGGCAAATTAAACATTTCAAGTACAAATATTACCATATTTATTAATGTAAAATGTAAACAAGTTAGACTGAAAATATGTGTGTGTGTTTACAAAGGATGTCTAAAGTGTATGCTGTGAGGTCAGGTTGCAGTTCACTACTTGCACTTGTGCCTTTCACAAGTGTGAGTACCCAGTTACACTAATGTCTGCTCTGACTTGTTATTCTGAGAGTCATGTGCTAAAGGGGGGCTTCCACCCTAGTTTGAGGGACCAGAGTACGAATGCCCCAGGGCACAGGAAGTACACAGTCCTCATTGATACAACTGTGGCCCAGTAACTTCTGACTGCCCTTTGACCCCACAGACTAGCACATATATGTCATCAGACTATAGCACCGTGGTACATATGCACACATGTGCATGTACACGTCAGCCAGTTTTTTATTCATTTATGTGCTAATACTGTTCAGCATCAGGATGTGATGTCGAAGGAGACTGGTGGAGAGCGCCGAAGTCTCTGGTATTTCAAGACAAAACTAGAGACCTTTTCACACTCATATACTGCTCCAGGCAGATCTTCCACTGCAAATGCAAGTTATATGAGTCCAGCTAAAAACTGTTTATATTTGGGTACTTGCTTTAGTCAAAGGTTACCATTTGCAACTCACAAAAAAAAGCAAAGGGCAATTTCATACATTAACACTTTGGTAAAGTCGTTCTTTCGCACCGTACATTTCCGTAAGTTTCTCTCTCCTTGTAAGTTATCCGGTGTGAAGGCCAAGTGGAGTCAGGTCCTTACTGTGCATCTTACAGTTGTGTAGCCAGAGTAGAGAGGTGTCCACACAGAGACAGGACGTAGACAACACCTGTGTGTAGCATCACGTGCCCCCAGCAACGCCTATAGAATAATGTATAGATGCCCCCAAACCGCAGAAACCACGAGGGGAATGAAAGGAGGAAGAGACGGGTTATGTCAGAGATACAAATGGTTTCCTGCTCAAGACCTGCAATAAATTAAAACAAAAGTATTATTACAAACATTCCAGGTCCTACCGATATTGGAACTCAGATTGCTGCATTCAGAGTCCAGAGTGCTAATCATTACACGATGGAACCAACGTCCAGAATCCTCAACCCTAGGAGTCCTGAAGCAGTGTCAGTCGCCACCTACTGTCTATCGCTTGAATTCATTCACACTGTAAATCAAACATGACAAATCCAACAGCACAACTAAAATGTGTATTTCACAAGTAATAACATAAAAACAGAAATATACTTTTGCTGATGCAGAAACAAAGAAAACATCTCGTCTGATGCTTCGAAATCTCCATTTAGCATGGCCCCTTAACTAACCACCAAGAGTCTTTGCACGGCTGGGAACCTTTGTAAAAGAGTCAGTGGGTCACTGTGAATGCAGAAGATCTTCACCCCTGTATTTCTTACAAAGAAGCAGAGGTTTATTCCAGGTACAGGAGGCATCTCTGGTGTCTGATACTACCGGTAGTGTTCAGCTTACCCTCTCTGAGAGAGCAGCAGTGAGGGTACAAAGCACACTGGTTGCAAAATGTGGACACTGCAAACAACAGCTGCAATATCACAGATGATATAAAACACATAAAGTACTCAAGTCCTATACTAGATACAACACAGCAGGGAAATCATGTCATAAAACAAATGATGAACCCACAGTATGGATGGGGCAGGTAATAAAATGCGAATTTCCCATGGTGGGACCACAGTCAATTGCTGCCTTCTTCTCTGTGCCCCGGTCTCTTTATATAATCTGTACTTTTTGTTGTGCAATAAAAGAAAAACAAGGAATAACCCTTCATAGTATTAATGTACAGGTCAAGGGCTGGGGAGAGAGGGCAGTAGATTTGGGGGTCGGTGTAAACCTCTGACGGCATTAGATGGAAGCAGAAGACAAAGTAAGTGACATTTATTAAGACTTTAGGTGCATTTAGGTTTATAGAAAAAAACTGAGAAAGATTAAAATGTCTGAGTAGTGAAACAAAATAAATGGATTTAACATACCGTGAGTCGAACCCGGGCCACCTGGGTGAAAACCTGGAATCCTAACCACTAGAACATATGGGAACTGTGAACTCATCATACAGCTCAGTATATGTGAGGTGTCTCCCAAGGTCACACTGCATTCCGTACACTGAGAGTTATATTGTTCTTCTCAGTAGTACACAATCAATTGGGGTAACAGACACCTCACTTCCGACAAAAGAGAAGGAATGACCAGAAGTCATAATTTCTGCCACAACCTGTCAGGTCTCATTATTTACAACGTTAGAACTTCTACACATACACAGAGCCCAGGACACGGAGGACAGCAGCAGTCGCTGCACTGACTATTACTAACCCCTCCCCTTGAGCCAGACAAAGCCACGCCCCTCCCCTAGGACACTCCTGGGTTTCCTCACCAGACTGATGGCCCCACAGACCCCCCTCCAGTTATCTTCCAGCTGCTTCCTTGACGACACTCCCCTGCACCTGTCACAGGCTCCAGGCTGCCCTCCTGGGGCTCGAGTTATACTCCTTCTCTATCTACTAACAGCACCGACTCCTGTCCTGACACTGGATTGGTTCACACAGAGAAGAAACAGCTCAGAAGTAGTCTGGGTTGTTCCCAGGTACCTGCATCTTCACAGAGTGACTGCCAGGGGGCAGCACAGCCAAAGCACTCACAGCCCACAAGGCTACAAATCATCAATTAGAATTCAGCAGACTTGTCAGAGGCGCCGAGACTAGTAATTCCACAATATTTTGGGACAGCAGAGGAAGAAGCAAGTGCTGAGCTGAAGTGGTCACTGCTGTTTTGTCACAACACCAGACATATGTTCTTAAAAGCATGTAAGCACACATTCTTAGGCATTCTCGGTCGTCTTCTCCCTTTCTGACATTATACCAATTGTATACACCCGAATGGAGAAAAGTTAAAATATAAGTTACTAGGAATATGCGCCAAAGGTAGGCAAATTAAACATTTCAAGTACAAATATTACCATATTTATTGATGTAAAATGTAAACAAGTTAGACTGAAAATATGTGTGTGTGTTTACAAAGGATGTCTAAAGTGTATGCTGTGAGGTCAGGTTGCAGTTCACTACTTGCACTTGTGCCTTTCACAAGTGTGAGTACCCAGTTACACTAATGTCTGCTCTGACTTGTTATTCTGAGAGTCATGTGCTAAAGGGGGGCTTCCACCCTAGTTTGAGGGACCAGAGTACGAATGCCCCAGGGCACAGGAAGTACACAGTCCTCATTGATACAACTGTGGCCCAGTAACTTCTGACTGCCCTTTGACCCCACAGACTGGCACATATATGTCATCAGACTATAGCACTGTGGTACATATGCACACATGTGCATGTACACGTCAGCCAGTTTTTTATTCATTGATGTGCTAATACTGTTCAGCATCAGGATGTGATGTCGAAGGAGACTGGTGGAGAGCGCCGAAGTCTCTGGTATTTCAAGACAAAACTAGAGACCTTTTCACACTCATATACTGCTCCAGGCAGATCTTCCACTGCAAATGCAAGTTATATGAGTCCAGCTGAAAACTGTTTATTTTTGGGTACTTGCTTTAGTCAAAGGTTACCATTTGCAACTCACAAAAAAAAAGCAAAGGGCAATTTCATACATTAACACTTTGGTAAAGTCGTTCTTTCACACCGTACATTTCCGTAAGGTTCTCTCTCTTTGTAAGTTATCCGGTGTGAAGGCCAAGTTTAGTCAGGTCCACACTGTGCATCTTACAGTTGTGTAGCCAGAGTAGAGAGGTGTCCACACAGACACAGGACGTAGACAACACCTGTGTGTAGCATCACGTGCCCCCAGCAACCCCTATAGAATAATGTATAGATGCCCCCAACCTGCAGAAACCACAAGGGGAATGAAAAGAGGAAGAGACGGGTTATGTCAGAGATACAAATGGTTTCCTGCTCAAGACCTGCAATAAATTAAAACAAAAGTATTATTACAAACATTCCAGGTCCTACCGATATTGGAACTCAGATTGCTGGATTCAGAGTCCAGAGTGCTAATCATTACACGATGGAACCAACGTCCACGATCCTCAACCCTAGGAGTCCTGAAGCAGTGTCAGTCGCCACCTACTGTCTATCGCTTGAATTCGTTCACACTGTAAATCAAACATGACAAATCCAACAGCACAACTAAAATGTGTATTTCACAAGTAATAACATAAAAACAGAAATATACTTTTGCTGATGCAGAAACAAAGAAAACGTCTCGTCTGATGCTTCGAAATCTCCATTTAGCATGGCCCCTTAACTAACCACCAAGAGTCTTTGCACGGCTGGGAACCTTTGTAAAAGGGTCAGTGGGTCACTGTGAATGCAGCAGATCTTCACCCCTGTATTTCTTACAAAGAAGCAGAGTTTTATTCCAGGTACAGGAGGCATCTCTGGTGTCTGATACTACCGATAGTGTTCAGCCTACCCTCTCTGAGAGAGCAGCAGTGAGGGTACAAAGCACACTGGTTGCAAAATGTGGACACTGCAAACAACAGCTGCAATATCACAGATGATATAAAACACATAAAGTACTCAAGTCTTATACTAGAAACAACACAGCAGGGGAATCATGTCATAAAACAAATGATGAACCCACAGTATGGACGGGGCAGGTAATAAAATGCGAATTTCCCATGGTGGGACCACAGTCAATTGCTGCCTTCTTCTCTGTGACCCGGTCTCTTTATATAATCTGTACTTTTTGTTGTGCAATAAAAGAAAAACAAGGAATAACCGTTCATAGTATTAATGTACAGGTCAAGGGCTGGGGAGAGAGGGCAGTAGATTTGGGGGTCGGTGTAAACCTCTGACGGCATTAGATGGAAGCAGAAGACAAAGCAAGTGACATTTATTAAGACTTTAGGTGCATTTAGGTTTATAGAAAAAAACTGAGAAAGATTAAAATGTCTGAGTAGTGAAAAAAAATAAAATGGATTTCCCATACCGGGAGTCGAACCCGGGCCGCCTGGGTGAAAACCAGGAATCCTAACCCCTAGATCATATGGGAACTGTGAACTCTTTATACAGCTTAGTGTATGTGAGGTGTCTCCCAAGGTCACACTGCATTCCGTACACTGAGAGTTATATTGTTCTTCTCAGTAGTACACAATCAATTGGGGTAACAGACACCTCACTTCTGACAAAAGAGAAGGAATGACCAGAAGTCATCATTTCTGCCACAACCTGTCAGGTCTCATTATTTACAACCTTAGAGCTTCTACACATACACAGAGCCCAGGACACAGAGGACAGCAGCAGTCGCTGCATTCACTATTACTAACCCCTCCCCTTGAGCCAGACAAAGCCACGCCCCTCCCGTAGGACACTCCTGGGTTTCCTCACCAGACTGATGGCCCCACAGACCCCTCTCCAGTTATCTTCCAGCTGCTTCCTTGACGACACTCCCCTGCACCTGTCACAGGCTCCAGGCTGCCCTCCTGGGGCTCGAGTTATACTCCTTCTCTATCTACTAACAGCACCGACTCCAGTCCTGACACTGGATTGGTTCACACAGAGAAGAAACAGCTCAGAATTAGTCTGGGTTGTTCCCAGGTACCTGCATCTTCACAGAGTGACCGCCAGGGGGCAGCACAGCCAAAGCACTCACAGCCCACAAGGCTACGAATTATCAATTGGATGTCAGCAGCCTTGTCAGAGGCGCAGAGACTAGTAATTCCACAATATTTTGGGACCGCAGAGGAAGAAGCAAGTGCTGAGCTGAAGTGGTCACTGCTGTTTTGTCACAACACCAGACATATGTTCTTAAAAGCATGTAAGCGCACATTCTTAGGCATTCTCGGTCGTCTTCTCCCTTTCTGACATTATACCAATTGTATACACCCGAATGGAGAAAAGTTAAAATATAAGGTACTAGGAATATGCACCAAAGGTTGGCAAATTAAACATTTCAAGTACAAATATTACCATATTTATTGATGTAAAATGTAAACAAGTTAGACTGAAAATATGTGTGTGTGTTTACAAAGGATGTCTAAAGTGTATGCTGTGAGGTCAGGTTGCAGTTCACTACTTGCACTTGTGCCTTTCACAAGTGTGAGTACCCAGTTACACTAATGTCTGCTCTGACTTGTTATTCTGAGAGTCATGTGCTAAAGGGGGGCTTCCACCCTAGTTTGAGGGACCAGAGTACGAATGCCCCAGGGCACAGGAAGTACACAGTCCTCATTGATACAACTGTGGCCCAGTAACTTCTGACTGCCCTTTGACCCCACAGACTGGCACATATATGTCATCCGACTATAGCACCGTGGTACATATGCACATATGTGTATGTACACGTCAGCCAGTTTTTTATTCATTTATGTGCTAATACTGTTCAGCATCAGGATGTGATGTCGAAGGAGACTGGTGGAGAGCGCCGAAGTCTCTGGTATTTCAAGACAAAACTAGAGACCTTTTCACACTCATATACTGCTCCAGGCAGATCTTCCACTGCAAATGCAAGTTATATGAGTCCAGCTGAAAACTGTTTATTTTTGGGTACTTGCTTAAGTCAAAGGTTACCATTTGCAACTCACAAAAAAAAAGCAAAGGGCAATTTCATACATTAACACTTTGGTAAAGTCGTTCTTTCACACCGTACATTTCTGTAAGTTTCTCTCTCCTTGTAAGTTATCCGGTGTGAAGGCCAAGTGGAGTCAGGTCCACACTGTGCATCTTACAGTTGTGTAGCCAGAGTAGAGAGGTGTCCACACAGACACAGGACGTAGACAACACCTGTGTGTAGCATCACGTGCCCCCAGCAACGCCTATAGAATAATGTATAGATGCCCCCAAACCGCAGAAACCACAAGGGGAATGAAAAGAAGAAGAGACGGGTTATGTCAGAGATACAAATGGTTTCCTGCTCAAGACCTGCAATAAATTAAAACAAAAGTATTATTACAAACATTCCAGGTACTACCGATATTGGAACTCAGATTGCTGGATTCAGAGTCCAGAGTGCAAATCATTACACAATGGAACCAACGTCCACGATCCTCAACCCTAGGAGTCCTGAAGCAGTGTCAGTCGCCACCTACTGTCTATCGCTTGAATTCGTTCACACTGTAAATCAAACATGACAAATCCAACAGCACAACTAAAATGTGTATTTCACAAGTAATAACATAAAAACAGAAATATACTTTTGCTGATGCAGAAACAAAGAAAACATCTCGTCTGATGCTTCGAAATCTCCATTTAGCATGGCCTCTTAACTAACCACCAAGAGTCTTTGCACGGCTGGGAACCTTTGTAAAAGAGTCAGTGGGTCACTGTGAATGCAGCAGATCTTCACCCCTGTATTTCTTACAAAGAAGCAGAGTTTTATTCCAGGTACAGGAGGCATCTCTGGTGTCTGATACAACCGGTAGTCTTCAGCTTACCCTCTCTGAGAGAGCAGCAGTGAGGGTACAAAGCACACTGGTTGCAAAATGTGGACACTGCAAACAACAGCTGCAATATCACAGATGATATAAAACACATAAAGTACTCAAGTCCTATACTAGATATAACACAGCAGGGAAATCATGTCATAAAACAAATGATGAGCCCACAGTATGGACGGGGCAGGTAATAAAATGCGAATTTCCCATGGTGGGACCACAGTCAATTGCTGCCTTCTTCTCTGTGCCCCGGTCTCTTTATATAATCTGTACTTTTTGTTGTGCAATAAAAGAAAAACAAGGAATAACCCTTCATAGTATTAATGTACAGGCCAAGGGCTGGGAGAGAGGGCAGTAGATTTGGGGGTCGGTGTAAACCTCTGACGGCATTAGATGGAAGCAGAAGACAAAGCAAGTGACATTTATTAAGACTTTAGGTGCATTTAGGTTTATAGAAAAAAACTGAGAAAGATTAAAATGTCTGAGTAGTGAAAAAAAAAAAATGGATTTAACATACCGTGAGTCGAACCCGGGCCACCTGGGTGAAAACCTGGAATCCTAACCACTAGAACATATGGGAACTGTGAACTCATCATACAGCTCAGTATATGTGAGGTGTCTCCCAAGGTCACACTGCATTCCGTACACTGAGAGTTATAATGTTCTTCTCAGTAGTACACAATCAATTGGGGTAACAGACACCTCACTTCAGACAAAAGAGAAGGAATGACCAGAAGTCATAATTTCTGCCACAACCTGTCAGGACTCATTATTTACAACGTTAGAACTTCTACACATACACAGAGCCCAGGACACGGAGGACAGCAGCAGTCCCTGCACTGACTATTACTAACCCCTCCCCTTGAGCCAGACAAAGCCACGCCCCTCCCGTAGGACACTCCTGGGTTTCCTCACCAGACTGATGGCCCCACAGACCCCTCTCCAGTTATCTTCCAGCTGCTTCCTTGACGACACTCCCCTGCACCTGTCACAGGCTCCAGGCTGCCCTCCTGGGGCTCGAGTTATACTCCTTCTCTATCTACTAACAGCACCGACTCCAGTCCTGACACTGGATTGGTTCAAACAGAGAAGAAACAGCTCAGAAGTAGTCTGTGTTGTTCCCAGGTACCTGCATCTTCACAGAGTGACTGCCAGGGGGCAGCACAGCCAAAGCACTCACAGCCCACAAGGCTACAAATCATCAATCGGATGTCAGCAGCCTTGTCAGAGGCGCAGAGACTAGTAATTCCACAATATTTTGGGACAGCAGAGGAAGAAGCAAGTGCTGAGCTGAAGTGGTCACTGCTGTTTTGTCACAACACCAGACATATGTTCTTAAAAGCATGTAAGCGCACATTCTTAGGCATTCTCGGTCGTCTTCTCCCTTTCTGACATTATACCAATTGTATACACCCGAATGGAGAAAAGTTAAAATATAAGGTACTGGGAATATGCGCCAAAGGTAGGCAAATTAAACATTTCAAGTACAAATATTACCATATTTATTGATGTAAAATGTAAACAAGTTAGACTGAAAATATGTGTGTGTGTTTACAAAGGATGTCTAAAGTGTATGCTGTGAGGTCAGGTTGCAGTTCACTACTTGCACTTGTGCCTTTCACAAGTGTGAGTACCCAGTTACACTAATGTCTGCTCTGACTTGTTATTCTGAGAGTCATGTGCTAAAGGGGGGCTTCCACCCTAGTTTGAGGGACCAGAGTACGAATGCCCCAGGGCACAGGAAGTACACAGTCCTCATTGATACAACTGTGGCCCAGTAACTTCTGACTGCCCTTTGACCCCACAGACTGGCACATATATGTCATCAGACTATAGCACCGTGGTACATATGCACATATGTGCATGTACACGTCAGCCAGTTTTTTATTCATTTATGTGCTAATACTGTTCAGCATCAGGATGTGATGTCGAAGGAGACTGGTGGAGAGCGCCGAAGTCTCTGGTATTTCAAGACAAAACTAGAGACCTTTTCACACTCATATACTGCTCCAGGCAGATCTTCCACTGCAAATGCAAGTTATATGAGTCCAGCTGAAAACTGTTTATTTTTGGGTACTTGCTTTAGTCAAAGGTTACCATTTGCAACTCACAAAAAAAAGCAAAGGGCAATTTCATACATTAACTCTTTGGTAAAGTCGTTCTTTCACACCGTACATTTCCATAAGTTTCTCTCTCCTTGTAAGTTATCCGGTGTGAAGGCCAAGTGGAGTCAGGTCCACACTGTGCATCTTACAGTTGTGTAGCCAGAGTAGAGAGGTGTCCACACAGACACAGGACGTAGACAACACCTGTGTGTAGCATCACGTGCCCCCAGCAACGCCTATAGAATAATGTATAGATGCCCCCAAACCGCAGAAACCACGAGGGGAATGAAAAGAGGAAGAGACGGGTTATGTCAGAGATACAAATGGTTTCCTGCTTAAGACCTGCAATAAATTAAAACAAAAGTATTATTACAAACATTCCAGGTCCTAACGATATTGGAACTCAGATTGCTGGATTCAGAGTCCAGAGTGCTAATCATTACATGATGGAACCAACGTCCACGATCCTCAACCCTAGGAGTCCTGAAGCAGTGTCAGTCGCCACCTACTGTCTATCGCTTGAATTCGTTCACACTGTAAATCAAACATGACAAATCCAACAGCACAACTAAAATATGTATTTCACAAGTAATAACATAAAAACAGAAATATACTTTTGCTGATGCAGAAACAAAGAAAACGTCTTGTCTGATGCTTCGAAATCTCCATTTAGCATGGCCCCTTAACTAACCACCAAGAGTCTTTGCACGGCTGGGAACCTTTGTAAAAGAGTCAGTGGGTCACTGTGAATGCAGCAGATCTTCACCCCTGTATTTCTTACAAAGAAGCAGAGTTTTATTCCAGGTACAGGAGGCATCTCTGGTGTCTGATACTACCGGTAGTGTTCAGCCTACCCTCTCTGAGAGAGCAGCAGTGAGGGTACAAAGCACACTGGTTGCAAAATGTGGACACTGCAAACAACAGCTGCAATATCACAGATGATATAAAACACATAAAGTACTCAAGTCTTATACTAGATACAACACAGCAGGGAAATCATGTAATAAAACAAATGATGAACCCACAGTATGGACGGGGCAGGTAATAAAATGCAAATTTCTTATGGTGGGACCACAGTCAATTGCTACCTTCTTCTCTGTGCCCCGGTCTCTTTATATAATCTGTACTTTTTGTTGTGCAATAAAAGAAAAACAAGGAATAACCCTTCATAGTATTAATGTACAGGTCAAGGGCTGGGGAGAGAGGGCAGTAGATTTGGGGGTCGGTGTAAACCTCTGACGGCATTAGATGGAAGCAGAGGACAAAGCAAGTGACATTTATTAAGACTTTAGGTGCATTTAGGTTTATAGAAAAAAACTGAGAAAGATTAAAATGTCTGAGTAGTGAAAAAAAATAAATGGAGTTCCCATACCGGGAGTCGTAACCAGGCCGCCTGGGTAAAAACCTGGAATCCTAACCACTAGACCATATGGGAACTGTGAACTTATCATACAGCTCAGTGTATGTGAGGTGTCTCCTAGGTCACACTGCATTCCGTACACTGAGAGTTATATTGTTCTTCTCAGTAGTACACAATCAATTGGGGTAACAGACACCTCACTTCTGACAAAAGAGAAGGAATGACCAGAAGTCATAATTTCTGCCACAACCTGTCAGGTCTCATAATTTACAACCTTAGAGCTTCTACACATACACAGAGCCCAGGACACGGAGGACAGCAGCAGTCCCTGCATTCACTATTACTAACCCCTCCCCTTGAGCCAGACAAAGCCACGCCCTTCCCGTAGGACACTCCTGGGTTTCCTCACCAGACTGATGGCCCCACAGACCCCTCTCCAGTTATCTTCCAGCTGCTTCCTTGACGACACTCCCCTGCACCTGTCACAGGCTCCAGGCTGCCCTCCTGGGGCTCGAGTTATACTCCTTCTCTATCTACTAACAGCACCGACTCCTGTCCTGACACTGGATTGGTTCACACAGAGAAGAAACAGCTCAGAAGTAGTCTGGGTTGTTCCCAGGTACCTGCATCTTCACAGAGTGACTGCCAGGAGGCAGCACAGCCAAAGCACTCACAGCCCACAAGGCTACAAATCATCAATTGGATGTCAGCAGCCTTGTCAGAGGCGCAGAGTCTAATAATTGCACAATATTTTGGGACAGCAGAGGAAGAAGCAAGTGCTGAGCTGAAGTGGTCACTGCTGTTTTGTCACAACACCAGACATATGTTCTTAAAAGCATGTAAGCGCACATTCTTAGGCATTCTCGGTCGTCTTCTCCCTTTCTGACATTATACCAATTGTATACACCCGAATGGAGAAAAGTTAAAATATAAAGTACTAGGAATATGCGCCAAAGGTAGGCAAATTAAACATTTCAAGTACAAATATTACCATATTTATTAATGTAAAATGTAAACAAGTTAGACTGAAAATATGTGTGTGTGTTTACAAAGGATGTCTAAAGTGTATGCTGTGAGGTCAGGTTGCAGTTCACTACTTGCACTTGTGCCTTTCACAAGTGTGAGTACCCAGTTACACTAATGTCTGCTCTGACTTGTTATTCTGAGAGTCATGTGCTAAAGGGGGGCTTCCACCCTAGTTTGAGGGACCAGAGTACGAATGCCCCAGGGCACAGGAAGTACACAGTCCTCATTGATACAACTGTGGCCCAGTAACTTCTGACTGCCCTTTGACCCCACAGACTAGCACATATATGTCATCAGACTATAGCACCGTGGTACATATGCACACATGTGCATGTACACGTCAGCCAGTTTTTTATTCATTTATGTGCTAATACTGTTCAGCATCAGGATGTGATGTCGAAGGAGACTGGTGGAGAGCGCCGAAGTCTCTGGTATTTCAAGACAAAACTAGAGACCTTTTCACACTCATATACTGCTCCAGGCAGATCTTCCACTGCAAATGCAAGTTATATGAGTCCAGCTAAAAACTGTTTATATTTGGGTACTTGCTTTAGTCAAAGGTTACCATTTGCAACTCACAAAAAAAAGCAAAGGGCAATTTCATACATTAACACTTTGGTAAAGTCGTTCTTTCGCACCGTACATTTCCGTAAGTTTCTCTCTCCTTGTAAGTTATCCGGTGTGAAGGCCAAGTGGAGTCAGGTCCTTACTGTGCATCTTACAGTTGTGTAGCCAGAGTAGAGAGGTGTCCACACAGAGACAGGACGTAGACAACACCTGTGTGTAGCATCACGTGCCCCCAGCAACGCCTATAGAATAATGTATAGATGCCCCCAAACCGCAGAAACCACGAGGGGAATGAAAGGAGGAAGAGACGGGTTATGTCAGAGATACAAATGGTTTCCTGCTCAAGACCTGCAATAAATTAAAACAAAAGTATTATTACAAACATTCCAGGTCCTACCGATATTGGAACTCAGATTGCTGCATTCAGAGTCCAGAGTGCTAATCATTACACGATGGAACCAACGTCCAGAATCCTCAACCCTAGGAGTCCTGAAGCAGTGTCAGTCGCCACCTACTGTCTATCGCTTGAATTCATTCACACTGTAAATCAAACATGACAAATCCAACAGCACAACTAAAATGTGTATTTCACAAGTAATAACATAAAAACAGAAATATACTTTTGCTGATGCAGAAACAAAGAAAACATCTCGTCTGATGCTTCGAAATCTCCATTTAGCATGGCCCCTTAACTAACCACCAAGAGTCTTTGCACGGCTGGGAACCTTTGTAAAAGAGTCAGTGGGTCACTGTGAATGCAGAAGATCTTCACCCCTGTATTTCTTACAAAGAAGCAGAGGTTTATTCCAGGTACAGGAGGCATCTCTGGTGTCTGATACTACCGGTAGTGTTCAGCTTACCCTCTCTGAGAGAGCAGCAGTGAGGGTACAAAGCACACTGGTTGCAAAATGTGGACACTGCAAACAACAGCTGCAATATCACAGATGATATAAAACACATAAAGTACTCAAGTCCTATACTAGATACAACACAGCAGGGAAATCATGTCATAAAACAAATGATGAACCCACAGTATGGATGGGGCAGGTAATAAAATGCGAATTTCCCATGGTGGGACCACAGTCAATTGCTGCCTTCTTCTCTGTGCCCCGGTCTCTTTATATAATCTGTACTTTTTGTTGTGCAATAAAAGAAAAACAAGGAATAACCCTTCATAGTATTAATGTACAGGTCAAGGGCTGGGGAGAGAGGGCAGTAGATTTGGGGGTCGGTGTAAACCTCTGACGGCATTAGATGGAAGCAGAAGACAAAGTAAGTGACATTTATTAAGACTTTAGGTGCATTTAGGTTTATAGAAAAAAACTGAGAAAGATTAAAATGTCTGAGTAGTGAAACAAAATAAATGGATTTAACATACCGTGAGTCGAACCCGGGCCACCTGGGTGAAAACCTGGAATCCTAACCACTAGAACATATGGGAACTGTGAACTCATCATACAGCTCAGTATATGTGAGGTGTCTCCCAAGGTCACACTGCATTCCGTACACTGAGAGTTATATTGTTCTTCTCAGTAGTACACAATCAATTGGGGTAACAGACACCTCACTTCCGACAAAAGAGAAGGAATGACCAGAAGTCATAATTTCTGCCACAACCTGTCAGGTCTCATTATTTACAACGTTAGAACTTCTACACATACACAGAGCCCAGGACACGGAGGACAGCAGCAGTCGCTGCACTGACTATTACTAACCCCTCCCCTTGAGCCAGACAAAGCCACGCCCCTCCCCTAGGACACTCCTGGGTTTCCTCACCAGACTGATGGCCCCACAGACCCCCCTCCAGTTATCTTCCAGCTGCTTCCTTGACGACACTCCCCTGCACCTGTCACAGGCTCCAGGCTGCCCTCCTGGGGCTCGAGTTATACTCCTTCTCTATCTACTAACAGCACCGACTCCTGTCCTGACACTGGATTGGTTCACACAGAGAAGAAACAGCTCAGAAGTAGTCTGGGTTGTTCCCAGGTACCTGCATCTTCACAGAGTGACTGCCAGGGGGCAGCACAGCCAAAGCACTCACAGCCCACAAGGCTACAAATCATCAATTAGAATTCAGCAGACTTGTCAGAGGCGCCGAGACTAGTAATTCCACAATATTTTGGGACAGCAGAGGAAGAAGCAAGTGCTGAGCTGAAGTGGTCACTGCTGTTTTGTCACAACACCAGACATATGTTCTTAAAAGCATGTAAGCACACATTCTTAGGCATTCTCGGTCGTCTTCTCCCTTTCTGACATTATACCAATTGTATACACCCGAATGGAGAAAAGTTAAAATATAAGTTACTAGGAATATGCGCCAAAGGTAGGCAAATTAAACATTTCAAGTACAAATATTACCATATTTATTGATGTAAAATGTAAACAAGTTAGACTGAAAATATGTGTGTGTGTTTACAAAGGATGTCTAAAGTGTATGCTGTGAGGTCAGGTTGCAGTTCACTACTTGCACTTGTGCCTTTCACAAGTGTGAGTACCCAGTTACACTAATGTCTGCTCTGACTTGTTATTCTGAGAGTCATGTGCTAAAGGGGGGCTTCCACCCTAGTTTGAGGGACCAGAGTACGAATGCCCCAGGGCACAGGAAGTACACAGTCCTCATTGATACAACTGTGGCCCAGTAACTTCTGACTGCCCTTTGACCCCACAGACTGGCACATATATGTCATCAGACTATAGCACTGTGGTACATATGCACACATGTGCATGTACACGTCAGCCAGTTTTTTATTCATTGATGTGCTAATACTGTTCAGCATCAGGATGTGATGTCGAAGGAGACTGGTGGAGAGCGCCGAAGTCTCTGGTATTTCAAGACAAAACTAGAGACCTTTTCACACTCATATACTGCTCCAGGCAGATCTTCCACTGCAAATGCAAGTTATATGAGTCCAGCTGAAAACTGTTTATTTTTGGGTACTTGCTTTAGTCAAAGGTTACCATTTGCAACTCACAAAAAAAAAGCAAAGGGCAATTTCATACATTAACACTTTGGTAAAGTCGTTCTTTCACACCGTACATTTCCGTAAGTTTCTCTCTCCTTGTAAGTTATCCGGTGTGAAGGCCAAGTGGAGTCAGGTCCACACTGTGCATCTTACAGTTGTGTAGCCAGAGTAGAGAGGTGTCCACACAGACACAGGACGTAGACAACACCTGTGTGTAGCATCACGTGCCCCCAGCAACCCCTATAGAATAATGTATAGATTCCCCCAACCCGCAGAAACCACGAGGGGAATGAAAAGAGGAAGAGACGGGTTATGTCAGAGATACAAATGGTTTCCTGCTCAAGACCTGCAATAAATTAAAACAAAAGTATTATTACAAACATTCCAGGTCCTACCGATATTGGAACTCAGATTGCTGGATTCAGAGTCCAGAGTGCTAATCATTACACGATGGAACCAACGTCCACGATCCTCAACCCTAGGAGTCCTGAAGCAGTGTCAGTCGCCACCTACTGTCTATCGCTTGAATTCGTTCACACTGTAAATCAAACATGACAAATCCAACAGCACAACTAAAATGTGTATTTCACAAGTAATAACATAAAAACAGAAATATACTTTTGCTGATGCAGAAACAAAGAAAACGTCTCGTCTGATGCTTCGAAATCTCCATTTAGCATGGCCCCTTAACTAACCACCAAGAGTCTTTGCACGGCTGGGAACCTTTGTAAAAGGGTCAGTGGGTCACTGTGAATGCAGCAGATCTTCACCCCTGTATTTCTTACAAAGAAGCAGAGTTTTATTCCAGGTACAGGAGGCATCCCTGGTGTCTGATACTACCGATAGTGTTCAGCCTACCCTCTCTGAGAGAGCAGCAGTGAGGGTACAAAGCACACTGGTTGCAAAATGTGGACACTGCAAACAACAGCTGCAATATCACAGATGATATAAAACACATAAAGTACTCAAGTCTTATACTAGAAACAACACAGCAGGGGAATCATGTCATAAAACAAATGATGAACCCACAGTATGGACGGGGCAGGTAATAAAATGCGAATTTCCCATGGTGGGACCACAGTCAATTGCTGCCTTCTTCTCTGTGACCCGGTCTCTTTATATAATCTGTACTTTTTGTTGTGCAATAAAAGAAAAACAAGGAATAACCCTTCATAGTATTAATGTACAGGTCAAGGGCTGGGGAGAGAGGGCAGTAGATTTGGGGGTCGGTGTAAACCTCTGACGGCATTAGATGGAAGCAGAAGACAAAGCAAGTGACATTTATTAAGACTTTAGGTGCATTTAGGTTTATAGAAAAAAACTGAGAAAGATTAAAATGTCTGAGTAGTGAAAAAAAATAAAATGGATTTCCCATACCGGGAGTCGAACCCGGGCCGCCTGGGTGAAAACCAGGAATCCTAACCCCTAGATCATATGGGAACTGTGAACTCTTTATACAGCTTAGTGTATGTGAGGTGTCTCCCAAGGTCACACTGCATTCCGTACACTGAGAGTTATATTGTTCTTCTCAGTAGTACACAATCAATTGGGGTAACAGACACCTCACTTCTGACAAAAGAGAAGGAATGACCAGAAGTCATCATTTCTGCCACAACCTGTCAGGTCTCATTATTTACAACCTTAGAGCTTCTACACATACACAGAGCCCAGGACACGGAGGACAGCAGCAGTCGCTGCATTCACTATTACTAACCCCTCCCCTTGAGCCAGACAAAGCCACGCCCCTCCCGTAGGACACTCCTGGGTTTCCTCACCAGACTGATGGCCCCACAGACCCCTCTCCAGTTATCTTCCAGCTGCTTCCTTGACGACACTCCCCTGCACCTGTCACAGGCTCCAGGCTGCCCTCCTGGGGCTCGAGTTATACTCCTTCTCTATCTACTAACAGCACCGACTCCAGTCCTGACACTGGATTAGTTCACACAGAGAAGAAACAGCTCAGAAGTAGTCTGGGTTGTTCCCAGGTACCTGCATCTTCACAGAGTGACCGCCAGGGGGCAGCACAGCCAAAGCACTCACAGCCCACAAGGCTACGAATTATCAATTGGATGTCAGCAGCCTTGTCAGAGGCGCAGAGACTAGTAATTCCACAATATTTTGGGACCGCAGAGGAAGAAGCAAGTGCTGAGCTGAAGTGGTCACTGCTGTTTTGTCACAACACCAGACATATGTTCTTAAAAGCATGTAAGCGCACATTCTTAGGCATTCTCGGTCGTCTTCTCCCTTTCTGACATTATACCAATTGTATACACCCGAATGGAGAAAAGTTAAAATATAAGGTACTATGAATATGCGCCAAAGGTAGGCAAATTAAACATTTCAAGTACAAATATTACCATATTTATTGATGTAAAATGTAAACAAGTTAGACTGAAAATATGTGTGTGTGTTTACAAAGGATGTCTAAAGTGTATGCTGTGAGGTCAGGTTGCAGTTCACTACTTGCACTTGTGCCTTTCACAAGTGTGAGTACCCAGTTACACTAATGTCTGCTCTGACTTGTTATTCTGAGAGTCATGTGCTAAAGGGGGGCTTCCACCCTAGTTTGAGGGACCAGAGTACGAATGCCCCAGGGCACAGGAAGTACACAGTCCTCATTGATACAACTGTGGCCCAGTAACTTCTGACTGCCCTTTGACCCCACAGACTGGCACATATACATGTATGTCATCCGACTATAGCACCGTGGTACATATGCACATATGTGCATGTACACGTCAGCCAGTTTTTTATTCATTTATGTGCTAATACTGTTCAGCATCAGGATGTGATGTCGAAGGAGACTGGTGGAGAGCGCCGAAGTCTCTGGTATTTCAAGACAAAACTAGAGACCTTTTCACACTCATATACTGCTCCAGGCAGATCTTCCACTGCAAATGCAAGTTATATGAGTCCAGCTGAAAACTGTTTATTTTTGGGTACTTGCTTTAGTCAAAGGTTACCATTTGCAACTCACAAAAAAAAAGCAAAGGGCAATTTCATACATTAACACTTTGGTAAAGTCGTTCTTTCACACCGTACATTTCTGTAAGTTTCTCTCTCCTTGTAAGTTATCCGGTGTGAAGGCCAAGTGGAGTCAGGTCCACACTGTGCATCTTACAGTTGTGTAGCCAGAGTAGAGAGGTGTCCACACAGACACAGGACGTAGACAACACCTGTGTGTAGCATCACGTGCCCCCAGCAACGCCTATAGAATAATGTATAGATGCCCCCAAACCGCAGAAACCACAAGGGGAATGAAAAGAAGAAGAGACGGGTTATGTCAGAGATACAAATGGTTTCCTGCTCAAGACCTGCAATAAATTAAAACAAAAGTATTATTACAAACATTCCAGGTCCTACCGATATTGGAACTCAGATTGCTGGATTCAGAGTCCAGAGTGCTAATCATTACACAATGGAACCAACGTCCACGATCCTCAACCCTAGGAGTCCTGAAGCAGTGTCAGTCGCCACCTACTGTCTATCGCTTGAATTCGTTCACACTGTAAATCAAACATGACAAATCCAACAGCACAACTAAAATGTGTATTTCACAAGTAATAACATAAAAACAGAAATATACTTTTGCTGATGCAGAAACAAAGAAAACATCTCGTCTGATGCTTCGAAATCTCCATTTAGCATGGCCTCTTAACTAACCACCAAGAGTCTTTGCACGGCTGGGAACCTTTGTAAAAGAGTCAGTGGGTCACTGTGAATGCAGCAGATCTTCACCCCTGTATTTCTTACAAAGAAGCAGAGTTTTATTCCAGGTACAGGAGGCATCTCTGGTGTCTGATACAACCGGTAGTGTTCAGCTTACCCTCTCTGAGAGAGCAGCAGTGAGGGTACAAAGCACACTGGTTGCAAAATGTGGACACTGCAAACAACAGCTGCAATATCACAGATGATATAAAACACATAAAGTACTCAAGTCCTATACTAGATATAACACAGCAGGGAAATCATGTCATAAAACAAATGATGAGCCCACAGTATGGACGGGGCAGGTAATAAAATGCGAATTTCCCATGGTGGGACCACAGTCAATTGCTGCCTTCTTCTCTGTGCCCCGGTCTCTTTATATAATCTGTACTTTTTGTTGTGCAATAAAAGAAAAACAAGGAATAACCCTTCATAGTATTAATGTACAGGCCAAGGGCTGGGGAGAGAGGGCAGTAGATTTGGGGGTCGGTGTAAACCTCTGACGGCATTAGATGGAAGCAGAAGACAAAGCAAGTGACATTTATTAAGACTTTAGGTGCATTTAGGTTTATAGAAAAAAACTGAGAAAGATTCAAATGTCTGAGTAGTGAAAAAAAAAAAATGGATTTAACATACCGTGAGTCGAACCCGGGCCACCTGGGTGAAAACCTGGAATCCTAACCACTAGAACATATGGGAACTGTGAACTCATCATACAGCTCAGTATATGTGAGGTGTCTCCCAAGGTCACACTGCATTCCGTACACTGAGAGTTATAATGTTCTTCTCAGTAGTACACAATCAATTGGGGTAACAGACACCTCACTTCAGACAAAAGAGAAGGAATGACCAGAAGTCATAATTTCTGCCACAACCTGTCAGGACTCATTATTTACAACGTTAGAACTTCTACACATACACAGAGCCCAGGACACGGAGGACAGCAGCAGTCCCTGCACTGACTATTACTAACCCCTCCCCTTGAGCCAGACAAAGCCACGCCCCTCCCGTAGGACACTCCTGGGTTTCCTCACCAGACTGATGGCCCCACAGACCCCTCTCCAGTTATCTTCCAGCTGCTTCCTTGACGACACTCCCCTGCACCTGTCACAGGCTCCAGGCTGCCCTCCTGGGGCTCGAGTTATACTCCTTCTCTATCTACTAACAGCACCGACTCCAGTCCTGACACTGGATTGGTTCACACAGAGAAGAAACAGCTCAGAAGTAGTCTGGGTTGTTCCCAGGTACCTGCATCTTCACAGAGTGACCGCCAGGGGGCAGCACAGCCAAAGCACTCACAGCCCACAAGGCTACGAATCATCAATTGGATGTCAGCAGCCTTGTCAGAGGCGCAGAGACTAGTAATTCCACAATATTTTGGGACAGCAGAGGAAGAAGCAAGTGCTGAGCTGAAGTGGTCACTGCAGTTTTGTCACAACACCAGACATATGTTCTTAAAAGCATGTAAGCGCACATTCTTAGGCATTCTCGGTCGTCTTCTCCCTTTCTGACATTATATCAATTGTATACACCCGAATGGAGAAAAGTTAAAATATAAGGTACTAGGAATATGCGCCAAAGGTAGGCAAATTAAACATTTCAAGTACAAAAATTACCATATTTATTGATGTAAAATGTAAACAAGTTAGACTGAAAATATGTGTGTGTGTTTACAAAGGATGTCTAAAGTGTATGCTGTGAGGTCAGGTTGCAGTTCACTACTTGCACTTGTGCCTTTCACAAGTGTGAGTACCCAGTTACACTAATGTCTGCTCTGACTTGTTATTCTGAGAGTCATGTGCTAAAGGGGGGCTTCCACCCTAGTTTGAGGGACCAGAGTACGAATGCCCCAGGGCACAGGAAGTACACAGTCCTCATTGATACAACTGTGGCCCAGTAACTTCTGACTGCTCTTTGACCCCACAGACTGGCACATATATGTCATCAGACTATAGCACCGTGGTACATATGCACACATGTGCATGTACACGTCAGCCAGTTTTTTATTCATTTATGTGCTAATACTGTTCAGCATCAGGATGTGATGTCGAAGGAGACTGGTGGAGAGCGCCGAAGTCTCTGGTATTTCAAGACAAAACTAGAGACCTTTTCACACTCATATACTGCTCCAGGCAGATCTTCCACTGCAAATGCAAGTTATATGAGTCCAGCTGAAAACTGTTTATTTTTGGGTACTTGCTTTAGTCAAAGGTTACCATTTGCAACTCACAAAAAAAAGCAAAGGGCAATTTCATACATTAACACTTTGGTAAAGTCGTTCTTTCACACCGTACATTTCCGTAAGTTTCTCTCTCCTTGCAAGTTATCCGGTGTGAAGGCCAAGTGGAGTCAGGTCCACACTGTGCATCTTACAGTTGTGTAGCCAGAGTAGAGAGGTGTCCACACAGACACAGGACGTAGACAACACCTGTGTGTAGCATCACGTGCCCCCAGCAACCCCTATAGAATAATGTATATATGCCCCCAAACCGCAGAAACCACGAGGGGAATGAAAAGAGGAAGAGACGGGTTATGTCAGAGGTACAAATGGTTTCCTGCTCAAGACCTGCAATAAATTAAAACAAAAGTATTATTACAAACATTCCAGGTCCTACCGATATTGGAACTCAGATTGCTGGATTCAGAGTCCAGAGTGCTAATCATTACACAATGGAACCAACGTCCACGATCCTCAACCCTAGGAGTCCTGAAGCAGTGTCAGTCGCCACCTACTGTCTATCGCTTGAATTCGTTCACACTGTAAATCAAACATGACAAATCCAACAGCACAACTAAAATGTGTATTTCACAAGTAATAACATAAAAACAGAAATATACTTTTGCTGATGCAGAAACAAAGAAAACATCTCGTCTGATGCTTCGAAATCTCCATTTAGCATGGCCTCTTAACTAACCACCAAGAGTCTTTGCACGGCTGGGAACCTTTGTAAAAGAGTCAGTGGGTCACTGTGAATGCAGCAGATCTTCACCCCTGTATTTCTTACAAAGAAGCAGAGTTTTATTCCAGGTACAGGAGGCATCTCTGGTGTCTGATACAACCGGCAGTCTTCAGCTTACCCTCTCTGAGAGAGCAGCAGTGAGGGTACAAAGCACACTGGTTGCAAAATGTGGACACTGCAAACAACAGCTGCAATATCACAGATGATATAAAACACATAAAGTACTCAAGTCCTATACTAGATATAACACAGCAGGGAAATCATGTCATAAAACAAATGATGAGCCCACAGTATGGACGGGGCAGGTAATAAAATGCGAATTTCCCATGGTGGGACCACAGTCAATTGCTGCCTTCTTCTCTGTGCCCCGGTCTCTTTACATAATCTGTACTTTTTGTTGTGCAATAAAAGAAAAACAAGGAATAACCCTTCATAGTATTAATGTACAGGCCAAGGGCTGGGGAGAGAGGGCAGTAGATTTGGGGGTCGGTGTAAACCTCTGACGGCATTAGATGGAAGCAGAAGACAAAGCAAGTGACATTTATTAAGACTTTAGGTGCATTTAGGTTTATAGAAAAAAACTGAGAAAGATTAAAATGTCTGAGTAGTGAAAAAAAAAAAATGGATTTAACATACCGTGAGTCGAACCCGGGCCACCTGGGTGAAAACCTGGAATCCTAACCACTAGAACATATGGGAACTGTGAACTCATCATACAGCTCAGTATATGTGAGGTGTCTCCCAAGGTCACACTGCATTCCGTACACTGAGAGTTATAATGTTCTTCTCAGTAGTACACAATCAATTGGGGTAACAGACACCTCACTTCAGACAAAAGAGAAGGAATGACCAGAAGTCATAATTTCTGCCACAACCTGTCAGGACTCATTATTTACAACGTTAGAACTTCTACACATACACAGAGCCCAGGACACGGAGGACAGCAGCAGTCCCTGCACTGACTATTACTAACCCCTCCCCTTGAGCCAGACAAAGCCACGCCCCTCCCGTAGGACACTCCTGGGTTTCCTCACCAGACTGATGGCCCCACAGACCCCTCTCCAGTTATCTTCCAGCTGCTTCCTTGACGACACTCCCCTGCACCTGTCACAGGCTCCAGGCTGCCCTCCTGGGGCTCGAGTTATACTCCTTCTCTATCTACTAACAGCACCGACTCCAGTCCTGACACTGGATTGGTTCAAACAGAGAAGAAACAGCTCAGAAGTAGTCTGTGTTGTTCCCAGGTACCTGCATCTTCACAGAGTGACTGCCAGGGGGCAGCACAGCCAAAGCACTCACAGCCCACAAGGCTACAAATCATCAATCGGATGTCAGCAGCCTTGTCAGAGGCGCAGAGACTAGTAATTCCACAATATTTTGGGACAGCAGAGGAAGAAGCAAGTGCTGAGCTGAAGTGGTCACTGCTGTTTTGTCACAACACCAGACATATGTTCTTAAAAGCATGTAAGCGCACATTCTTAGGCATTCTCGGTCGTCTTCTCCCTTTCTGACATTATACCAATTGTATACACCCGAATGGAGAAAAGTTAAAATATAAGGTACTAGGAATATGCGCCAAAGGTAGGCAAATTAAACATTTCAAGTACAAAAATTACCATATTTATTGATGTAAAATGTAAACAAGTTAGACTGAAAATATGTGTGTGTGTTTACAAAGGATGTCTAAAGTGTATGCTGTGAGGTCAGGTTGCAGTTCACTACTTGCACTTGTGCCTTTCACAAGTGTGAGTACCCAGTTACACTAATATCTGCTCTGACTTGTTATTCTGAGAGTCATGTGCTAAAGGGGGGCTTCCACCCTAGTTTTAGGGACCAGAGTACGAATGCCCCAGGGCACAGGAAGTACACAGTCCTCATTGATACAACTGTGGCCCAGTAACTTCTGACTGCCCTTTGACCCCACAGACTGGCACATATATGTCATCAGACTATAGCACTGTGGTACATATGCACACATGTGCATGTACACGTCAGCCAGTTTTTTATTCATTTATGTGCTAATACTGTTCAGCATCAGGATGTGATGTCGAAGGAGACTGGTGGAGAGCGCCGAAGTCTCTGGTATTTCAAGACAAAACTAGAGACCTTTTCACACTCATATACTGCTCCAGGCAGATCTTCCACTGCAAATGCAAGTTATATGAGTCCAGCTGAAAACTGTTTATTTTTGGGTACTTGCTTTAGTCAAAGGTTACCATTTGCAACTCACAAAAAAAAAGCAAAGGGCAATTTCATACATTAACACTTTGGTAAAGTCGTTCTTTCACACCGTACATTTCCGTAAGTTTCTCTCTCCTTGCAAGTTATCCGGTGTGAAGGCCAAGTGGAGTCAGGTCCACACTGTGCATCTTACAGTTGTGTAGCCAGAGTAGAGAGGTGTCCACACAGACACAGGACGTAGACAACACCTGTGTGTAGCATCACGTGCCCCCAGCAACCCCTATAGAATAATGTATATATGCCCCCAAACCGCAGAAACCACGAGGGGAATGAAAAGAGGAAGAGACGGGTTATGTCAGAGATACAAATGGTTTCCTGCTCAAGACCTGCAATAAATTAAAACAAAAGTATTATTACAAACATTCCAGGTCCTACCAATATTGGAACTCAGATTGCTGGATTCAGAGTCCAGAGTGCTAATCATTACACGATGGAACCAACGTCCACGATCATCAACCCTAGGAGTCCTGAAGCAGTGTCATTCACCACCTACTGTCTATCGCTTGAATTCGTTCACACTGTAAATCAAACATGACAAATCCAACAGCACAACTAAAATGTGTATTTCACAAGTAATAACATAAAAACAGAAATATACTTTTGCTGATGCAGAAACAAAGAAAACGTCTCGTCTGATGCTTCGAAATCTCCATTTAGCATGGCCCCTTAACTAACCACCAAGAGTCTTTGCACGGCTGGGAACCTTTGTAAAAGAGTCAGTGGGTCACTGTGAATGCAGCAGATCTTCACCCCTGTATTTCTTACAAAGAAGCAGAGTTTTATTCCAGGTACAGGAGGCATCTCTGGTGTCTGATACTACCAGTAGTGGTCAGCCTACCCTCTCTGAGAGAGGAGCTGTGAGGGTACAAAGCACACTGGTTGCAATATGTGGACACTGCAAACAGCAGCTGCAATATCACAGATGATATAAAACACATAAAGTACTCAAGTCTTATACTAGAAACAACACAGCAGGGGAATCATGTCATAAAACAAATGATGAACCCACAGTATGGACGGGGCAGGTAATAAAATGCGAATTTCCCATGGTGGGACCACAGTCAATTGCTGCCTTCTTCTCTGTGCCCCGGTCTCTTTATATAACCTGTACTTTTTGTTGTGCAATAAAAGAAAAACAAGGAATAACCCTTCATAGTATTAATGTACAGGTCAAGGGCTGGGGAGAGAGGGCAGTAGATTTGGGGGTCGGTGTAAACCTCTGACGGCATTAGATGGAAGCAGAAGACAAAGCAAGTGACATTTATTAACACTTTAGGTGCATTTACGTTTATAGAAAAAAACTGAGAAAGATTAAAATGACTGAGTAGTGAAAAAAAAAAAGTCTTCCCATACCAGGAGTCGAACCCAGGCCGCCTGGGTGAAAACCAGGAATCCTAACCACTAGACCATATGGGAACTGTGAGCTCTTCATACAGCTCAGTGTATGTGAGGTGTCCCCCAAGGTCACAGTGCATTCCGTACACTGAGAGTTATATTGTTCTTCTCAGTAGTACAGAATCAATTGGGGTAACAGACACCTCGCTTCTGACAAAAGAGAAGGAATGACCAGAAGTCATAATTTCTGCCACAATCTGTCAGGTCTCATTATTTACAGCCTTAGAACTTTTACACATACACAGAGCCCAGGACACGGAGGACAGCAGCAGTCCCTGCATTGACTATTACTAACCCCTCCCCTTGAGCCAGACAAAGCCACGTCCCTCCCCCAGGAAACCCCTTGACTCCTGGGTTTCCTCACCAGACTGATGGCCCCACAGACCCCTATCCAGTTATCTTCCAGCTGCTTCCTTGACGACACTCCCCTGCACCTGTCAAAGGCTCCAGGCTGCCTTCCTGGGGCTCGAGTTATACTCCTTCTCTATCTACTAACAGCACCGACTCCTGTCCTGACACTGGATTGGTTCACACAGAGAAGAAACAGCTCAGAAGTAGTCTGGGTTGTTCCCAGGTACCTGCATCTTCACAGAGTGACCGCCAGGGGGCAGCACAGCCAAAGCACTCACAGCCCACAAGGCTACAAATCATCAATTGGAGGTCAGCAGCCTTGTCAGAGGCGCAGAGACTAGTAATTCCACAATATTTTGGGACAGCAGAGGAAGAAGCAAGTGCTGAGCTGAAGTGGTCACTGCTGTTTTGTCACAACACCATACATATGTTCTTAAAAGCATGTAAGCGCACATTCTTAGGCATTCTCGGTCGTCTTCTCCCTTTCTGACATTATACCAATTGTATACACCCGAATGGAGAAAAGTTAAAATATAAGGTACTAGGAATATGCGCCAAAGGTAGGCAAATTAAACATTTCAAGTACAAATATTTCCATATTTATTGATGTAAAATGTAAACAAGTTAGACTGAAAATATGTGTGTGTGTTTACAAAGGATGTCTAAAGTGTATGCTGTGAGGTCAGGTTGCAGTTCACTACTTGCACTTGTGCCTTTCACAAGTGTGAGTACCCAGTTACACTAATGTCTGCTCTGACTTGTTATTCTGAGAGTCATGTGCTAAAGGGGGGCTTCCACCCTAGTTTGAGGGACCAGAGTACGAATGCCCCAGGGCACAGGAAGTACACAGTCCTCATTGATACAATTGTGGCCCAGTAACTTCTGACTGCCCTTTGACCCCACAGACTAGCACATATATGTCATCAGACTATAGCACCGTGGTACATATGCACACATGTGCATGTATACGTCAGCCAGTTTTTTATTCATTTATGTGCTAATACTGTTCAGCATCAGGATGTGATGTCGAAGGAGACTGGTGGAGAGCGACGAAGTCTCTGGTATTTCAAGACAAAACTAGAGACCTTTTCACACTCATATACTGCTCCAGGCAGATCTTCCACTGCAAATGCAAGTTATATGAGTCCAGCTAAAAACTGTTTATTTTTGGGTACTTGCTTTAGTCAAAGGTTACCATTTGCAACTCACAAAAAAAAGCAAAGGGCAATTTCATACATTAACACTTTGGTAAAGTCGTTCTTTCGCACCGTACATTTCCGTAAGTTTGTCTCTCCTTGTAAGTTATCCGGTGTGAAGGCCAAGTGGAGTCAGGTCCACACTGTGCATCTTACAGTTGTGTAGCCAGAGTAGAGAGGTGTCCACACAGAGACAGGACGTAGACAACACCTGTGTGTAGCATCACGTGCCCCCAGCAACGCCTATAGAATAATGTATAGATGCCCCCAAACCGCAGAAACCACGAGGGGAATGAAAGGAGGAAGAGACGGGTTATGTCAGAGATACAAATGGTTTCCTGCTCAAGACCTGCAATAAATTAAAACAAAAGTATTATTACAAACATTCCAGGTCCTACCGATATTGGAACTCAGATTGCTGCATTCAGAGTCCAGAGTGCTAATCATTACACGATGAAACCAACGTCCAGAATCCTCAACCCTAGGAGTCCTGAAGCAGTGTCAGTCGCCACCTACTGTCTATCGCTTGAATTCATTCACACTGTAAATCAAACATGACAAATCCAACAGCACAACTAAAATGTGTATTTCACAAGTAATAACATAAAAACAGAAATATACTTTTGCTGATGCAGAAACAAAGAAAACATCTCGTCTGATGCTTCGAAATCTCCATTTAGCATGGCCCCTTAACTAACCACCAAGAGTCTTTGCACGGCTGGGAACCTTTGTAAAAGAGTCAGTGGGTCACTGTGAATGCAGAAGATCTTCACCCCTGTATTTCTTACAAAGAAGCAGAGTTTTATTCCAGGTACAGGAGGCATCTCTGGTGTCTGATACTACCGGTAGTGTTCAGCTTACCCTCTCTGAGAGAGCAGCAGTGAGGATACAAAGCACACTGGTTGCAAAATGTGGACACTGCAAACAACAGCTGCAATATCACAGATGATATAAAACACATAAAGTACTCAAGTCCTATACTAGATACAACACAGCAGGGAAATCATGTCATAAAACAAATGATGAACCCACAGTATGGACGGGGCAGGTAATAAAATGCGAATTTCCCATGGTGGGACCACAGTCAATTGCTGCCTTCTTCTCTGTGCCCCGGTCTCTTTATATAATCTGTACTTTTTGTTGTGCAATAAAAGAAAAACAAGGAATAACCCTTCATAGTATTAATGTACAGGTCAAGGGCTGGGGAGAGAGGGCAGTAGATTTGGGGGTCGGTGTAAACCTCTGACGGCATTAGATGGAAGCAGAAGACAAAGTAAGTGACATTTATTAAGACTTTAGGTGCATTTAGGTTTATAGAAAAAAACTGAGAAAGATTAAAATGTCTGAGTAGTGAAACAAAATAAATGGATTTAACATACCGTGAGTCGAACCCGGGCCACCTGGGTGAAAACCTGGAATCCTAACCACTAGAACATATGGGAACTGTGAACTCATCATACAGCTCAGTATATGTGAGGTGTCTCCCAAGGTCACACTGCATTCCGTACACTGAGAGTTATATTGTTCTTCTCAGTAGTACACAATCAATTGGGGTAACAGACACCTCACTTCCGACAAAAGAGAAGGAATGACCAGAAGTCATAATTTCTGCCACAACCTGTCAGGTCTCATTATTTACAACGTTAGAACTTCTACACATACACAGAGCCCAGGACACGGAGGACAGCAGCAGTCCCTGCACTGACTATTACTAACCCCTCCCCTTGAGCCAGACAAAGCCACGCCCCTCCCGTAGGACACTCCTGGGTTTCCTCACCAGACTGATGGCCCCACAGACCCCTCTACAGTTATCTTCCAGCTGCTTCCTTGACGACACTCCCCTGCACCTGTCACAGGCTCCAGGCTGCCCACCTGGGGCTCGAGTTATACTCCTTCTCTATCTACTAACAGCACCGACTCCTGTCCTGACACTGGATTGGTTCACACAGAGAAGAAACAGCTCAGAAGTAGTCTGGGTTGTTCCCAGGTACCTGCATCTTCACAGAGTGACTGCCAGGGGGCAGCACAGCCAAAGCACTCACAGCCCACAAGGCTACAAATCATCAATTAGAATTCAGCAGCCTTGTCAGAGGCGCTGAGACTAGTAATTCCACAATATTTTGGGACAGCAGAGGAAGAAGCAAGTGCTGAGCTGAAGTGGTCACTGCTGTTTTGTCACAACACCAGACATATGTTCTTAAAAGCATGTAAGCGCACATTCTTAGGCATTCTCGGTCGTCTTCTCCCTTTCTGACATTATACCAATTGTATACACCCGAATGGAGAAAAGTTAAAATTTAAGTTACTAGGAATATGCGCCAAAGGTAGGCAAATTAAACATTTCAAGTACAAATATTACCATATTTATTGATGTAAAATGTAAACAAGTTAGACTGAAAATATGTGTGTGTGTTTACAAAGGATGTCTAAAGCGCATGCTGTGAGGTCAGGTTGCAGTTCACTACTTGCACTTGTGCCTTTCACAAGTGTGAGTACCCAGTTACACTAATTTCTGCTCTGACTTGTTATTCTGAGAGTCATGTGCTAAAGGGGGGCTTCCACCCTAGTTTGAGGGACCAGAGTACGAATGCCCCAGGGCACAGGAAGTACACAGTCCTCATTGATACAACTGTGGCCCAGTAACTTCTGACTGCCCTTTGACCCCACAGACTGGCACATATATGTCATCAGACTATAGCACTGTGGTACATATGCACACATGTGCATGTACACGTCAGCCAGTTTTTTATTCATTTATGTGCTAATACTGTTCAGCATCAGGATGTGATGTCGAAGGAGACTGGTGGAGAGCGCCGAAGTCTCTGGTATTTCAAGACAAAACTAGAGACCTTTTCACACTCATATACTGCTCCAGGCAGATCTTCCACTGCAAATGCAAGTTATATGAGTCCAGCTGAAAACTGTTTATTTTTGGGTACTTGCTTTAGTCAAAGGTTACCATTTGCAACTCACAAAAAAAAAGCAAAGGGCAATTTCATACATTAACACTTTGGTAAAGTCGTTCTTTCACACCGTACATTTCCGTAAGTTTCTCTCTCCTTGTAAGTTATCCGGTGTGAAGGCCAAGTGGAGTCAGGTCCACACTGTGCATCTTACAGTTGTGTAGCCAGAGTAGAGAGGTGTCCACACAGACACAGGACGTAGACAACACCTGTGTGTAGCATCACGTGCCCCCAGCAACCCCTATAGAATAATGTATAGATGCCCCCAACCTGCAGAAACCACGAGGGGAATGAAAAGAGGAAGAGACGGGTTATATCAGAGATACAAATGGTTTCCTGCTCAAGACCTGCAATAAATTAAAACAAAAGTATTATTACAAACATTCCAGGTCCTACCGATATTGGAACTCAGATTGCTGGATTCAGAGTCCAGAGTGCTAATCATTACACGATGGAACCAACGTCCACGATCCTCAACCCTAGGAGTCCTGAAGCAGTGTCAGTCGCCACCTACTGTCTATCGCTTGAATTCGTTCACACTGTAAATCAAACATGACAAATCCAACAGCACAACTAAAATGTGTATTTCACAAGTAATAACATAAAAACAGAAATATACTTTTGCTGATGCAGAAACAAAGAAAACGTCTCGTCTGATGCTTCGAAATCTCCATTTAGCATGGCCCCTTAACTAACCACCAAGAGTCTTTGCACGGCTGGGAACCTTTGTAAAAGGGTCAGTGGGTCACTGTGAATGCAGCAGATCTTCACCCCTGTATTTCTTACAAAGAAGCAGAGTTTTATTCCAGGTACAGGAGGCATCTCTGGTGTCTGATACTACCGATAGTGTTCAGCCTACCCTCTCTGAGAGAGCAGCAGTGAGGGTACAAAGCACACTGGTTGCAAAATGTGGACACTGCAAACAACAGCTGCAATATCACAGATGATATAAAACACATAAAGTACTCAAGTCTTATACTAGAAACAACACAGCAGGGGAATCATGTCATAAAACAAATGATGAACCCACAGTATGGACGGGGCAGGTAATAAAATGTGAATTTCCCATGGTGGGACCACAGTCAATTGCTGCCTTCTTCTCTGTGCCCCGGTCTCTTTATATAATCTGTACTTTTTGTTGTGCAATAAAAGAAAAACAAGGAATAACCGTTCATAGTATTAATGTACAGGTCAAGGGCTGGGGAGAGAGGGCAGTAGATTTGGGGGTCGGTGTAAACCTCTGACGGCATTAGATGGAAGCAGAAGACAAAGCAAGTGACATTTATTAAGACTTTAGGTGCATTTAGGTTTATAGAAAAAAACTGAGAAAGATTAAAATGTCTGAGTAGTGAAAAAAAATAAAATGGATTTCCCATACCAGGAGTCGAACCCAGGCCGCCTGGGTGAAAACCAGGAATCCTAACCCCTAGATCATATGGGAACTGTGAACTCTTTATACAGCTTAGTGTATGTGAGGTGTCTCCCAAGGTCACACTGCATTCCGTACACTGAGAGTTATATTGTTCTTCTCAGTAGTACACAATCAATTGGGGTAACAGACACCTCACTTCTGACAAAAGAGATGGAATGACCAGAAGTCATCATTTCTGCCACAACCTGTCAGGTCTCATTATTTACAACCTTAGAGCTTCTACACATACACAGAGCCCAGGACACGGAATACAGCAGCAGTCGCTGCATTCACTATTACTAACCCCTCCCCTTGAGCCAGACAAAGCCACGCCCCTCCCGTAGGACACTCCTGGGTTTCCTCACCAGACTGATGGCCCCACAGACCCCTCTCCAGTTATCTTCCAGCTGCTTACTTGACGACACTCCCCTGCACCTGTCACAGGCTCCAGGCTGCCCTCCTGGGGCTCGAGTTATACTCCTTCTCTATCTACTAACAGCACCGACTCCAGTCCTGACACTGGATTGGTTCACACAGAGAAGAAACAGCTCAGAAGTAGTCTGGGTTGTTCCCAGGTACCTGCATCTTCACAGAGGGACCGCCAGGGGGCAGCACAGCCAAAGCACTCACAGCCCACAAGGCTACGAATTATCAATTGGATGTCAGCAGCCTTGTCAGAGGCGCAGAGATTAGTAATTCCACAATATTTTGGGACCGCAGAGGAAGAAGCAAGTGCTGAGCTGAAGTGGTCACTGCTGTTTTGTCACAACACCAGACATATGTTCTTAAAAGCATGTAAGCGCACATTCTTAGGCATTCTCGGTCGTCTTCTCCCTTTCTGACATTATACCAATTGTATACACCCGAATGGAGAAAAGTTAAAATATAAGGTACTAGGAATATGCGCCAAAGGTAGGCAAATTAAACATTTCAAGTACAAATATTACCATATTTATTGATGTAAAATGTAAACAAGTTAGACTGAAAATATGTGTGTGTGTTTACAAAGGATGTCTAAAGTGTATGCTGTGAGGTCAGGTTGCAGTTCACTACTTGCACTTGTGCCTTTCACAAGTGTGAGTACCCAGTTACACTAATGTCTGCTCTGACTTGTTATTCTGAGAGTCATGTGCTAAAGGGGGGCTTCCACCCTAGTTTGAGGGACCAGAGTACGAATGCCCAAGGGCACAGGAAGTACACAGTCCTCATTGATACAACTGTGGCCCAGTAACTTCTGACTGCCCTTTGACCCCACAGACTGGCACATATATGTCATCCGACTATAGCACCGTGGTACATATGCACATATGTGCATGTACACGTCAGCCAGTTTTTTATTCATTTATGTGCTAATACTGTTCAGCATCAGGATGTGATGTCGAAGGAGACTGGTGGAGAGCGCCGAAGTCTCTGGTATTTCAAGACAAAACTAGAGACCTTTTCACACTCATATACTGCTCCAGGCAGATCTTCCACTGCAAATGCAAGTTATATGAGTCCAGCTGAAAACTGTTTATTTTTGGGTACTTGCTTTAGTCAAAGGTTACCATTTGCAACTCACAAAAAAAAAGCAAAGGGCAATTTCATACATTAACACTTTGGTAAAGTCATTCTTTCACACCGTACATTTCTGTAAGTTTCCCTCTCCTTGTAAGTTATCCGGTGTGAAGGCCAAGTGGAGTCAGGTCCACACTGTGCATCTTACAGTTGTGTAGCCAGAGTAGAGAGGTGTCCACACAGACACAGGACGTAGACAACACCTGTGTGTAGCATCACGTGCCCCCAGCAACGCCTATAGAATAATGTATAGATGCCCCCAAACCGCAGAAACCACAAGGGGAATGAAAAGAAGAAGAGACGGGTTATGTCAGAGATACAAATGGTTTCCTGCTCAAGACCTGCAATAAATTAAAACAAAAGTATTATTACAAACATTCCAGGTCCTACCGATATTGGAACTCAGATTGCTGGATTCAGAGTCCAGAGTGCTAATCATTACACAATGGAACCAACGTCCACGATCCTCAACCCTAGGAGTCCTGAAGCAGTGTCAGTCGCCACCTACTGTCTATCGCTTGAATTCGTTCACACTGTAAATCAAACATGACAAATCCAACAGCACAACTAAAATGTGTATTTCACAAGTAATAACATAAAAACAGAAATATACTTTTGCTGATGCAGAAACAAAGAAAACATCTCGTCTGATGCTTCGAAATCTCCATTTAGCATGGCCTCTTAAATAACCACCAAGAGTCTTTGCACGGCTGGGAACCTTTGTAAAAGAGTCAGTGGGTCACTGTGAATGCAGCAGATCTTCACCCCTGTATTTCTTACAAAGAAGCAGAGTTTTATTCCAGGTACAGGAGGCATCTCTGGTGTCTGATACTACCGGTAGTGTTCAGCTTACCCTCTCTGAGAGAGCAGCAGTGAGGGTACAAAGCACACTGGTTGCAAAATGTGGACACTGCAAACAACAGCTGCAATATCACAGATGATATAAAACACATAAAGTACTCAAGTCCTATACTAGATATAACACAGCAGGGAAATCATGTCATAAAACAAATGATGAGCCCACAGTATGGACGGGGCATGTAATAAAATGCGAATTTCCCATGGTGGGACCACAGTCAATTGCTGCCTTCTTCTCTGTGCCCCGGTCTCTTTATATAATCTGTACTTTTTGTTGTGCAATAAAAGAAAAACAAGGAATAACCCTTCATAGTATTAATGTACAGGCCAAGGGCTGGGGAGAGAGGGCAGTAGATTTGGGGGTCGGTGTAAACCTCTGACGGCATTAGATGGAAGCAGAAGACAAAGCAAGTGACATTTATTAAGACTTTAGGTGCATTTAGGTTTATAGAAAAAAACTGAGAAAGATTAAAATGTCTGAGTAGTGAAAAAAAAAAAATGGATTTAACATACCGTGAGTCGAACCCGGGCCACCTGGGTGAAAACCTGGAATCCTAACCACTAGAACATATGGGAACTGTGAACTCATCATACAGCTCAGTATATGTGAGGTGTCTCCCAAGGTCACACTGCATTCCGTACACTGAGAGTTATATTGTTCTTCTCAGTAGTACACAATCAATTGGGGTAACAGACACCTCACTTCAGACAAAAGAGAAGGAATGACCAGAAGTCATAATTTCTGCCACAACCTGTCAGGACTCATTATTTACAACGTTAGAGCTTCTACACATACACAGAGCCCAGGACACGGAGGACAGCAGCAGTCCCTGCACTGACTATTACTAACCCCTCCCCTTGAGCCAGACAAAGCCACGCCCCTCCCGTAGGACACTCCTGGGTTTCCTCACCAGACTGATGGCCCCACAGACCCCTCTCCAGTTATCTTCCAGCTGCTTCCTTGACGACACTCCCCTACACCTGTCACAGGCTCCAGGCTGCCCTCCTGGGGCTCGAGTTATACTCCTTCTCTATCTACTAACAGCACCGACTCCAGTCCTGACACTGGATTGGTTCACACAGAGAAGAAACAGCTCAGAAGTAGTCTGGGTTGTTCCCAGGTACCTGCATCTTCACAGAGTGACCGCCAGGGGGCAGCACAGCCAAAGCACTCACAGCCCACAAGGCTACGAATCATCAATTGGATGTCAGCAGCCTTGTCAGAGGCGCAGAGACTAGTAATTCCACAATATTTTGGGACAGCAGAAGAAGAAGCAAGTGCTGAGCTGAAGTGGTCACTGCTGTTTTGTCACAACACCAGACATATGTTCTTAAAAGCATGTAAGCGCACATTCTTAGGCATTCTCGGTCGTCTTCTCCCTTTCTGACATTATACCAATTGTATACACCCGAATGGAGAAAAGTTAAAATATAAGGTACTAGGAATATGCGCCAAAGGTAGGCAAATTAAACATTTCAAGTACAAAAATTACCATATTTATTGATGTAAAATGTAAACAAGTTAGACTGAAAATATGTGTGTGTGTTTACAAAGGATGTCTAAAGTGTATGCTGTGAGGTCAGGTTGCAGTTCACTACTTGCACTTGTGCCTTTCACAAGTGTGAGTACCCAGTTACACTAATGTCTGCTCTGACTTGTTATTCTGAGAGTCATGTGCTAAAGGGGGGCTTCCACCCTAGTTTGAGGGACCAGAGTACGAATGCCCCAGGGCACAGGAAGTACACAGTCCTCATTGATACAACTGTGGCCCAGTAACTTCTGACTGCCCTTTGACCCCACAGACTGGCACATATATGTCATCAGACTATAGCACTGTGGTACATATGCACACATGTGCATGTACACGTCAGCCAGTTTTTTATTCATTTATGTGCTAATACTGTTCAGCATCAGGATGTGATGTCGAAGGAGACTGGTGGAGAGCGCCAAAGTCTCTGGTATTTCAAGACAAAACTAGAGACCTTTTCACACTCATATACTGCTCCAGGCAGATCTTCCACTGCAAATGCAAGTTATATGAGTCCAGCTGAAAACTGTTTATTTTTGGGTACTTGCTTTAGTCAAAGGTTACCATTTGCAACTCACAAAAAAAAGCAAAGGGCAATTTCATACATTAACACTTTGGTAAAGTCGTTCTTTCACACCGTACATTTCCGTAAGTTTCTCTCTCCTTGCAAGTTATCCGGTGTGAAGGCCAAGTGGAGTCAGGTCCACACTGTGCATCTTACAGTTGTGTAGCCAGAGTAGAGAGGTGTCCACACAGACACAGGACGTAGACAACACCTGTGTGTAGCATCACGTGCCCCCAGCAACCCCTATAGAATAATGTATATATGCCCCCAAACCGCAGAAACCACGAGGGGAATGAAAAGAGGAAGAGACGGGTTATGTCAGAGATACAAATGGTTTCCTGCTCAAGACCTGCAATAAATTAAAACAAAAGTATTATTACAAACATTCCAGGTCCTACCGATATTGGAACTCAGATTGCTGGATTCAGAGTCCAGAGTGCTAATCATTACACGATGGAACCAACGTCCACGATCCTCAACCCTAGGAGTCCTGAAGCAGTGTCAGTCACCACCTACTGTCTATCGCTTGAATTCGTTCACACTGTAAATCAAACATGACAAATCCAACAGCACAACTAAAATGTGTATTTCACAAGTAATAACATAAAAACAGAAATATACTTTTGCTGATGCAGAAACAAAGAAAACGTCTCGTCTGATGCTTCGAAATCTCCATTTAGCATGGCCCCTTAACTAACCACCAAGAGTCTTTGCACGGCTGGGAACCTTTGTAAAAGAGTCAGTGGGTCACTGTGAATGCAGCAGATCTTCACCCCTGTATTTCTTACAAAGAAGCAGAGTTTTATTCCAGGTACAGGAGGCATCTCTGGTGTCTGATACTACCAGTAGTGGTCAGCCTACCCTCTCTGAGAGAGGAGCTGTGAGGGTACAAAGCACACTGGTTGCAAAATGTGGACACTGCAAACAGCAGCTGCAATATCACAGATGATATAAAACACATAAAGTACTCTAGTCTTATACTAGAAACAACACAGCAGGGGAATCATGTCATAAAACAAATGATGAACCCACAGTATGGACGGGGCAGGTAATAAAATGCGAATTTCCCATGGTGGGACCACAGTCAATTGCTGCCTTCTTCTCTGTGCCCCGGTCTCTTTATATAACCTGTACTTTTTGTTGTGCAATAAAAGAAAAACAAGGAATAACCCTTCATAGTATTAATGTACAGGTCAAGGGCTGGGGAGAGAGGGCAGTAGATTTGGGGGTCGGTGTAAACCTCTGACGGCATTAGATGGAAGCAGAAGACAAAGCAAGTGACATTTATTAACACTTTAGGTGCATTTACGTTTATAGAAAAAAACTGAGAAAGATTAAAATGACTGAGTAGTGAAAAAAAAAAAGACTTCCCATACCAGGAGTCGAACCCAGGCCACCTGGGTGAAAACCAGGAATCCTAACCACTAGACCATATGAGAACTGTGAGCTCTTCATACAGCTCAGTGTATGTGAGGTGTCCCCCAAGGTCACACTGCATTCCGTACACTGAGAGTTATATTGTTCTTCTCAGTAGTACACAATCAATTGGGGTAACAGACACCTCGCTTCTGACAAAAGAGAAGGAATGACCAGAAGTCATAATTTCTGCCACAACCTGTCAGGTCTCATTATTTACAGCCTTAGAACTTTTACACATACACAGAGCCCAGGACATGGAGGACAGCAGCAGTCCCTGCATTGACTATTACTAACCCCTCCCCTTGAGCCAGACAAAGCCACGTCCCTCCCCCAGGAAACCCCTTGACTCCTGGGTTTCCTGACCAGACTGATGGCCCCACAGACCCCTATCCAGTTATCTTCCAGCTGCTTCCTTGACGACACTCCCCTGCACCTGTCACAGGCTCCAGGCTGCCCTCCTGGGGCTCGAGTTATACTCCTTCTCTATCTACTAAAAGCACCGACTCCAGTCCTGACACTGGATTGGTTCACACAGAGAAGAAGCAGCTCAGAAGTAGTCTGGGTTGTTCCCAGGTACCTGCATCTTCACAGAGTGACCGCCAGGGGGCAGCACAGCCAAAGCACTCACAGCCCACAAGGCTACAAATCCTCAATTGGATGTCAGCAGCCTTGTCAGAGGCGCAGAGACTAGTAATTCCACAGTATTTTGGGACAGCAGAGGAAGAAGCAAGTGCTGAGCTGAAGTGGTCACTGCTGTTTTGTCACAACACCAGACATATGTTCTTAAAAGCATGTAAGTGCACATTCTTAGGCATTCTCGGTCGTCTTCTCCCTTTCTGACATTATACCAATTGTATACACCCGAATGGAGAAAAGTTCAAATATAAGGTACTAGGAATATGTGCTAAAGGTAGGCAAATTAAACATTTCAAGTACAAATATTACCATATTTATTGATGTAAAATGTAAACAAGTTAGACTGAAAATATGTGTGTGTGTTTACCAAGGATGTCTAAAGTGTACGCTGTGAGGTCAGGTTGCAGTTCACTACTTGCACTTGTGCCTTTCACAAGTGTGAGTACCCAGTTACACTAATGTCTGCTCTGACTTGTTATTCTGAGAGTCATGTGCTAAAGGGGGGGCTTCCACCATAGTTTGAGGGCCCAGAGTACGAATGCCCCAGGGTACAGGAAGTACACAGTCCTCATTGATACAACTGTGGCCCAGTAACTTCTGACTGCCCTTTGACCCCACAGACTGGCACATATATGTCAATATACTATACCACCGTGGTACATATGCACACATGTGCATGTACACATCAGCCAGTTTTTTATTCATTTATGTGCTAATGCTGTTCAGCATCAGGATCTGATGTCGAAGGAGACTGGTGGAGAGCGCCGAAGTCTCTGGTATTTCAAGACAAAACTAGAGACCTTTTCACACTCATATACTGCTCCAGGCAGATCTTCCACTGCAAATGCAAGTTATATGAGTCCAGCTGAAAATTGTTTATTTTTGGGTACTTGCTTTAGTCAAAGGTTACCATTTACAACTCACAAAAAAAAAGCAAAGGGCAATTTCATACATTAACACTTTGGAAAAGTCGTTCTTTCACACCGTACATTTCCGTAAGTTTCTCTCTCCTTGTAAGTTATCCGGTGTGAAGGCCGCGTGGAGTCAGGTCCACACTGTGCATCTTACTGTTGTGTAGCCACAGTAGAGAGGTGTCCACACAGACACAGGACGTAGACAACACCTGTGTGTAGCATCACGTGCCCCCAGCAACGCCTATAGAATAATGTATAGATGCCCCCAAGCCGCAGAAACCACGAGGGGAATGAAAAGAGGAAGAGACGGGTTATGTCAGAGATACAAATGGTTTCCTGCTCAAGACCTGCAATAAATTAAAACAAAAGTATTATTACAAACATTCCAGGTCCTAACGATATTGGAACTCAGATTGCTGGATTCAGAGTCCAGAGTGCTAATCATTACACGATGGAACCAACATCCACGATCCTCAACCCCAGGAGTCCTAAAGCAGTGTCAGTCGCCACCTACTGTCTATCGCTTGAATTAGTTCACGCTGTAAACCAAACATGACAAATCTAACAGCACAACTAAAATGTGTATTTCACAAGTAATAACATAAAAACAGAAATATACTTTTGCTGATGCAGAAACAAAGAAAACGTCTCGTCTGATGCTTCGAAATCTCCATTTAGCATGGCCCCTTAACTAACCACCAAAAGTCTTTGCACGGCTGGGAACCTTTGTAAAAGAGTCAGTGGGTCACTGTGAATGCAGCAGATCTTCACCCCTGTATTTCTTACAAAGAAGCAGAGTTTTATTCCAGGTACAGGAGGCATCTCTGGTGTCTGATACTACCGGTAGTGTTCAGCCTACCCTCTCTGAGAGAGCAGCAGTGAGGGTACAAAGCACACTGGTTGCAAAATGTGGACACTGCAAACAGCAGCTGCAATATCACAGATGATATAAAACACATAAAGTACTCAAGTCTTATACTAGATACAACACAGCAGGGGAATCATGTCATAAAACAAATGATGAAACCACAGTATGGACGGGGCAGGTAATAAAATGCAAATTTCCCATGGTGGAACCACAGTCAATTGCTGCCTTCTTCTCTGTGCCCCGGTCTCTTTATATAATCTGTACCTTTTGTTGTGCAATAAAAGAAAAACAAGGAATAACCCTTCATAGTATTAATGTACAGGTCAAGGGCTGGGGAGAGAGGGCAGTAGATTTGGGGGTCGGTGTAAACCTCTGGCGGCATTAGATGGAAGCAGAAGACAAAGCAAGTGACATTTATTAAGACTTTAGGTGCATTTAGGTTCATAGAAAAAAACTGAGAAAGATTAAAATGTCGGAGTAGTGAAAATAAGTAAATGCATTTAACATACTGGGAGTTGAACCCAGGCTGCCTGGGTGAAAACCAGGAATCCTAACCACTAGACCATACAAGAACTGTGAATGCTTCATACAGCTCAGTGTATGTGAGGTGTCTCCCAAGGCCACATACATTCCGTACACTGAGAGTTATATTGTTCTTCTCAGTAGTACACAATCAATTGGGGTAACAGACACCTCACTTCTGACAAACCAGAAGGAATGACCAGAAGTCATAATTTCTGCCACAACCTGTCAGGTCTCATTATTTACAACCTTAGAACTTCTACACATACACAGAACCCAGGACACGGAGGACAGCAGCAGTCCCTGCATTGACTATTACTAACCCCTCCCCTTGAGCCAGACAAAGCCACGCCCCTCCCCCAGGACACCCCTTGACTCCTGGGTTGCCTCACCAGACTGATGGCCCCACAGGCCCCTCTCCAGTTATCTTCCAGCTGTTTCCTTGACGACACTCCCCTGCACCTGTCACAGGCTCCATGCTGCCCTCCTGGGGCTCGAGTTATACTCCTTCTCTATCTACTAACAGCACCAACTCCAGTCCTGACACTGGATTGGTTCACACAGAGAAGAAGCAGCTCAGAAGTAGTCTGGGTTGTTCCCAGGTACCTGCATCTTCACAGAGTGACCGCCAGGGGGCAGCACAGCCAAAGCACTCACAGCCCACAAGGCTACGAATCATCAATTGGATGTCAGCAGCCTTGTCAGAGGTGCAGAGACTAGTAATTCCACAGTATTTTGGGACAGCAGAGGATGAAGCAAGTGCTGAGCTGAAGTGGTCACTGCTGTTTCGTCACAACACCAGACATATTTTGTTAAAAGCATGTAAGCGCACATTCTTAGGCATTCTCGGTCGTCTTCTCCCTTTCTGACACTATACCAATTTAATACACCCGAATGGAGAAAAGTTAAAATATAAGTTACTAGGAATATGCGCCAAAAGTAGGCAAATTAAACATTTCAAGTACAAATATTACCATATTTATTGATGTAAAATGTAAACAAGTTAGACTGAAAATATGTGTGTGTGTTTACAAAGGAGGTCTAAAGTGTGTGCTGTGAGGTCAGGTTGCAGTTTCCTTTTTGCACTTGCTCCTTTCACAAGTCTGAGTACCCAGTTACGCTAATGTCTGCTCTGACTTGTTATTCTGAGAATCATCATTGGTAAAGGGGTGCTTCCACCCTAGTTTGAGGGCCCAGAGTACGAAAGCCCTAGAGCACCGGAAGTACACAGTCCTCATTGATACAACTGTGGCACAGTAACTTCTGACTACCCTTGGACCCCACAGACTGGCACATATGTCATCACACTATAGTACTGTGAACATATGCACACATGTGCATGTACACTTCAGCCAGTTTTTTATTCATTTATGTGCTAATGCTGTTCACCATCAGGATGTGATCTCAAAGGAGCCCGGTGGAGAGCGCCGAAGTCTCTGGTATTTCAAGACGAAACTGGAGACCTTTTCACACTGGCATACAGCTCCAGGCAGATCTTCCACTGCAAATGCAAATTATAGGAGTCCAGCTGAAAACTGTTTATTTTTGGGTATTAGCTTTATTCAAAGGTTACCATTTACAATTCACAAGAAAAACAAAGGACATTTTCATACATTAACACTTTGGTAAATTCTTTCTTTCACACAGTACGTTTCTGTAAGTTCCTCTGTCCTGGTAAGTTATCCGGTGTGAAGGCCGTGTGGAGTCATGTCCACACTGTGCATCTTACTGCTGTGTAGCCACAGTAGAGAGGTGTCCACATAGACACAGGAAGTAGACAACATGTGTGTAGAGCATTGTCGCGTAGGCTCTTATTATTTTAATGAGAATACTGTATTTTGAGCGGCAGGATCGCCCGTGGTGTGGGGGACTACGTCTAACCCACTGAAGGTGACACCTGTCCCACCAATCTGGCTAACTAGCAGTGCCTCATCTCTACCAAAGGATAGTGATGATTGGGCAGCTGAGCGCATGACATATTTGGTTTCACAGGCAAGTCGTGGTCACTCAGGTCTCATCCGTTTCTCTCATTTACAATTCAATCTCATATATAAATGACAAACAGAAGCAGTACATGTTTCAATAATGAGTTTAATAAAATGACTGCATCTTAGATAGCAAAGCGTGAGCTGCAATAACCAGGACAATACAGCATGACAGTATTAAAATTGTAACGAGAAGAGTGAAGCATAAAAACAACGCTATCATATTCTCACTATAGTCAATACACTTGCTCCTGCCTAAGCTATGATGAAGCACAGCATGTTAAGCTCTAATTCTGCCCTTCAGGTTCCCATGGGAAGACATCATCCCCCATACCTGAGCAAAGGCCTGCGGTCTGCATTAGCATCTCTAGTGAAGCATTCAGCAATCAGCATACAGTTGTGGTTCCCTGGCTGGAATCTCCCTCTAAATTGTAAGGGACAAGAAGTGTTTTTATAACAACATAGCTGATGTTCTAAGAAAATGTTCCTACGTAAGGATGTGTGTTTTCTACAAATGTTGGAGACCCAACTTCTACCACTTTCACAGGCAATGTACCGTGCTGTAGCCTTGGAAGAAGCACAGAATGAGCAAGAATGTCTTGTTTGAGAACAGAGTGCTGGTCTAGGCAAAAAACAGTTAGATAGACAGAAAATAAAACAAGACCGTAAAAGTTGCTATTGTAACAATAATAAAATAAAGCTGGATAAAATATATCTAGGTTATGGTGCACAGCAGCATGGCCTAGTGTGTTAAAATAACGTGCATGAAGCTATGACTAAAATGGCTACACAACACCCTCCCCTTGTTGGTTGAAAGTGGTTCAAAGCCTAAAGAGATATAAAATTGCTACAAAAAGCTCAACCTAAGATATATATATAAAAGCAATGTCAATGATGACGAGTCGAAGGGACACGTGAGCATGTAAAGGGACACTTAAAACATGAACATGTGGCGTAAAACCAAATTTCAAAAAGCAAAGTCAATTTTCAAAAGTTCCAATCGATTCCGGGACCATAGAGGACAGGAAATCTTCTACTTCGGCCGATGTTAAAGTTGGAAAGTAATTGCCAAGAAGGATCAAGGAACAGTCGTGTTCCATAGCCTCAGCCAAGGCGGCATTCCGTGGTGTGCCCAATGATGTGTGACAAGCCACATCCTCCAGGAAGGGCAACTCATAAGTAGCTTCCCGTAGCAAACGCAACCTCAACCTCAACACGCATGTCTGGTAATGAGCCCTCAGTGAGAACATCAACAGATCAGCGTCCAATGAAAGCAAGCGATGCGTAGAAAGACAGACTTCCAGAGCGTGTTTGAAAGAGCACCAGAGGCACCAAAACACGGGCTGCACACAATGTAAAACCGGTCTGAATGTGAAAGACCAGCCACACTCCAATTGCTCCAGTAGTGTTGCTCCAAAATACTGCATCATGCATTCACGACACAGCTGCACTGATGGGAGCGCTTTCATTCCTCCTTGTTGCGACGGGACAGCCATTGAGCATAAAAAATAGCAACAGCAAAATGCCAGCTAATAAAGCCAAAGATATTGGAAATCCCCCGAAAATACTAGAAAAGATTGAGTGGATTGCTTATAGTATTAAACCGAATATGGAGGAGAAGGTGTGAATGAAACCGGAACCAACAGCTTTAAAGAAGTGTGCGATTCCAGTTGTACTGGACGCATTAAATATCCGTCCCACGAGTTCACCAAAGTGTCTTGGAAAGTTTGTATTTAATATGGACTGTATTTCTGCTGATGACCTTGCCACCTGAAGGGCGTAGGTCTTGCGTGCAGATGTAAGGGCCACATGCTTTTGAAACAACAAAGCCTTGAGTCTGCTCAACTAGTCAAAATTCACATTTGAAGTAGCAATTTGAGGCCAAATGTCAGCTACCTCTTTAATCTTAGTGGGGGGAAAAAGTATGTTCCCTCAGCATGTAATGACCTTAGAGACCAAACGACATAAACTATTCCGGCTCGCATACCACAACAGTCTTCACCGTTGAGGAGGACATAGCTGCCGTTTGAAAGCACCTGGAACATAGGTCTAATCAAGGGGACTGGAACTCCCTTCAGATAACAAGCCAAGTTCACTGCAGACGCGTTATACGACCCATGCAAAGACAACTGTTTACAAACCATTGAATGACTGACTGAAGTCTCACATTCACTACCGCTAAAAAAGACTTCTTTCATGCCACTGAGACATTTGTAGAAGAAGGGAAGCTCCCACACCTCATGGATGTAACTATCTCCCAGCCTTTCATATCTGCCTACCGGAATGTGTTTTAAACAGGAGGTGAATTGAAGTGTAGAAATAGGCAGATTGATGACCCCGTGTATTAGCCACACAGCAGATGGTATTTCAGCCACAGAAAAAGGCAACTTTTCTAATTTCTCAATATTAAGCATGACATGTTGCTTCTTTCTTAGCCATTACTTGTTGTTGTCATGTTAAATTAAAGGAAGAAAATATCTCCCTTGCACTGGCATGCTGCCAGGGAACGCGACCCCCCCTTCAATATTTGAAGTGTCCAACCCAACTGCATAATGGACCTTAGCTGACTCTTTCCATGGTGTAAAGAAGACATATCTGTTTGTATAATGTCTATAGCAGAAGAGACAATGTTACTTAAGGTGTATAATCGGTCAGACAGGGTATTAATCCCATTATCCACAACAGCTAATGCCTTTTTTAAATTTTCCTGGTTTATTTGCCTTAACTGGGCAGCTGCTTCTTGTTGGGAAAGCTTCCAAATTTCATTATATCCTTCATATAAGAAACGCCTTCTGCTGTGTTCTCTGGGGCCCAACAGGAAATCCTGTAAATCGGTATTATTAGACAGGAGACTGAGGTGTTCTCTAACCGCATCCAGCGAGGAAGTTCTTAACCAATGCTAGCATAGTTTCCCTACACTGTATGTTGGTACTATACCCGTATGTTCAGATGATATATAGCGAGGGTCCGGCCTATTAGTTCTAAAGCCCCCCGAGGAGTTAATAAAATGTTTGTGACACTCATTGGTATCTACCGGTCACAATAACCACCCGCCAGGACGTGTCAGTGAAACATTAAATGTACCATTCTGGACCCATTCGTCGAGATGATCTTCAGTTGCATTTGTATATTTTTGCCATTTATAAAACTTTGCAGGGTCAGGTATACTGTGCATGTTTAATTCCTTAATCTTAGCTAAGCCTAAACAACTTGTTTGTTGTACTGTTTCATTTAAGAATATAATTTGTACAGGTATCAGGCATGCTCTGAATATAGCTTCCTTTCCCCTTATTTTCCAATGTTTAGTTCCCCATACACTTTTTAAGTCAATCAACTTCAGCCAATATTCATAGCCTTCTATAGACAACCGGGAAACAAAGGATTCCCAATATATACATTTCGTATTTGTCAATAATATATGTATATCTTTAGTAGCTGGCAATTTAAAATAATACGACTCAGCATTTTTTACATTGTGCCCAGAAAAATATGGAAACTTTTTCAGAATATGTTTTGGAACTCCCTTGTGGTGGAGTCGGACAATGTTCCCATTGTGTATAATTAAAAATTGTTTTGGGGGTGCTCGCTCTATGTATGAAATGGTGCCCATAATAATAATAGCAAAACATATCACCATCATTTTCTTTAGATTGATAAACATCTTTGTTTTCAAATACAGTATAATACTGCAATTCAGTCATCATAGAATCAACTGTTTTCACACCTCAATCATCAGAAACAATGCCTGGTATTATTATATCATTCATTGATAGTTTGAACACATATGGTATTTGAATAACTTCCGTGGGACCGTATATACCAAATATAACTTTATCCCAAAGAATCCCATCAGGAATTGGTATTGCGGAAATGTTCACAAAAGATAGGTCTCTTCGGACTTTGTGTGATGAAAAATGTGGTTTTAGGACCTCATCCACCAGTTCAACTGTTGATTTTTCAGGACAAAAATAACCATGTATTAATAAAAAGAAAGTGATAACAAAACCAATCCACAGGAGGAAAGCTAGCGCAGTCAAGGAAAGCCATAGATAGTTCCATGGAAAAATAAAGTATGTTATTTTAAGTCAGTTCATTATCTTACATGTGTTTGACAGTTCAGGTGTCGAAGAGGCGAATGAGTCTGAAACATCATCATTGATGTCGGCAAAATATCCATAAGCAGTTCGTGCAAAGGCTGGAGTTGTGTTCCTTGGTGGAGTTGGAGTTTCTTGTGGTGGCACAGAATAAATCGCACCATCCGTTTGTGTTGAAGCTGTATCGGAGCAATCACTTATTTCTATATTATTTGATGTTAGTGGAACCAATGCAAGATCATTTTCCACCCTCCCTAAGGTCGGAGAGGTGTCAGTGTTGCTGCTTACAACTTGTAGAGGAACTTCTTGACCAGCAGTGAGAGGGTTTCGGGAACTACCAGGTGTTCCTCTTGGTCTGCTATCCAGGATCGGCCACATGGTGTAGTTTGACATTGTCGATGGAGACAAAACGAGTTTCTTTGGCACCCGCCAACGGCAGTAGAATTACAGTTCTGGTACAGTGTATCCCCAGGACTGGGACTTGTGCTCGATAGGAGGGACCAAATTCCTTTTTCACAGCAACCTTTTCACGTACTAGATCCCCAATTCTAGGAATCCAGCTGGTAGGCATTACAGGTACATCCTTGATCCCTGTGGAGGCAGCACTGATAGAAGAATTGTCATCACGGAAGTGTTGCAATTCCTGTAAGACAGTGACACGTTCATTTATGTCAAAAGGTGTTTCTGTCTCCTCCACGCCAGGACCATCAAGATCAGGATCAAACATGCGAGTTCCGAACAGGCACTCATATGAAGTACGACCCCCCAGGGACCTTCTAGGCAGATTGTTAAGTGCTCTCTGAACTCCATACAGCTGATTAAGCCAACTACAGCCCGTACCTAAGACTCTGGCTGTTAAGGATTGCTTTGAATCAAGGCTTAATCACTACACAACACTATTTCCATCGGGATGAAATTGAGACGAGTACTGGAGTTGGACCCCCAACGAAGCCATGGCGTCCCTGAATGCCCTTGAGGCGAGAGCAGGGCTCTGGTCCAAGTGGAAAGCCACAACCGCATATGTACCGATAAAGACTTGCAAATCTTTAATAAAAGTCTGAGCATCAGCCGAGCGTTGTGGTCACACCCATAAAAATCTGGAGCATGAATCAACAGCGACTAATATATACATGTATTCACTATCCGGTGTTAGGGGACAGCAATGGTCCAAGTACACACATTGTAATGGTTTGTTTGAAATCAAGAGGGGTGTCTGCGGCGGGTGTTTGGCAGTGGAAACTTTGATTTGTTGGCAGATGTCACAGCAAAGGACATACTGCCTGGTCCCTTTGTAGAGGTCTGGCCACCAATAGCGGGCTTGTAAAATTTAAATTGTAGCCACCACACCAGCATGGGCAGATACCACCCCTTCATGCACTGCTTTTATTAATTGTGATCTTATATCTCTGTTGGGAATATCTTGTACCCCTACGCCTGGTATCTTAACCTCAGCGTTCAACATACCTCACATTCAGTAGGAATATTTGTCAGGAAATCCTTTTGGATAGGGCGTACCATCCGCTGCAGCTGTCACGGCAGCCTATATGTCTGCATTCGGTTTTGAACTCAAACGAGTCACTGCAGCTACAGCAGCCACAGCCACTGCTGACTTTGCGGCTTCATCAGCCAATGTATTCCCAGCAACGTGTATTCCAACGCGCTGGTGTCCGAGTGTGTGTACAACATGGACTTTTGGTAGCGTTTCTTTCAGATCTGCTACTTTCCCCCACAGAACTCTGTGTTTAATGGTGTTGCCTTTCGAATGTCTGAACCCATTCTGGTGCCAGTAATGCAGGTATTCCTTGAAGGACTGGACACAATAGTACGAATACCAAACAATCAGCGTTGGCTGTGCAGGATCCGCATGTTCCAGTGCCATCAACAGAGCTTTTAGCTCTGCCAATTGTACTGTGCAATCCCATAGGGTTTGAGTGAATGTATGTGGGGGACAAAATTTATTGTTCTCCCTATAGCCACTTATGACTGCGCAAGCAGCTGAATATTGGTGCTTTGTGCCAAATGCAGGTTGTGCAGAGCCATCGGTGTACATAACTCTATGATATTGTTCGATAGGTGGTGTATTTGCTGGAATTGGGTATTCTAGTTCATACTGCAAAAATTGTTGAGTTTGTAATTTTGGGTCAAAAATGTAGTCTACATCAGTGGCTGTCAAAGACGTGGCCCATTGTATCCAACGTGGATGTAATGCTTTTGCATTTGGAACGCCAGCTTTTGTGACAGCCTCTAGGGCTGGGATTGGGGAAACAACAATTATGCATTTGCCCTGAGCTAGAGGTCTTTCTTTAATGACAGCCATCTGTTCAGCAGTGAGAATTTTCTCAGTGGGAGCAAAGCGTTGTTCTGCTGCTGAGTATAAGTGTGATTTGTATGCAATCGGGACCGTCTAACCTTCATTAAATGTCACATAGGTGAAACCGATGGCACCAGCAATTACTCTGATGACCAACTGTGTTTTTTTTGTCCCTTGTGTGTAGATGTTGTGCAGGAAGTATGTCTGTTTGCAATTCTCTAACAATGAGTGCATGTTCAATTGCCCAGAATTTGCTTGAAAAATCAGGACATATCAGATCATATAAAGGTTTTATGCGTGAAGCATAATCTGGAATGTAGGTTCTGCCAAAATTTAGGAAACCCAATAGAGATTGGAGTTTTTTAATCGTATTTGGAGGTTGTAGTTGTGCGCATTTTTCTAAGAATTGTGGCCCTAGCTCTTTCCTTCACTTGCTAGCTCATGTCCCAAGAACAGGACACTCAGGAAGGCAATTTTAGTTTTTTTGAAGTTGAACTTGTAACCAAATTCAGCAAATCCTACAATGATGCAGGCTACCCGTCTTAAATGTTGTAGCAATTCATCATCCGTAAGATAAATATCATCTACATAGGACAATGCTTCAGGGTCAATCTCGTGCAAAATTGCAGTAACACGAGCTGCGAACAGTCCTGGGCTGTTCTTATACCCCTGGGGTAAACAACAGAATTTTTTCTGAGAGCCTAGTGCACTGAAACTTGTTAGGTCTCTACTCTCAGGCGCTATATTCTGGCAGAAGAAACCATTGGAAATGTCCAGTGTTGTTTTGTATTTTTTACGCACTATATTGTTCATCAGTGCTGTTTATGTGAGTTTTGTATAGCATATGTGCGTGTGTGACTGTTTTAAGTGTCTGTAGTCTACGACTATTCTGTATGAATGGTCAGGTTTAGCTACTGGGAATAGAGGATTATTCATTGGGGAGACACAGAGTTCAATTACACCCTGGTATTCTAGTTGTGTGAGTATTTCCCTCACAGGTGCTTTAGCATTGTGTTTTATTGGATACTGAGGCTGTGGTTGGGGTTGATTTTTAATAGGAATTACATGGTAGGGGGATTCTTTATCCCATCCTACGTGATTGCGATATAACACAAGTGCCTGTGCCAAAGCCCAATCAATGGCATAGGATTCAGTGAGTTCCTCTGGAACAAGGGGCGAGAAGGAACGTTTAATAACGTCTTCTCCGGACAGGTACGGACAAATTCAGGTGGCCAATCTTGTTCAGCCAACAAAACATCATTTATGTTTTCTACGTGATCCCAAAAGATTGCGTTTATTATGCGCTCAATGTCTCCTTCTAACTGTAGCGTTACTTTATACACCCTACCAGGCATGGAGACACGCATGTCCGCAATTTCTACTTGTATAAAGTCATCAGTTGCTTTCACCTACAGATGTATTAGAAGACTCCAGCAAACTATTGTGACCTCTACTGCGCTGTCTAGCAGTGCTAGTGCCCACTTCCTGTTCTTCAAGAGGACCCTCTTCCTGAGTGGCATGTCGGACTGCGACTGCTGCCACTTTTTTAGGTCTCGCCTAGGCAGCGCATGCGCTGCCTCTTCGAGGCGTGTTGTATTTTCCTGTGGGCTTTCCCTCTGCCTTTCCCCTTTAATTGGTTCGCTGGTGTGTCATTATGAGAATCCTTTGTTTTGTGTGGTTAATTTGCTATTTGTGCCCTCCTTTTCTGCATTTTGTTCCCACCTGTGGAGCATGGACTTGGTACTTGTATCCCTCCTCTTTCGTTTATTTATTGTTTTACAGCCGTACTTTTTTTTTGTTCTTCTTCGTCGAGTTGCTGATTAGTCCTGTTGGATATCTTTTCCTTTTTTGTGATTTATTTTGAACATATGTTGCCACTAAATTGTCCTATTTTATTTACAGTGCTTAATCCATCGGAAGGTATTTGCAGCGCTTTAAATAAGTACGAGTTACGTTACATTATAACACAGTTTTGTTGGTGTTGGCTGGAGGAGATTGCGTGATTTATACAAAACGATACCACATTAATCGCACACCAGCTCTTGTACTTGGATTTAGTTTTTTAAGCTAGGCGTTGGAATTTATTTGGACACATGCTCTGTTTTAACTTGGTTAACTGTAAATATAGCGTATAACCTACTTGAAGGTATAGCGTGAAATAAACTTAAATGTGAGCGTTGTAAATAAGCACTAGATACATTTCACCCAAAAATAATTTTTTGTAGGGAAGGCATGGGGAGCGCAAGTGATTTTGAAAAGACGAGGCAAAATCTCGCCCTGTATTTGTATTTTATTTGAACACATGTTGTGTTGTAAATTGTCGTATTTTATTTGTAGTGCCCAATGCAGCTGAAGGTATTTGCAGCGCTTCAAATAAGTACGAGTTACATTATAACACAGTTTTATTGGGGTTGGCTGGAGGAGATTGCGTGATTTACACAAAACAATACCACAGTAATTGAACACTAAATCTTGGTTTTGTTTAAGCTAGACGTTTAAATGTATTTGGACATATGCTCTCTTTTAAAGTGTCTCATTGTAAATATAGTGCATAATCTACCTGAAGATATAGCATGAAATACACTTAAATGTGAGTGGTTGAAGTAAGCACTAGTTACATTTCCTTAAGAAATATATTTTTTTTAGGGTAGGCAGGGGGAGCGTTAGTGATTTTTACAAAATTATTTCATGATAAATCAAGGCCAAACGTTGTTTCTGGATTTTTATTTAATTTGAACACATGTTGTGTTCTAAATGTTTGTATTTTATGTAAAGTGCCTAATCCATCTGTAGGCATTGAGCGCTTTATATAAATACCAGTTATGTTACACTCAACACAGTTTGTTGAGGTTGGCAAGGGAAGGTTAAATGATTAGCAGAAAATTATAGAACGATAATCCCACTAAAAAAGTTGCATTTTTGTTGTTTAACTTCATGTTACAGCATGAAGACAACCCTGCTGTGCCTCCATGTACTAATTGAAGGCTGTCTCTGGTTTCCTCCAAAACCTTTGTGCCCATTTTAGTGCCATTTATGTTTTGCTTCATTAAACACTCTTAGGAGCGCTTTAAACAAGCTCTTCTTCCGTTTTCTAATGTCTCTTTACCTCTACAGTTGCTGTGCCAAATATAGCGCTTTTGTGTTTTTATTGGTAAACAGTCAATTTCTTTAGAAGGCCTAGGAGCACCTTATCCACCACTTTTTCAGAACATGTATGCTTTTATAATATGCACAAGGAGATTAACCCACTGCAAAGACTCGAACCTAGTTAGCCAGCATTTAAGTCTGTAGCTTTAGCTGTTATGCTATATATATTCTTCTGTCAGTGTTTACATTTTAAAAGTATTACATCGTCTCGGTTTTGCGGCTATATTATTTTACCTTGCAATATTAGCAAATGTAAAATATATTTATAATTTTAGCTTTGTTTAGTAATGTAAAGTTTAGGGGTAAAAAGCGCAAATGACCTCTTCTAACATAATATTTTATTTACATTTGCAATTCGTCATTAGGAGTTCAGCAGCATGACAGACAGCCTTTATTCAGGCTCAAGCACACCTTAGTGTAAAGTGGTAACACCTATTTGAGCATTTTTGGAGGGTGCTACAGCATGAAGACAGCCCTGCTGTGCCTCGATGTACTAATTGAAGGCTGTCTCTGGTTTCCTGTAGGCCTTCTTTGATGATTTAAAAGTTTGCATTTTATCAAGTGCAAAATGTTTAAAAATGGTCGAACGTAAGCAAAATACTTACATCCAAATGTATTGGAGCGGTTTAAATAAGCACCGGTTATATTTCATAAAACTAAACTTTTTTAGGGCAGGCACGAAGGAGCTTAAATGATTGAGACTAAATTAATCAATGTTAACCCAACACCAAATCTCATTCATGGATTTTTATTTCACCATTTCTTTATTCAAAATTCTTGTATTTTATTTTAGGGCTTAATGCAGCTTAAGGTATTTGCAGCGCTTTAAATAAGTACTAGTTCCGTTACATTACATTACAACACAGGAAGAATGCACAAGAGAATGCATGCTTTACACAAAACGATACCACATTAATCGCACATCAAATCTTGTACTTGGATTTGGTTCTTTAAGCTAGACGTTTGAATTTATTTCGACATATGCTCTGTTTTTCATTTTTTCATCGTAAATATAGTGCATAATCTTCCAGAAAGAGATAGCGTGAAATACGCTTAAATGTGAGCACTTTAAATAAGCACCAATTACATTTCACATAAAAATGAAAGGGTAGGGATGGAGAGCGTAAGTGATTTTTAGACAATCATTTCATGATAAACCAAGGCCAAATCTCGTACATTATTGTAAATATAGGCTATAATGTACCTGAGGGTATAGCATGAAATACACTTAAATGCGAGCGCTTTCAATAAGCACCAGTTACATTTCACTAAAACAATAATTTTTTTAGGGTAGGAGTGAGAGAAAGTGATTTTTAGAGAATCATTTAATGATAAACCAATGACAAATCTCGTCCGGGGATGTTTATTTTATTGGAACACGTTGTCTTCTAACTTAGTATTTCAGGTAAAGCGCCTAATCCACTTGCAGGCATTGAAGCGCTTTATATAACTACCAGTTATGTTACACTCTACACAGTTTCTTGAGGTCGGCACAGAGAGCTTAAATGATTAGCAGGAAGTCATAGCACGATAACCCCACACAAAAACTTGCATTTTGTTGTTTAACCTCAAGATTACCAGCTGTAGTTACGATGCATATTTTTTTCCGAGCCCCTTCTTTAATAACAATGAACAGATATTTTATTTGAAAAGGCTTGTATATACGAATAAAAATAAACATAAAAAAGATTGTAAATATGTTTGGTATTTGCTTTATATCCTTTTTGTGAGTTTTTAGCCCACTTTAGAACAGTGTCAACTTATTCAGAAGGCATAGGACAGCGTCACCGAAGCATTATATATTTTATATAAAAACATACGCTTTTAAAATATGCACAGGTAGATTAACTAATTGGCCTAAGATTACAGGATATCGATGTTATGCTAAAAATCCATAATTATATTGGTAAGTACTGTCAAATCTATTTTATTTACTCTGTTTTTTTAACAATTGAGAGGCATTGTAATTTAGATTTATTTATGTGCTTCTATACTACTTGCAATATACTATTTGTAATTAACGTTTAAAAAAAATACAGTTATTTTTAGCATTCAAATGGCAAACATTATTATTTTAACCTTGCAGAGATTGTTTCACAGTGCTTTTTTAATTTGTACAACGAAACGTGGATTGGTTAGTTTCTTACTGTTGCTTTCCTTCTAAAGCTGCTGTGTATACTATAGCACCTTATTTGCTTCTTTGCTTTAAAACTCTTCCATGAACTTTAAACAAGTCCTTCCTCCATTTCTTAGTGCTTCTTTCTTTCTAAACATTTTACACCAATTATAAACAGTTATTCCTCTTATTTTCTTTAACACTCTTCTGAGCACTTCCAAAAACCGCTTGCTCCGTTTTCTACTATCTCTTTCTCTCTAAAACGTTTGTGCCAATTATAGCGCTTTCTATTTCTTGCTTCATTAAACTCTTTTACAAGTGCTTCAAAAAAGATCTTCCTCCGTTTCCTACTGCTTCTTTCTCTCCCAAGCTGATGGGCCCAATGTAGTTCTTACGCGCACTTCAAGCAAATTTTTCCTCCGTTCTTAATGTCTCTTTCCCTCTAAAGTTACTTTGCCCAATACAGCATTTTCAAATTCTTATTAATACAGAGTCAGTATTTCCTGAAGGCATACAAGCACCTTATCAACCACGATATCGAAAAAAGTATGCTTTTACAATATGCACTAGGAGATTAACTCAACAGGATGTTAATCCACCGCAAACACATGAACCTGGTTACCCAGCATTTAAATATGCAGCTCTAGCTGTTACGCTATATATTTTTATTCTCAGTGTTTAATTTTAAAAAGAATTCAATCTTTTTTAGTTTAGCGGCTGTATTATTTTACAAAGTAATATTTGCAAGTTTAAAACGTACTTTTCATTTTAGCTTTCAAAGTACACATTAGAAATTATTTGAACACATGCTCTGTTATCAATTATTTCATTTAATATATAGCGTTTATACTATTTAAAGTTACTGTAGCTTCATTCAAGTTCTAGTTACGTTACATTCTACGCAGTTTTTATCAGGTTGGCACAAAGAGGTTAATTATACACAATCACAGAAAGTTAACCAGATGCCAAAAATATACCTACTTCTACTTTCACTTTTCCAAACTTAGTAGATGCAGTCATTTAGAATGCTGCTCTTCGATAAAAAAGTTTTTACAAAAACGTAAACAATACATCGTAAGTCCTCTGAAAACTATACATTTACTGAACCAGTAGCATTTTAGATCTTTATTTACAGTTGTGTTGTAGCAAATCACAGTGAACCATACCTCAGGAAGTTAATGCTGGTAATTACCTTTCAGGCATTTTATTACCTTTGAAAGTATTTAAACGCTTTAACAAGGTAACAAACAAACACTTTTTATTAACTTCGCAGTGAACTACTTCCAACAGCATATCCTTTGAAAATTTCATTACTGGTAAGTACTGGAAATTTATTTTATTTCTCTCAGTTTTTAACAATTGAAAGGCTTTTAATTTTGGTCCATTTATATGCTTCTGTAGCACTTGTACACAACTGTTAGTAATTAACGTTTTAAAAAAAATACAGCTATTTCCACCATTCAAACAGCTAACACTATTATTTCTAACCTTGCAGAGATTGATTCCCAGAGCTCTTCCGAATTGTACAAGAGAAAACGTGTTTTTAATTTAACAAGTTCTAATCCACAGGTATGTTTATTTTCACAAACTCGCGATACTCGATTGACGAACAAAACACGAAATATATGCTTTTTTAGTAAACACCAGGACATAAAGCTATTTATTTACATCACAGGATATTAATCTCCCAACATAGAAACTTTAACCTACCTGCACAGCTTCAAAGTACACAGTTGTAACTATTGATCTAATTTCAAAAAACACTCTGCCTAGCGCTTCAGACAAGCGCTTGCTCCATTTTCTAATATCACTTTCCCTCCGAAGCTTCTGTGCCCACTATAGTGCCTTTTTTCTTTTGTTTCACTAAAAACTCATCTAAGCGCTTCAAACAACTGCTTGCTCCGTTCCTACTGCCTCTTTCTCTTAAAAGCTACTCTTCTCACTAGAGCGCGTTATTTCTATGGTTTCATTTAACTGTCTTCCAAGCACTTCAAACAAGCGCATCCTCCCTTTGTTACTGCCTCTTTCCCTTCAACCCTGCTATACCCACTATAAACTCTTCTTTCTCTAATTTTATTAAATACTCTTTTGAGCACATCCAAAAAACGCTTACTCAGTTTCCTACAACCTCTTTTCCTGCAACACTTCTGTGCCCACTATAGCGCCTTTTTTCTCTTGCTAAATTAAACACTCTTCGGAGTGCTTCAAACAAGCTGTTTCTCCGTTTCGTACTGTCTCTTTCCCTCTAAAGTTGCTTGCCCAAATATAGCGACTTCTTAATTTTATTGGTACAGACTTAATTTATCCAGAAGGGATAGGAGCACCTGATAGAAGCTCTAGTTACTTTACCAAAAAATGTATCCGTATATAATATGCACAAGGAGATTATCTCACAATGTTATTTTTACCGCAAAGACTTGAACCTGGTTACCCAGCATCAAAGTCCGCAGCTTTAGCTGTTGTTATATATATGTTTAAGAAAGTGTTTAACTCTAAAAAATCTTATAGTTTTCAGTTTAGCGGATATATTATTATTACAATGGAATATTAGCAAGTTTTAAATATATTGTTCATTTTAACGGTGTTTACTAATGTAAAGTTGAGGTGTAAAAAGCGCATATGACCTCTTCTAAATAACGTTTTATTTACATTTACAATTAGTCATCAAAAGTGGAGCAGCATTTCAGACAGCCTTCGGTAACGCTTAAGCACACTTTAGTGTGAAGTGGTAACATCTTTTTGAGCATTTTGGAAGGGTGCTACAGCATGAAAACATTCCTGCTGTGTCCACATATAGTAAATTGAAGGCTGTCTCTGGTTTCCGCGAGGCTTTCTTAGATGATTTAAAAGTTTGCATTTTATTAAGTTCAAAATCTTTTTAAACAGCGGAACGAAAATACTTACATCCAAATTTATTGGAGCGGTTTAAATAACCATAATTTACAATTTTAAAAAAAAACATTTTTATAAGGTAGGCCCGGGGACCTCAGATGATTTAGACAAAATTATTCCATGTTACCCAACATGAAACGTCGCCAATTTTCTTTTATTTTAACACATGTTGTCTTCAAAATTGTTGTATTTCATTTATAGTGCCTAATCCACCTGAAGGTATTGTAGTGCTTTATATCAGTATCAGTTATGTCACATTACAACACAGTTTTGTTAGGGTTGGCTGAAGGAGATTGCTAATTTATGCAAAACGATACTACATTAACCGCACACCAATCCTCGTACATCGATTTATTTCTTCAGCGACATGTATGTATGTTTTATTTGGACATATGCTCGCTTTTAAATTGTTACTTTGTAAATATAGCGCATAATCTAACTAAAGGTATAGCATGAAATACACTTAAATGTGTGTGCTTCACATAAGCATTAGTTACATTTCACTAAAAAATACATTTTTTTTAGGGTAGGCCCAGGAAACGTAAGTGATTTTGTGAAAATTATTTCAGGATAAACCAAAACCAAAACTCGTCCCTGGATTGATATTTTATTTGAACACATATTGTTTTCTACATTTTGGTATTTTGTGTAAAGCACCTAATCCACCTGTAGGCACTGTAGCGCTTTATATTTCTTTAGTTATGTTACGATCAACACAGTTTCTTGAAGTCAGCACTGGGAGCTTAAATGATTGTGAAAGCTACAGCACAATAGTCCCACACAAAAACTTACATTTTGTTGTTTAGCTTCAAGAATAGCAGCTGTAGCTACAACACACGTTTTTTTCCGAACCTTTTCATTAACAGCAATCAACAACAATCAACAGATATTTTATCCCAAAGGCTTGTATATACGATTAAAAACATGCATAAAAAACATTGTGAATATGTTCTCTTTTTATCTGTACAACTCAAAACGTGGCTTTGTTCGTTCCTTACTGCCTCTTTTTCTCCACAGCTGCTAAGCCTACTATAGTACCTTCTTTTCTTCCTTTATTGAAAACTCTTCCAAAAACTTCAAACTAGTGCTTCCTCTATTTCCTACTCCCTCTTTCTCTCCAAACATTCTACACCAATTATAAACCCTTCTTTCTCTAATTTTAATAAACACTCTTCTACGCACTTCCATAAACCACTTGCTCTGTTTCCTACTAACTTTGTCTCTCTGAAACGTCTGTGCCCACTATAGCGCTTCGATCTTTTGCTTCATTAAACACTCTAATGAGTGCTTCAAACAAGCTCATCTTCTGATTCCCACTGATTCTTTCTCTCCCAAGCTGACGGGCCCAACGTAGTGCCTTCTTTTTCTTTTTTCAATAAACACTCTTACAAGCCCTTCAAAAAAGCGCTTCCTCCATTTCCTATTGCCTCTTTCCCTTCAAACCAGCAACATCAACTATAAACTCTTCTTTATCTTATTTTATTAAACACTCTCCTGAGCCCTTCCAAAAACTGCTTGCTCCGTTTCCTACTAACTCTTTCTGTCTAAAACGTCTGTGCCCATTAGAGCACCTTCTATCTTTTGCTTCATTAAACACTCGCACAAGTCCTTCAAACAAGTTCTGCCTCAGTTTCCTAAAAGTATAAAATAATTTTTGGTTTAGCGGCTATATTATTTTACAAAGGAATATTAGCAGGTTACAAATATATTTGGAATATTACTTTGCTTTATAATGTAAAGTTGAAGTGTAAAAAGCGCATATGACCTCTCCTAACATAATATTTTATTTACATTTGAGGTTGGTCATTAGGAGTTCAGCAGCATAGGAGATGGCCTTTAATCAAGCTTAAGCACAGGTTAGTGTAAAGTAGTAACACCTATTTGAGCATTTTTAGAGGGTGCTACAGCATGAAGACAGCCCTGCGTTGCCGAGATGTACTAATTGAAGGATGTCTCTGGTTATTTGTAGACTTTTTTGGATGATCTAAAAGTTTGCATTTTATCAAGTACAAAATCTTTTTAAACAGTTTAACGTAAGCAAAATACTTAAATACAAATGTATTGCAGCGGTTTAAATAAGCCTCAGTTACATTTCAGAAAAATACATTTTTATAAGGTTGGCACAGAGAGGTCAGATGATTTAGAAAAAATATTCCATGTTACCCAATACGAAACGTCGCCAAGTTTTATTTAATTCAACACATGTTGTTGAATTTCATTTATAGAACCTAATCCACCTGAAGGTATCGCAGCGCTTTATATTAGTACCAGTTATGTCACATTTTGCACAGTTTTTTTGGTGTTAGCTTGGGGAGATTACATCACTTACACAAAATCATACCATAGTAACCACACGCCAAAGCTCGTACTTAGATTTGTAACTTCAAGCTATACGTTTAAAATTAGTTGAACATATGCTCTCTTTTAAATTGTTGCATATTAGATATAGTGCATAATCCACCTGAAGGCATTGTTGCACTTTATATATACCAATTATGTTAACTCAACACATTTTCTTGTGGTTGGCACAGGAAGCATATGTGATTAGCAGATTTATTAACCCCACGCACAAACTTGAATCTTGTTTTTAACATTAAAACTCGATTGTGGCTAGCAAACTTGAAAGTCAGTTGGATTAGGGACCTTAAATAATTTAGAGCAAATTATACCATGTTACTCCATGCCAAACCACGCACTTGCATTTCTAGCCTCAACCTACACATTGGAAATTATTTGAACACATGCTCTGTTTTGAATTGTTGCATTTAATATATAGCGCCATAACTACTTCAAGGCAAACAACTGCTCACCCAACTATACTGCCTTATTTTTCAGGTTTCATTTAACTTTCTTCTAAGTGCTTCAAACCAGTGCTTGCTCCATTTTTTACTACTTCTTTCCCTCCCAAGCTGCTATTCTCCATTGAATGACTTTCTTCTCTTATTCCATTAAACACTCTACCAAGCACTTCAAACAAGCACTTCCTACATTCTTATGCATCTTTCTCAAAAGCTGCTCTCCCCACGATAGCACCTTCTTTCTTTCGGTTTATTAAACACTTCCAAACGCTTTAGGCAAATATTTGCTCCATTCCTACTGCCTCTTTCTCTCTAAAGCTGCTCTGCTCACTATAGCACATACTTTGTTTAGTTTCACTAACCTCTCTTCCAAGTGCTTCAAACCAGCACTTTTTCTATTTCCTACTGCTTCTTTCCCCCAAAAGCTGCTAAACACAATGTAGTGCCTTCTTTCTCAAATTTCATTAAACACTCTTCCAAGTACTTCAAACATGCGATTCCTCCATTTCCTTCTGCTTCTTTCCCTCCAAAGCTTCTAGGCCCATTATAGCCTTTTATTTCTTTTATTTTATTAAACACTCGGCCAATCACTACAAACCAACACTTCCGCTGTTTTCTACTGTCTCTTTCCATTTCAAATTGTTAAGCCCACTTCAGCACCTTTTTTATCTTAATTATTAAAAAACCTTCCTAATTTTACACAAACACATTCTTTCTGTATTACTGCCTCTTTACCTCTGAAGCTGCTAAAACACTATAGTACCTTCTTTTCCTTGTTCGTTAAACACTCTTCTAAATAGTTCAAACAAGTGCTTACTCCATTTGCAACTGGCTCTTACTCCTAAACATGCTTCTTACTTCATAGCGCTCTCTTTCTCTTATTTCATTAACCACTCTTTCAAAACTGCATATATAATTTACAACCTTAATATCATGTTTACAACCAAAGTCAGTTGCTTTTTTACACTAGAACCAACACTTTATTAAGTTGTTTATACTGCAAACTGAACTAAAAAGTATTAAGCTGCTTCACATAAGTCCAAATTAAACTACTTTGTTACAATTATAAAGTCATATATTTTTTTATTTTAATGCATAGAAAATATAGTTATTATTACAAAATAATAACATTACATAAACTCCAATATTTTAACACTATTGTTCATACCTAACACACAAGGTCTACCCATTATGTTATATGCTCTCCCCTGCTCTAGTGTGCTACTATTCTAATCACCTCTCACCTACTATTACTTTAAATGGCATATTCTTGTTCTTCTTTTATTCCTCCACACTTGTTTCTCTTCTTACTTCTTCTCCAGTCATAAGTTACGTTCATTCGCACTGTTGTGTGTTTTTATTCAGCTGCAATCACAAATACTAAAAAACAAAAAGACATTTTGTTTAGGACTTACTTATTCTTTTCTACAATTCAACTTCTAATTTAACAGCATAACATACATATAAATAGGTAAAACACAAGGGAGAACTCTGGGTAGTTCCCCAATTTAGGTAGAGAGCAGCACAAGGAAGGAGCACTTTACAACACCAGCAACACTTTAGATTTTATCACCTCAAATATCTGTTTATCTAGCAAAGTTTTTAAGCATATGATCAGTACAGTGCTATCCAAACTAAACTAGATTGAGACAAAGTATTTTGCCATTTGTACAGCAAAATCTTAAAGCATGGGATTGAAACAGTATAAAGTAATTTTATCAGCTCTAATATTCTCTCCTCACAAAAGCCATAACACTATTGTTTTAGCACATTTTTTTACTATAAAAAATGCAATGCACACAGATTAATATAACTAAGCAAAAATATCTATATATTACAATATTTAAAAATGTATATATCTATTGTTCCATCTAAATATCTATCTAGCTACATAACAAATACCTATTTATATATCTATCACATATACTAACTGTCTATATACCAATCTACCTATATATGTACATAAATGTAATCCAACTTTTAACTACTTATATAGCTTAAAAACAATATCTCTCTTTAAACTAACTACACAGCTTACTTATCTTTATCTATCTACCTATCTACCTATTTATCATCTATCAATATATAAATCTATTTCTCTATCAAATTAATTAATTATTTCATATAGCTGTCTAACAATATATATATACATCTATTACTTCTACAACCTATTAAAAAACAAAACAACTGTAAAAAGAATAAAACACGTTTTCAATTCAATGTAATCAAATTTTTTTTTTCGTTCACAGAAAAAGAAAACAACAAAAAGTAAGTAAAATTTGTATTAAAAATTTATTAGGAACAACAGCAAACTTAAATACACAAATACATAATATAGAAAAACAAAACAATACATCAAAAACAAAAACAAAACTTATAGTACACTCCATTTTTATTATTTTCACCAAGCACCATAATACCAAACAACACACTTACAGAAACATTACAAAATCTCATACTGCTTAATAATAAATACATAAACAAAACAAAACACTGACATTTTAAATAGCCACAAAATTACAAAGACATTAGAATCAATATGATTCTACAGGCTAAATATCATCAAGGACATGAAATATTTAATATTAATTCAAGGGGCAAACAATGCCTACCAAATAGCACTTTTGAAATTGTACACAATTGCTGTAAACCTGCAGGAAGTTGGAATCACCATTTTATACACTATATTATGAATGTAGGAGATGATTTATATATTAAAATGCATTCTATTAATAATTAAATGTATATGCATCCTGATGACTTACCAAAATATATACATCACAATTACAGTATATTTTCAATTAAACTAGGAACTCCTTATTATGGTAATATACTACAATGTATTGATCCTTTATATCCTAATATTAAAATGGCATTCAATTTAACAGTGAATTTCCATACTGGCATAATACTTGGCATGAATGCATTTACAATTTCAATTTTTAAAAGTGAACATAGTTATTATGTTTTTGATTCACATAGCAGAGACAACAAAGGAATGCCTCATTCAAATGGAACATGTATTACTATTCTAATAATAAGTTTTGAAGAATTAATACAATATATTATTCAACTTGCAAATAGTATTAAAGTTCCACATGAACATCATGTAGCTTATGAACTAACTCCCATAAGATTAAATACAATAAAAAAAAAACATTTCAAGCTGCATATGTAAAATACAAAAAAACAACAGAAAATAGTGGAATTAAAAGATTATTTCTTCATGAAACACAAACATATATTGAGAAAGTTAATAATACAATCATTACTAGTACATATACAGAAAATTCTTTCAATATAAATATTGGCTTTAATGTGATTACAAACTTAGACTTAGAAGCAATGCCAATATTTATATCACAAACAAATATACAAACAAATCAACAAAAAGAAACAGAAACTAACACATTTGCACATTCACTAAAAAGAAAAAGATCTATTACCCCATCTGATGTAGTAAGTTCTAATAAAAAAGCCAATGTGCACAGCAACAACATACACAGTACAGAAAACAGTCAGGCAAACATACAAACAAACACACAAAAAACAAATGACATAATTAGCAACTTCCATAAACAAATATATTATGGTCCAGAATACATTTGTACTATTTGTAATCAGTTATGGCATAAACAATCATTAATAAATGTCAACAACATTAAAACAAATTCCACATTTGTACAATGTAACATAACCCCAAATCCAACTGACTATATATGCAACACCTGCTATGCACATATTAGCAAAAATAAAATTCCACCCTGTTCATTTATTAATGGCATGAAATTTACAAATATTCCAATGCAATTACTATTGCATAACTTGGAAGAAAGATTAGTTTCACCTAGAATTCCCTTTCTACAAATAAGAACATTACCACGTGGCTTTCAGAAATCATTATCAGGTGCTATAGGTAATGTCCCTGCAGATGTTATGACTACTGTTACAATACTACCAAGGCAAATTAAAAAGAAAGTTAGCATATCAATCATACACACATTTTGAAAATGTTAGACCAAATAAAGTCAAACAAGCAGCACTATGGCTAGCAATGAATAGTAACATGTTTAAAGAATACAGAATCACTGTTAACCCAGATTGGAAGTATATATATCAACAAATAGACAACTTAAATGAAGCATCAGAAACAAATGATTCCTCAGATTCTTCAGACAATATAGCAGCAGGAAATCTAGATACCATGCTAACAAATGAAACTATTACTACTGAAAGTGTTAATGTCTAAAGTTTAGCACCTGCAGAACATAACACACCCAGAGGTTTATATGAAGACAAAGATTCAGAATGTTTAGCTTTTCCAACAATTTTTTGTGGAGAACGAAGACCTAATAATGATGTTAGACTCATACCTGTGCATTACAGCACAGTATGCCAATGGGAATTAAGGAGCTGTGACAGAAGAGTAGCAAAATCTATGACAAATATTTTCTTTAAGCTAAAGAAATTACACATAAAACAAATTCAAGGTAAAATTAACATATCACTCCGAAAACATTTTGCAACAGGAAATGTATTACTGCAAAAGACATAAAATATAATTTGGAAAACATATTGCAGTACAATGAAGGATATAAAATACTCAAAACAATTCGTAGTTCACCACCATATTGGGAACATTGCAAAAAAGATATTTTTGCTATGATAAGACAACTCGGAATACCAAATTTTTTCCTAACTTTATCTGCAGCAGAAACAAAATGGCAGCATCTAATTAATATACTACTAAGATTGCAAAAACTAAATCAATACACACAAGAAGAATTTGAAAATATGCCCTGGGAAACAAAATGTAAATTAACACAACAACAAGATCCAATTACATGTGCAAGGCATTTTAACTTCCAAGTCCGAAAAATTTGTAATTGCATTTTAATGCATGAAAGTAATCCCATTGGAAAAATAATTAACTACTTTAATAGAGTAGAATTTCAACAAAGAGGTTCACCACACATACATGCTTTGTTATAGATTGAAAATGCTCCACAGTATGGGTCATCAAATCTAGAAGAACTAATTCAATTTATTGATAAATATATCACATATGCTAAATCACAAAACCCCAAAATAGAACATTTAATACCACTGCAAAGGTACGCACACACCAAGAATTGCAGACAAAAAAACAAAAGAACATGCAAATATCAATATCCTAAATATCCAATGCCAGAAACTATAATCCTTGAACCTTTAGAAATTGACAAAACAGATAAAGAATTGCAAGAACATATTCAAAACATTCATGAAACTATGAATACACCTGATTTTCAAAGTATAGATTTTGAAAACTTTTTAGAAATTACACATTTAAATACACAACAATATATTACATGTATAAGATCAATAATAGAAAAAACAACCATTTTTTGAAAAAAGAAGCCCAACAGAATGCTTAATTAATAACTATAATCCAACTCTTTTACAAGCTTGGAAGGCAAACATAGACTTACAATTTATATTAGATGCTTATGCTTGTGCTGTTTACATATTCTCATATGTTAGTAAATCACAAAGAGGCATAAGTAAAATAATTGCACAAGCAGCTAAAGAAGTATATTACAATAGTAATATAAAAGAACAAATAAAGCACATAGGCAACAGAAATAAGTGCACAAGAAGCTGCTTACCTCATTCTTCAAATACCATTACGAAAAAGTTCAAGATCATTTGTATTTATTAATACCAACCCTCCAGAAAAAATAATATATTTAATGAGAGATCAAGAAACTATACATTCATTACCAGATACATCAACTAACATACATTTTGATAATATCATATTAGAATATAGCAAAAGGCCAAAAGATTTAGAACAATGTACATTAGCAGATTATGCTTCAATGTATAACTATAAAAATACAAGTAAACAAAAAAAAATTCAAAATGACAATGAAAATGTACTCACAGAAACAAATTTCTACAGCTCGGATGAAGAAGAAATTGAAATAAATAACTTAAACCTTGAAAAACAAAGTACACATATAGAAACAACTAATACCTTAATTAGCCGCAAAAAAAATAAAATTATACGCTACTGCAGATTTTGCAAACAAAATGATTCCGAAAATTATTATAGAGAATTATTAATGCTATACTATCCATGGAGAGAAGAAAACAAAATCATTCTAAACAACAAAACATACTTTAAGAGATATCTTCAAATTAAACAACTAGTTGATAAACATCATGACAAATACAATAAACATAATGAAATATCAAATTTACATATTAACTTCAACAATCAAATAATATTAACACCTAAACTATCACCAAATTCAAATATTACTCACAGCACATTATCATATAATACAACACCTCAAAATCAACAAGATATGGAAAACCAAATTTTATATGACTTATCATTAGATTTAGGTATTAGAAGCAATACAAAAGAAGAAAATCTGATTAACTTTCTATTACCAAATGAAACATACTATGCGATCATGCATAATTTAACCACAGAACAATTAAACTTTGTTTACCATCTTTTAAATTGGATCAAAACTAAAGACACTCCATACTATACATTCTGTACTGGTGGAGCAGGAGTTGGAAAAAGCTTTCTTGTTACAGCACTATATCAAACATTATTACGTTATTACAATACAAAAGCAGGAGACAATCCAGATAACATTTCTATATTGCTTACAGCACCAACAGGTAAAGCAGCACATAATATTAATGGAAAAACACTACATAGCACATTCAAAATACCAGTGTCACAAACTTTTACTTATAAACCATTAACTCATGAACACAGAACTACTCTTCAAAGTGAACTAATGCACCTTAAAGTACTAATAATTGATGAAATTTCAATGGTTGGTACAAATATGTTAAATTTTATACATAACCGACTACAAGAAATAAAGGCATCCAATGAACAATTTGGGGGCATCTCAATATTAGCAATAGGAGACTTGTATCAATTAAAACCAGTTTTTGACACATACATATTTCAAAATTCAATACATTCATATGGACCAATAAGTACTAACTTATGGGTAACTTATTTTAAAATATATGAACTTACAAAAATCATGAGACAACAAAATGACTTACCATTTGCAGAGTTGCTAAAAAGATTAAGAGAAGGAAATCAGACAGAAACAGATATTTTACAAATTAAACAATGTGAAATAGCACCAAATGAAAGTATTATCAAATATATACCTTATATCATGGCAACAAACAAAGAAGTTAATGATATTAATAATAAAGTTTTGCAAGAACACATACAACAATATCCAGTTTTCACAACAATAGCAACTGATACAGTTAGTTCTGATCTCACAGAAAAGGTAAAGCAAGCAATATTAAAACAATTACCAACAGATCCAACTAAAACAATGGGACTAGCACACACACTACAAATAGCTATCAAACTACAATATGATCTAACTTGTAATGTTGCTGTTAATGATGGATTAATAAATGGAGCTTCTGGTATAGTAGAATTAGTAGAAACTATAAACAATATTCCAATTATAGTTTGGATAACATTTAATAATGAACATATTGGCAAAATTACAAGAAAGGAAAACAAACACTTATATCACCCAGCTATTTCAAGAAACTGGACACCTATACATCAAATAACAAGGCAATTTCAATACACAAAACAATGTATTACTATTATACGCAAACAATTTCCATTACGCCAAGCATCAGCAAGAACAATACACAACACAGGGTGAAACAATTGAACCAATTTATATACATTTTAATAATAGCAAAATACATCACCTGCATTATGTAGCTTTAAGCAGAGCTAAATCAATATCAAACATATACATTAAAAACTTTAATGAAAACTAAATTATTGTACATCACAAAGTGAAAGAAGAAATGCAACGATTAAGGACAGAAATGCCATTACACATATCAGTACAACAAATAGCCACATACAGTAATAAAGTGAAAATTGTTGAACAAAATATACGTTCACTTCAAATGCATTTTAACTCGCTAACATCTGATCAAAACATCATGAATGCTGATATTATTTGTCTAACAGAAGTGAACACTACTACAAAAGCAACAAATAATACATTTTTAATACAACATTATCATCATATATTATATGATAAGTTCCACAATGAACAAACAAATCATGGCATTGCATTATACTACAAAAAAAGACCTATTTCTACTACCTATTTATGAATCAAAACAAGAAATTGATATTATACATTTCACACTACACATTAATGAAAAAAACTACTTAATTATAATATTGTACAAACCAACACACATACCAATAGAAACACTATTACACTCAATAACAAACATTATTAACTTCTATACCAATTTTATATATATTATTATGGGTGATTTTAACATAGATTTAAACAACAAATGCCACAAACGTAACTTTCTATTAAGTTTTATGAACACATATTTTAGATGCAAACAAATAATCAATACATACACCACAAACTACGAAACAATATTAGATCACATATACACTAATGGACATATAAACAATTATGGAACTTTAGAATCATATTATGGTGACCACAAAGCTTTATGGGTAGCAATTTAAAAACAAAGAAATATATACTTATTACCATATTTTTCTCATTTCAGATGCTGTCAATTCTAGAAATAATCAGAAATCAAACAGAAGATAGCAAGCCATATCAAAAGGCAATCAAAGCAAATATTATCAAATGTACAACAAAAACATATTACAAAACAGCAAAACAAGAAAACAAAGTACTATACCATCTTGCATTAGCAGATACAACTGTAAGCATCAAAGCAACATGCTATAATGAAGACTATTACAATTTAACCAAAGAAAATAATGGAATTCTAATTCGAAATTTCCTGGTAAAAAACAAAACTATATTAATTACAAAGCAAAATTACCAGAGTACCACCAGTAACAATTACAGAGCCAATCAGAAAAGAAGCAGAATTTTTATTACAACCACCAGCTCTGCCTACTTCACCAATTAAAGAAATAAAAGGAGCAAACCTAAAAACATTAATGACAGTTTCTGGAACAGTAACAGAGGTAAGAAATACTAAAGGGGAGAGCAAAAGTAACACAACAAAAAAACCGTCAAAAATGACTAAAATGCAACTCCCATAAGTGTGTCCCATGTAAGCTTGTTCATTAATTCAAGCAAAGAAGCCTTCCAAACACAACAGGGTAATCTTTACATAATCCTTACATCTTTATTTACCATTTAAAAACTTCAGGTAATTAACTAACAGTCTTTTCACACTTAAAAGAATAATAAGCAAACAACTTCTTATACCAGCACACTTCGTTCAATTACTAGCTCTAAATACAATACACTTACTTCAAAGTGCCTCTCATTTTTCGCAATATTTAATACAGATAATGCTATTGTGCCTACATAGGTTTATAAATGTAACCTATCACCAGAAAACAACACATAGTGTAAAGCACAAAAAAAAATGGATTTCCTACAAATGTGCCTAAATCTTGGCAAGTCACTTAACATTCTCAGCAACAAAATGCAACCCACATAAACCCAGCAACTCATTACCTTAAGGACACCTTTTAAAACAATAAACACTAATCAAAAATTTACTCTACAACATTCCTTTAATCTGTACCACTATTTTCACATACATTCACAAAATTATCTAAACATCTACTAATTACTTCTTTCCTTACACACTAACAATTAAAAAATTTATATTTGCAATTTTATGTTTTACAGGAAGACAAGATTAAAAAAGTATTCATCGGAGGCCAGGAAACAGATTTAAAATCAATAACAATAAAGGACACCACAGACACTGTGAAAATAACATTGTGGAGAGAAGCTATACAATTTGTACTAAACATTTGAGATTATATCAAAATAACCCATGTAACAGTACATGAGTTTAATCAAGAAAAAATATTGAACAATACAAAACATAGTGAACTTCAGGTAAGATAAAACAAAAAAAAACAATGACAAAGCAATAGACTTGAATTTACAATAGTGGAACTATTGGCATTGTAAATGCCCAAATAAACTTTTATTGCTAGACAAAGTGATCAACACAGTGCTTTTAGAATTCCTGGGTAAATACTAGAAAGCACGGCTACATTATAGCAAATTATGCATTTGGACTAGCATTTTGTGATAACATAGTTAGTTTATCAGGTAGTGAGAAATTGTGTATTAGGGGAATGTTACAACTTAATGTAACATGCAAAAATCTTGGGAAAAGAAGCAGGTTTTTGGAAGATATTATAACAACACAAACCTAACTAAAATCCTCCAATACAACCTTAATATCAAACAAAACTACAGAAACACAATTTTAAATATTGCTAGTAATTCTCGAGACATAAACATTGTTATTACGCTAACTTTACACCGCAAGCTTATTGTAATGCATTCACTTTCAAAATAAAATGAAATTAAAAATAAAGGTACAAAGGAGTCTGGGTTTATGTAACAGGACTGCAGTGTAAAGCTAGAGAAAAACAACGTTTACCTTTTAGATAAACACTAGAAACATTTAACATTTGTTACTGCTTGTCTATATTATGCACTTACGTTGTAAAAAAGTAAAAATACACAAAACTACTTTAAACATTTAACAAACTAACCATTTTAAATATTACTATGTAAAATATATGTCTTTACCATAAATATAACTGTGCCTTTTTTCTATTTTATTCACAGAAAATACAACCGCCAGAAGAAACATTAACAATACACATATATGGAATTGAAAAGAATACAAAAGAAATTACAACATTAACAACTCAAATACAAAATAATGACAACTTCCAATCTATGGACATTAAAAATAATATATTATTAGATTGGTTCTTTATCAATCCAGATATAGAAAACTTTGATAACGAATTGATGGAACATCTACCAACAAATGTTGAAATAAGTTACAGCAATGGATGCATCAAAGAAATTGTACAAGAAATAAATACAATGTAAACAATACTAATAAATGTAAGTACACATTAAAAATGTTTTCTATCAACTACCTATTTTCAAACAATATCATTAACCTTATATTTACTCTTTTAATACATTTCTGCTAACTTACTTTTGTGAAAAAAATTTACAAAACAGTGTATTGTTTTAATTAAAATTATTTTTGAAAAAATGCAATAGCTCAATTAATCCGAGAAAAATACATTTATAAATAAGCAACACACATATAACACTAACTTAATTATCATAGAAGAAATGCACTTCATATAAAAACAGAACAAAAAAAAGGAAAGTTTCATTTAAATTCTACATCACCTAATTAAAAAAAAAAACACATCCAAAATGTCTCAGCTTGTTAATGCAAATACAGATTGACACTTTTTATTAAACATATCACATGTATTCACAACAAAAAAACAGTATACTTGATGCTACTTTAAACTTTAACACAAAAAAAATGCATTCCCATTCAAAAAGCGAGACCTATTGGCTATGCCAATGCTTGTTCTTTTTTAATTGGGGTTTTTGTTGGGCAGGTTTCTCTTCCTTTTTAACAGAAACCTCCGATGAGCGTAGTGATTCCTGTCTCTGTTTCACGTACTTTGATTTTCGCTCTGATCGCCCACCTCTCTCATTTCGTTTTTCCGATGAGTCCTGAAAGGAACGAGATTGTCGTGTATCAGTATATTGATATCTATCAGGTGTTTTTATATTAACTCTATTTCTGAGATTGTATCTATTCTGTGGGGTCTCCATACGTGGAGATTCTCCCCTCTCTGTTTTAGGAGATTGTTGTTTTTTTATCCCAGCTCTTCTTACTACCCTCAGGAGCTTGCTTGGAAAAATCTTTGTTAGATTTGCCCTGAAATTGTGGTTTAATTGGTCTGGCCCCTAAACTATCTCGACCAATACTAAAATAGGTCTCTGCGATAATCTTAGGCAGCTTGCGCTCCTGATCCTGTTGAGGAACGTCACGGAGCCGCATGCGCACTGCTAGTGCAACGGCTTCCCCTTTAAGATTACTTAAAATAATTGAGGAAACTGTGGCAAAATTGCCCATTAGTTGCATCCAGGGCCGGGGCAGCCCTGTATTCATCTTGAATTTGTTTCAACACTTCCGGCAAATTGGCAAATGTTGGTGTGCGGTTGTATAGAGCGCGGCAAAGACCGTGCCCCAAGTGTTACAGTTATCTACTGTAGGGACCATTCCAAATGGCAAGCACATTGTTAGAATCCTATGTTTATCCTGCGGTCCCGTATGGGGAAATACTGCTTCCAGGGCATTTATTTTTTGTGCTAACCAAAATAGAGTTTCCTCTCATTTGGCTGGTACTTTACCCATGATTGAATGTACAGTCGCAGTGTTTATACCTGACGTGACTGCCTGTGGTTGTGCTGGAGCAGCACGTGCTGGGTTTGTATTTATTGTTTGCATCACAAACTGTAATAATCGTCTATATGTCACTATTAATTCAGTATATAAGCGACGAACCTCAGCTACTGCTAACGTTGCTACTGCAGGATGTGGTGTATAGGTGGCCAATAAAGGCCAGGTAGGACCCTCATTACTTAGAGGACCTAACCTTACTGGTAATATTGTGTGGGGTAGGGCGCCATCAAGCCAATTATAATGTTCTTGATAAGATAATGGTATCTCTAAATATGCATATGCCCTGTATTGTCCAGGTGCGTTTGCATGTGTATAGTAATCAAATGTGTTTGTGTTCCCATCAACTGCTAGAAATATTGCCCAAGAATAGAAGAGTTCCGTTCTATAAGCTGGATGAACGTCCACCACAAATGTGACTGGAACCCACTGGGCCGTTAGGCCATTTGCTAGTAGGTGTGCAGTCAGAGGTTGTCTCATATTAACTGCTATTACTAGCTGCTGTGGATTCGCCATATTAGATCAAAGAAATGTTCAGAGAAGGCACACCAAATAGGGTTTCCCTTTGAAAGTTCAAGCTTGGACAACCTCCAGCCTCAAATAGGATAGCCTATATAGCTGGGGTGGAAATCCTCAGTACCACGGACGTCTTCGTATACAGTATAGAGGTATCATTGTATATAATGAGACAGAGATACTCCGAAGGACCCCAAAAATAAGAGCCTGAACAAAAGTTGGCAGCGCCATGTCGCGGAGGCTCTCGCAGACTAAGTCTAACCCACTGCAGGTGACAGCTGTTGCTCCAATCCGGGTTTTGCTCCGGCTACCTAGCAGTGCCTCATCTCCACCCAAGGGTAGGGATGACTGGGCAGCCGAGCACATGACATACTTGGCGTCTCAGGGAAGTCGTGGTCACTCAGGTCTCATCCGTTTCTCTGATTTACAATTCAGACTCATATATAAATGACAAACAGAATCAGTATATGTTTCAATAATGAGTTTAATAAATCAACTGCATCTTAAATAGAAAAGCGTGAGCTGCAATACCCAGGACGACACAACATGACAGTATTAAAATTGTGACGAGAAGAGTGAAGCATAAAAACAACGCTATCATATTGTCACTATAGTCACTAGACTAGCTCCTACCTAGGCTATGATGGAGCACAGCATGTTAAGCTCTAATTCTGCCCTTCAGGTTCCCCTGGGAAGACATCATTCCTCATACCTTAGCAAAGGCCTGCAGTCTGCGTTGGCATCCGTAGCGAAGCATTCAGCATACAGTTGTGGTTCCCTGGCTGGAATCTCCCTCTAACGTGTAAGGGACAAGGAAGTGTTTTTATAACAACACAGCTGATGTTCTAAGAAAATGTTCCCATGTAAAGATGTGTGTTTTCCACGAATGTTGGAGACTAAACTTCTACCACGTTCACCGGCAATGTACCGTGCTGTAGCCTTGGAAGAAGCACAGAGTGAGCAATAATATCTTGTTTGAGAAGAGAGTGCTGGCCTAGGCAAAAACAGTTAGATAGACAGAAAATAAAACAAGACCGTAAAAGTTGCTATTGTAACAATAATAAAATAAAGCCGAATAAAATATATCTATGTTATGGTGCACAACGGCATGGCTTAGTGTGTTAAAATAACATCCATGGAGCTATGACTGAAATGGCTACACCACAGCATCACGTGCTCCCAGTAACGCCTATAGAATAATGTATAGATATCCACACGCCACAGAGACCACGAGGGGAATGAAAACAGGAAGAGACAGGTTATGTCAGAGATACAAATGGTTTCTTGCTCAAGACCTGCAATAAATGAAAACAAATGTATTATTAAAAATATTCCAGGTCCCACCGAGATTTTTAACTCAGATCGCTGGATTCAGAATCCAGAGTACTAACCATTACAGCATGGAACCAATGTCCACCATCCTCAAGCCTAGGAGACCTGAAGCAGTGTCAGTCGCCACTTACTGTCTATAGCTTGAATTTGTTCAAGCTGTGAATCAAACATGACAAATCCAACAACACAACTAAAATGTGTATTTCACAAGTAACTCCATAAAAACACACATGTGCATGTACACTTCAGCCAGTGTTTTATTCATTTATGTGCTAATGCTGTTCAGTATCAGGATGTGATGTCAAAGGAGCCTGGTGGAGAGCGCCGAAGTCTCTGGTATTTCAAGACGAAACTGGAGACCTTTTCACACTCACATACTGCTCCAGGCAGATCTTCCACTGCAAATGCAAGTTATATGAGTCCAGCTGAAAACTGTTTATTTTTCTGTACTAGCTTTAGTCAAAGGTTATCATTTACAACTCTCAGAAACTTTGTAAAAGAGTCTGTGGGTCACTGTGGAGGCAGCTGACCTTCACCCCTCTGTTTCTTACACACAAGCAGAGTTTTATTCCAGGTACAGTAGGCATCTCTGGTGTCTGATGCTACAGGCAGCATCCAGCCTCCCCCTCTAAGAGAGCAGCAGTGAGTGCACAGACCACACTGGTTGCAAACTGTGGACACTACAAACAGCAGCTGCAGTCTAACACATGATATGAAAAAAAAACTAAACTCAAGTCTTAAGCTATAAACACAACACAGCAGGTGATTCATGTCATAAAACAAGTGATGAAACTGCCTCTTCCACTGCACGGGCAGAGCAGGTAATAAAGTTAAAAAAATTCCAAGGTGAGACCTCAGTGTACTGCTGCCTTCTTCTCTGTGACCCGATCTATTTTGTCCTTTTTGTTGGGCAGTGTAGGAAGCTGGTCTGGTGTGTGGTGGGTACCCAAGGTACTTAAACCTTATACAAGGTATCCCCTCTTAGTGATGGGTAGGCAGTGTCTAGAAGCCAGGCTCTCCAGAGGTAGCTGTGGATGAGCAGCCAACGGCTTATCTAGGAGACATGCAAAGCTCATGCAATACCACTGTAGTCACACAGCACTTACACACATGAAAGCAAACACTCAGTTGTACAAAAATAAAGGTACTTTATTTTTGGCACAGATTATCACAAATCACTAAACAGGTGACCCACTCTTACGACGTAAGTAACTCTAAATATATATATACTAGCAATCAGAAATAGGCATAGAAAAGGTTGGAAAACAGTGCAAACAGTAACAACCAATAGTGACCCTAGGGGGAGCACAAACCATATAATAATAAAATGGAATGCGAACAAGGTACCCCGACCTAGGTAAGTAAGATGTGTAGAGGGGAGCTGAGGTATTAGAAAAGCACAAAGGTAAGTACCACATTACCCCACAGCGACCAGGAATGCAGGAATAAAACACTGGATTTTCCCCAAACCACCCAAAAGGAAAAGAAGAATAAAACAGACACCCAGAGAAGACTGCAAGAAAACCAGTGGTGAATTCCCAAAGAAAGAAGATCTGTGGAGATAGGGGACCAAGTCCAAGGGTCACAGTGGGGTCCAGGAGGAGAAGGAGGTACTATCTACCCAGCCGTGGATGCAGGAGTTAGTTGACGGTTCTGAAGAACAGGTCAGCACTGCAGCCCAGGAGCCGGTGAAGAGTTCCAGATGGATGCAGAAGATGTGCCCCGCTGGTAGGAAGAATCCAGATGGGTGTTGGTTCAGGATTTCCACCGACAAGCCTTGGCAAAGGCAAACTCGCTGTTAGTGGTAAAGAGGTGCTGGCGGGGACCAGCAAGGCCCTGGAGAACTCAGTTCAGGAGGGGGAGTCACAGAGGACTCTCAGCATCACAGAGAGTCTACAGGAGCAGAGTCAGCACCCACAGAAGTCCCACAGGACGGGGACACAGAAGCCACAGAAGAAGCCCACGCAGCAATACAAAAGTGGCTCCCATGCCGCAAGAGAAACACACAGGAGGCTGGGATTTGCAGGAAGGAGTGCTCTGGACTGGAGCTGTATGGCGCCTGAAGATCCTTTGGAGGAGGTGCAAACAAGCCTTGGAAGCTGCAAGAGACGTGGTGCAGAGGAGTACTATTCTGCTTGGGAAGGCAAAGGATTACCTCCACCAAGGTTGGACCAGGGGCAGCACAGCCACAGCATTCACAGCCCACAAGTCTACGAATCATCAATGGAACGTCAGCAGCCTGGTCAGAGGCGCAGAGAACGAGGATTTCCACAGTGTTATGGGAGAGCGGAGAGAGGAGCAAGTGCTGAGCTGAAGAGGTCCAAGCTCTCTGTTTTTTACAACAGTAGACAGAGGGGGTTAAACAGCCCTATAAGTCGGATGAAAAAAGTGGAGGGTCCCTAAAAGGTGCAGGGTCTACACAATTAAGGGCGTGGCTTAAACATATAGACTAAAACTAACGTAGACTGCCACCACACCCACACATTTAAAACAAATCACAGCTGCATCTGGCATAGTGACCATTGATCTATGCATTTTGCAAAGAGGCCAAGAAGTGGATGGCCATGTATTCCTAACACCTTTTGCTCATGACATGCACTGAGATGAACCTCATTCTGCCTTCTGCCAAAACTCAATGGTGTTCCGTTATAAGCTCCTGGATGCGACTCAATTCAAATTATGCACTAGACAGTCTGCTCTGCCTTGCTATTCTGAGAGACAGGTGCTAAAAGGGGAACCTCAGCCAAGAGTAAAAAGGCACCAGGACACCAAAATAAAACATTCCTCATTGAAACAACTATGACCCAGTAACTCAGTCGTGACAAGACAAAGTGGCGGGTAGGGGGAACAAAACAAAAGTAAAAAAATATATTAAAAAAGAAACTTACCTTCACCGCACCAGCGCTCTCCGCTGCACTTCAGGCACAAGCTCCCAGCCTGCCCTGCAGCCAACCCTGATGCTGCTCAGAGCAGCGCCAGGATTACCTGGAGCACCCTGGCTGGGCACTCCGAGGCAGACTGGGAGCCTCTGCCTGCTCTCTCCAACCCGGCAACACAGTGCTGGGTTGGAGAGATCCCTGTGCCCAAGTGTGTTTGGCCAGCCCGAGAAGGCTGGCCAAACATACGTGTGCACTGAGGGGGAGTGCTGAGCACTCCCCCTCCATCCATGTCATCCCCCATCGTTTATTATCGTTTTAGTTTTAAAGGTTTGCAGCTGCTGCTGGCGGGTGGACGACGCTCCTCCGCCGTAGCGGAGAAGCCACCCCTGCAGTAACTTCTGATTGCCCTTGAACCCCACAAACTGGGTTTCTGGTAGACCACTTTTGGGGAGGAGGTGGTAGAGAAAGGTGAGAAGATGGCGGCCATCGATGGGCTAATGAAGTGTCTGAGGGATGGTCAGGGCTCACCATTTCAAAGGAAAGAATTTGTAGCCTATATAATATCAATGCAGATTAAAACCCTCAAAGTCCCACCCAAATGGCACCAACCCAAAATGGGAAGGCAAAACACTGTATGCGTGTACCAAACAATACTTCTCAAATTGGCAGAGCCAAGAGTGAGAATATGGCTGACTCCACCCCTCACCGTGTTTCTTGGTAGCCTGAGCTGACCAACAAAAAGGAAACAATCTGACGCAGGTGCAAAAAACAGAGGTGTAACAAAGACCCCTGCAGCCCCTAAGGCGCAGGGGGCCCTAAGCTCGAAGAGGCCCCCTCAGCACAGCACCTGGCCTGAGCGAGTCCGGAGGGGTCCCCCTCCACGATCTTTGCAGGGGGGGGGCTCCACTTTCGTTATGTTACTGTCAAAAGTCAAAAACAATGATCAGCCCACCAGGAGAGGAGGTGCCTGTGAACCAGACCTGCAGTCAGAGTCTAGTTAGGGACTATTACAACAATCATATATTGTGGTGCCACTTCAGTCAAGCCCTTGGTTTGTCTAAGCTGTAAAAGGGACTCTCATCAGTGCAAGATGGAAGTGTCCCGCATGTCTCTAAGTCAGGAATTTGTTTTGGGGACTGACCAGCCACACGGCCTCAGTAACACCTCAGGAGCCTGCAAAGGGTCTGAACGCTGATGTGGGTGATGCAATAGGCACAGAAAATAATGCACAGAAAATAGGGCCACCATGTTTAATGCATGCCTCAGTCCTTCAGTGGACCAGGAGACACAGAACCAAGGTTCCCAGCCCCAATATCTTCAGACGCCAAATTCAGCCCATCCAGAAGACTTAAAGATTTGTCATTATCAGTTACAGAACCTCATATTTAATTTGTTGTTTTGCTTAACTCCTAGCATTCACTTGCTTTTGCAGAGAAGTTGTGGTAAATTTATTCAGGCCACACAGTGCAGAAAAGCAGGTTGCTGCGCTGCATTGCGTGAATGGGAGAGAGCTGAAGAGTGCCAGATCTACTAAGATACAATGCTCTTAAATTGCCTTCCTGTGCTGGTGCACCTGAGGCTGCCTAGCGCCAACTCGGTGCCCTGCTGCACAAAGAGTACGTAACAAGGAGAAATAAAGATATTTCTGCTTGTTACGCCTCACTCGGGAACGCATAGCATTTTCATACATTCCCTGTTTTACATGCTTTAATAAATCTGGGAATGCACCAAAAATCCATGGGTGGATACACAGGAAAGCCCATGTGCCACCCATGGAACACATTCAAAATGCAAGTGGTATGGGCTGGGCTGTGTAACTTTGTAATAACTAAACCACGCAAAATGGCTTTGTACGGTTTAGTAAATACTGAAAATGATTTTGCGTTGGGGCTGCTCCACAAAAGTGACACAACCCAAAACAAAATCATCAATCTGTTGCTCTTTGCGGCCATGAGGTTGTATCATGGTTTAATTGCTATCTTAGAGCAGCAAATGAAGGTTGTTGGCGCTCCCGCATGGGAAAGCTCCACTCAAAAGGTTACCTGTGTCCTGTTTGTTTACGGTCTCAGCAATAGAACGCTTTAGCTGTCAGTTGTCTAAGATCTATTGCAGTGCCGGCTCCTGAGGAAATTCGATTTTTAATACGATCGTATCGACCCGCCATTTTGTGGCCCGCCGCCATTTTATGTTGCCTTCACTCAGGCAGCACAGCGAACGAAGTCCATTCTGCCTTTTCTGCTTATTCTGCAACATGGTGTTCAAAACAGCCTTCTGCCTCTATCTTTACAAGGCTGGTATTAAGGTCTGACCGAGTACACTAATCCCTGTCTGGTTTTCTAATCCTTGTTTCAACTATCTGTAGGCTCACACTATTCTCCGCCGATCTTATCTTATCGTCTGGCCTTCACTGTCCTTTGCTAGTATTCTCTCATTTCACAACTGTCCTCCAAACGCACACAAACTTATCGCACCACATGCAACTTCGTTGTGGATCGGTTAATGAATTAGTTCAAGGGAGGGGTGACAAACACAGCTGGAGGGGAGGCAACCTTAAGTCACTTGATACTTTGTTTTCCAATTCCTTCTATTGGTGCTGTCTTGTTTTCCGACATTTCTATTGGCTCTGTTCTATCTTTACATTATTCTTACTGGCTCCTTTCTATGTGTTCTGGGAGTGTATGTAGTTAATAAATGGTTTTTATACGGTATATAAGATTGTGCGCCACAAAGTAAAGTGGCAGTCTCCTGAGAACATACCTTGTGTACTTCTTGGACAACTGTACTAGCTGCAGCTAATAAAATCTGATCTTTTACGCCTGACAGAGTGTCCCGTGTCTCTGTTAGTTGAGGCAGGTGAATCCAAGGAGATTTCAGGCGTACCCTGCGCCGCCAGGCCCATAAGGTTCTGGTTCTTCAACTGGCGCCCAACGTGGGGCGGCTTCAGCGGTACCGGTTCTGCCTGAAGGTCGTGAGGAACCCCGCAAGAAAATTCTGGAGGAATCGCGAGCCACGTCAAGCGACCCCTGTATGTCGAAGTGGTCCGAAGGTCTTTTTCAGCGCGGTTACTCCTTCCTGACGGCTACTGACGACTGCTGCCCTGACTGCCGCCCTGCCTTGGCCCTTTCTTTGATGATGTATGGTAAAGCGAGACGATAGACGGGCCTCTGTTGGTGTAAGAAGACATCCTTAGTTAAGTATTTGGTGGGTCGTGCCCACAAATTTTGGTCTTTGTTTTGTCCTTAGGTCCTTAGATTTGGCCATTGCAGTGGCCAAAGCCGAGGGGTAAGTGCATTTGTGCTGTGTAAACTGAAAGTTTTACCCCCTTGATGTTTGTGAACAGCCAGTAAAAATCGTGAGATGTCTGGTCTGACTAAGTTTGGAAAACTTTGTTGCTTTGGTTGTAATAGGGACTCCCAGCTTGAGGACTCCTGTCCGATTCCTTCGGTTGGAACTCCCACATATGAGCTCTATTCTAAACATGGTGTTGGTCCTATTGCCTTTAATAAGACATGGACCCGATATACAAAGAAAGATGGTGTTTTAAAATGGCCAGAAAATGGTAGTTTCGAAACTGATGTGCTAGATAATTTAGAAGCAACGTTATTTAAAAGAAAAGCCCGGCCGGCAATGTTTGACTCTTTTCGCCTTTGGCGTAAGGAAGCCAAACAGAGAGAAATTAAACAAGCGAAACGAGATAGGAAAACACAGGGAATGACGATTATACAGGCTGCTCAGCAATTCAAAGATGATGAAATAGATAATGCAATGGAAATTTCAGACAGACAGCATCGAATGGCAGTAGATAAATGCTATCCGACGTTGCCTATCTCTTCCCTTGATAAGAGAAAAGATTTTGAGGAAGATTCCTTAATGTCCCACTTATTGAAATTGCCTCCGCCCTATGTACAAGGTGCTAATGCACCCCCGATGTTACAGCCTGTTCAGCCGCCAGTTGTGCTTCCGCCTGCTCCAGCTTTTCCACATTTGCCTCCTCAAGTATTGCCTATGCCAGCTTTGCCTTTAACTCCTTTGCCTTCTGCTCCTTTGGCAATTCCTAATGCTCCTTTAGTTAATTCACCTAATACCTTGTCCCCTATCCTTATGTCAAATTCTCCATCTATGCGTAAGCGATTTGCAGATACTGTCTCTGGTCTCTTATCACCTTTCTTTGAAGTTTTAAATGTGTCTCCAGCTTTTTCTCGAAGACAGTCTCGTAGTCAATTCCCAGACTCCGAAGAGCGAGAAAAATTGGACTCACTTGCTTGTAGATGGATCAAGAAGGGTCCCCAATATAGTACGTCTGATATTATGTCCACCTTTCTGCAATGGAATGCACCTACGCAGAGATATGTTTTTAAAGTTATGTGCGATACTCTCGCTAAAGAATGGGAGGATATGAATTTGGGTTCGGTCCCACAGGATCTGTTAGATGTTCAGGCTGACTTTGACAAAGGACTTATTGTGGGTCCTAAGGTTGAAAACGCTGTCAGAACACTTATTTCTTTCAGATCCCTATTGTTCTCACAGACTTTTCCTGATTCTGATCCTTCAGTTAGGACAGCACTGAAAAACTATCCCATGAGAGAGGTTTCTCCAATATGGAAGGAAGAAGTTGCAGCAGCAGGTGCTAATCCAGCTATTCCTGCGCATTTTCAGCGCATATGGATACATGTCCCCTGGAAAAGGTCTGAAGTTTTAGCACTTAAACAGTCACTACCAGATCCACGCAAAAATCCTGCTGGTTACTATAAAGAGTTGTCGCAAACAGTTGATGCATGTACTATGAATCTAGCAGATATTGACATGTTGATGGGAAATGTAGTTCCACAGACAATATGGGCTAAAATTCGTAGAGAGGATCACGCTCAAGAATTAGGCGGCGATTGGAACGCTATTATTGCCGCAGATAGAGGTCAAGTAGGTGGTGCAAAGCCCGACGCTTTGATCTCAGAACTCCCTGGTAGGATTATTACATTAATGAAAACAATGATGCCTGCTTTGAGAGTTAATTGGGATAAGCTAGCAGTATGTAAACAAAAGAAAGATGAAAGTGTTTCCGATTTCTTTACCCGATTCGAGGAGACATTCATTGATCACAGTGGTCAAGATATGGCTACAGAAGGGGGACAGCGATTATTTGTGGATAAGTTCGTATATAACTTGCTTCCTGAACTATCACACAAGCTAAAAGACTCCGAGAGTTCATGGGCAGTTTCTTCTTCCGCCCAGATATTGGCTACTGCACAATATTATGAAAATAGAGACAAAGAAGAAAGGGAAAAACAAGAGAAAAAGACGAAAGAATTAAAAACGAAAGTTCTCTTGCAACAGGCTTATCCTCCTCGTTATGTTCAGCCTCAGTTTCAACAGCCTCCGCAGTTTCAGAGGTTGTATCAAAAGCCTGAACCATTCATTCCAAGACCTTTGCTAGGTCCCAATCAATGTGCTTATTGTAGGGAGGAAGGTCATTTTAAGAACAGTTGTCCGGCATTGTTGCAGCGTAATGGAGCAACATCTGCTTCACGAGGTCGTGGTGGTCTTCAGTCAGCAAATAGAGGTAGAGGTCGAGGTGTGTTAACCCAAGAGCAGCGTTCTTTTGTTCCTCCAAATTCCGGAAATTACTTTGACCAGCAAAATGTTAGGTCTACACAGTATTACAGTGAGGATCAGTATATTGAAGGAGGGAATGAAAGTCTTCATTTTGAATAGGACAGCCATGGACAAAGTAAGGGGGTTACGTCAATTCCAGTGGATCAGAATGGACCTTATGTTAATGTCACTACAATGGGTGTTTCAGAGCCATTTCTTTTAGATACTGGTGCCATGAGAAGCTCTATCATTCATTCTAAACTCCCTGGCGCACCTTTGTCTGGCTTAACGAATGTATCTGTAGGATTTTCTGGCGCCCCTGTTCGCAATCCAGTTTCTTGCCCTTTGCCTGTTTCAATAGGCCCTTATGATTTAGAAGCTCCGCTTCTTCTGACGAATGGTTGTGGTGAAAATCTGTTGGGTTTAGATCTATTAAAAAGAATGCATGCTACGATATATTGTTCACCTTCTGGTGTATACCTCACTCTAGGACAGAAAATGACTAGTCCAATGTACTTATCAAAAGATCAATTCCCACCTGAATTGCTTTCTCTTCCCGAAACGCTTTGGGCTACGGGTCCGAATGACGTTGGTTGTCTTGAGATCCCACCTTATGTTGTTACTCTTAAGCCCAATGCTGAAATGCCACGTATTCCGCAATACAGAATCTCTACTGAAGGTGAGAAAGCACTTCTGGAAATTGTCCATGATTTGATTCAGAAGGGTGTGGTTGAGGAAACGAGAGGAAATACATGTAACAGTCCTGTTCTTCCGGTTCTTAAACGCACTGATCCTTCTCAGCCTCCTGTTTATCGTTTTGTAATTGATCTTCGGGAGGTAAACAAGATTGTCGTACCGCAGTTTCCTGTAGTCCCAGATATCACTGCTCTGTTGACGATGATACCTTCTACAGCGACTTGGTTTTCAGTTATTGATCTAAAGAATGCTTTCTTTAGTATTCCCATCGCCGAAGAGAGTAGAGATATTTTTGGTTTTTCCCTCGGAGGCCGAAGCTTCCGGTTTAAACGCGCACCTCAAGGTTATTGTGAAAGTCCCTCTATTTACAGTCAAGCTCTAAAATGTCATCTTGATGCCTTTTCCTTACCGTCCGGTGCCGCTCTCATTCAGTACATGGATGACTTATTAGTTGCCGCTGATTCAGAGGAGATTTGCAAAAACGTGACCGTTGCACTGTTGCGTCATTTGTTTGATCTGAATCACAAGGTTTCTCCTTCTAAATTACAATATGTCTGTCGCGAGGTGACTTATTTGGGTCATCTCTTGTCAAAGGAGGGACGACGATTGACCCCCGAACGAATTCAGGCAATTGCACAAATGTCAGTGCCATCCACACAAAGAGAGGTACGTGCCTTTTTGGGCATTACTTCTTATTGTAGACAGTGGATTCCGAGTTTCTCTTTATTGGCTAAACCGCTGTTGGCGCTAACTTTAAAAGATACGCCTCAGCCTCTTCCGTGGACTGACGAGTGTCAGAAGAGTTTTACTGATTTGCGTATTGCTTTGTGTTCTGCTCCTGTATTGGGTACTCCTGATTACAGTAAGCCCTTTACGCTCTATGTCCACGAAAGAGAGGGTTGTGCATTGTCAGTCTTAATGCAGCGTTTTGGAGATCAACAGCGACCATGCGCATATTTCTCAGCTACGTTAGATCCAGTAGCTAAAGCATTGCCTAGTTGTCTTAAGGCGACAGCGGCAGCAGCAATTTCTATTCGACAGTCTGCTGGAGTAGTGCTAGATAATACTCTCATTGTTATGGTGCCACATGCAGTGGATACTTTACTAAATAGGACAAAAACGCAGCATCTTACGAGTGCTCGGTTGTCCGGATATGAGCTGACGCTTTTGGCTAGTCACATGCACATCAAACGATGTAATACCCTGAATCCAGCTACTTTGTTGCCTCTTCCAGAAGAGAGAGATGTCTCTGAACAGCATGATTGTTTTCTCCGTACTGAAGAAGAGACTAAGGGTAGAATTGACCTAAAAGACACGCCATTAGTGAATCCAGATGGAACACTATGGGTAGATGGTTCTTGTTTCAAGCTCCCGAATGGAGATACAGTTTCAGCCTACGCTATTACTACTTTGCATACGATTGTGGAGACAGCACGCATTAGACATAATTCAGCTCAGGCAGCTGAATTGATAGCCTTAACTAGAGCGTGTGTGTTATCCAAAGGAAAAAGAGTAAACGTGTACACTGATAGTCAATACGCTTTTGGTGTAGCGTTTAACTTTGGGTGCTTATGGAAGGAAAGAGGATTCTTTACTTCCCATGGTACTAAGATACAACATGGTCCATTAGTGACTGAACTTCTTGAGTCACTTACAATGCCTACTCAGATAGCGATCGTGAAGTGTAGTGCACACAAAAAGATTGTGGACGATGTTGGTCGAGGAAATGCATTTGCAGATGAGGTAGCGAAAAAGACAGCCAGAGACAACACAAGTCGAATGTATGTTGTAGGTCCCGCAAACTGCGTAAGAGAAAAGGGAATGTGTGAAGATACAGTAGAGAGTGTGAAATCAATTCAAGGAGAGGCTACGGAGAATGAGTTGAGAAAGTGGAAGGAAAGTACAGGAATGTTAGATGAGATGGGATGTTGGGTTGAATTATCAGAACATCAACGTTGGCTGTTACCAGATGCTTATGTACTACCTGTAGTTACTATGGCACATGGTCCAGCTCACCTAAGTGCAAAAGGAATATGTAAACTTCTGGCTCCAGTGTGGCAAAATGAGGGGATCCCAAAGTGTGCAAATAATGTAGTAAAACATTGTATTGTTTGCTTGATGTACAATCCGGGAAAGGGAACCCCAACTCCAGCAGGTCATTTTGCTCCTCCAACATATCCATTTGAGGTGTTGCAGATCGATTATATTCACATGGAACGATGCAACAACCTCAAATATGTTCTGGTGGTAGTATGTGCTTTTTCTAGATGGGTAGAAGCCTACCCTCTGAAGGACAATACTGCTTTATCAACTGCCAAAATACTTCTGAAAGAATTCTTCCCTAGGTTTGGTTTGCCGCGCATTGTCTGGAGTGACAATGGGAGCGAATTTGTGGGTCAAGTCATGCAAAAAGTTTGTGCAGGTCTTGGCATAAAACAGAAGTTCCACGCGGCGAATCACCCACAGTCGGCTGGTTTAGTAGAATGCTACAATGGAACCTTGAAGCTTAAAATTGCTAAGGTGCAAGCTAGCACAGGACTTAATTGGCCTGATGCTTTACCATTGGCTCTTCTGTCCACCAGAACAGCAGTACACTCTCGTTTGGGGCTTAGCCCTTACGAAGTGATATTTGGTCGCCCAGCTAATGTATGGGGAGTTCCTCGCGCTAAGAAATACTCAGACTTGCCATACCCGATGTTGATTGACTACTTGCATGACCTTACAACTAAATTGCGTGTTTTTCATCAACAGGTTCAGAGTGCTCTACCAGAGGCTTCCACAGACCCAGGTCATTCCATCCGACCAGGTGACTGGGTCTGCACGAAAAATTTCCAACGACAGAGAAATTTGGAGCCCAGATGGAGAGAGCCACGCCTGGTTCTTTTGACCACAAGAACAGCAGTTAAAGTCGAAGGAAAGAAAAACTGGGTGCATGCCGTGCACTGCAAGAAAGTGCCTTTGCCCTTGCCTTTCGATCAGTGGGTCCGTAGAGGCATCAGTGACTCTGAAAGTGAGAAAGTTCCGCAATTTGTACCATTCAGTGATGCGCGTCTAATTGGAACACTTTCTGAGAAAGAGGACGACGACATCCTTCAAGAAGCAATACCATCGCATCGTCGCTTGAACACGACAAATCCAGGAACATTGTTTCAAAACCAGACTGCCTCTGGACAGGAACGCTATAATTTGAGACCAAGACCAAAGAACTTGTAAATTTCTCTCCTATGTAGTACTCTATCCCGGTTGCAGGGTCACGGTAGGAGTCTTAGTTACGACCTGAGTAAGTGGCAATAGGCCTGCAGGACCTCACAGTGTCATAGGACGGTAGATAATCGTGACTACAGTGATTGAGGAAGATTGCCGTGAGCATCCACTTATAAAGATGGAGGCTACATTAGATAAAAGAGAAAGTAAAAATGTAAAGAATAATTGTAAAGAAATATATAGTCGTTGTAGTATTGCTCTATGCGTCATTATATTGTCGTGTATTCTTTTGGCATCTGTAAACTGGATCATTATTACTCTGCAGCAAAAAGTTGTCTCTTCTCCTACCTCTACATCTTCTTCTACTATCTCTCCGCACCTATTTCACACTCTTCCCCAGCATGAACTCATCAGAAGAACTGAATACTTTAACAATTCCTTCGTCCAGTTGTTACATCAACATCAGTTAGTGATCAATACAACTGACTGTTGGGTGTGTGGACTCATACCACATACGGTAGAAAAAGGAATGCCATATTTAGTTCTTCCATTCTCCTATGAAGGTTCCGCTTGGGCTTATTTTGTCATTTTCAATAATGCATATCAAAGTAAAATTAAACAACCTGTCAGTTCACATAGTGTTGGTTCAGATTTCAGTCATAGTTTATTGATAAAGGGAATGGTAGCTATGGCTAAAATCATGGAAAAAAGTGAAGCTTCCATAGATGAAAGAAAAGCATATACCAATTGGAACATAACTAATTACATTTCCAGCCTCAATGATAAGATTGAGCAAGGAAAATCTCCTCCGATACGGGTCATACCCCAACAAGGAAATTTCTGTCTACAAATAAATGGTAGAACTCCAAACACCGGACAAAGAGAAAGTTTATGTTCCCATACATATGTTTATTCAGCCCTGAATTCACTGCCGTTAGTACCATCTCAAGGTACATACTTCGTTTGCCACGATAGGGCTTATACATGGTTGCCAGCTGATTTCTCTGGTACTTGTTATATAGCCTTTCTTCTTCCCCCTACATACACCGCTCCTGCGAACCATCATAAAAATAGATATGGCAGAGGGATTGTAGATTCGAAAGACACAGCAGGACAAGAGGGAGGAGATTTCCTCAAAGGATTTCTTCCCTTCTGGGGTCCAATGGCCAACAGCAGAAATATAAGGCAATTGGTTCGTGTCGTAGAAACCACCATAGACATCACTGTAGGAGCTTTAAGTAACATTACAGCTGAACTACAGGCTGATCGTCTTATGACCTTGCAGAACCGTGTTGCCTTAGACTTTGTTCTTGCGGACCGTGGTGGAGTATGCAAATTGATCGGATCAAGTTGCTGTATTTTCATACCTAATGACGCTCCGACAGTATACCAAGCTATCTCTAAGTTACACATAATCTCCGAGTCGATTCATCAGGACGAAGGAGATTGGTCCTTTTCAGAGTGGTTTTGGGGATTACTGTCCAAATGGGGTTGGAAGGTATTGACATTCTTTGGAGTAATTTTAGCTTTTATATTCTCTTGTTGTCTTTGTATGCACTGCGGTCCTGCCATCTGCAACCTATGTGCTACTGCATGTATTCCCAAACCCAAGTCACAAAGAGCAGAGAATATCAAAATGATGGTACAGCAACAGCTTGATGACCTCATGGCCATAGACATCGACTCAGATTAACATGAGTTTGTGTATCTTGCCTGAGTTCTGGCAAAAGGAGGGTCTGAGGAAATTCGATTTTTAATACGATCGTATCGACCCGCCATTTTGTGGCCCGCCGCCATTTTATGTTGCCTTCACTCAGGCAGCACAGCGAACGAAGTCCATTCTGCCTTTTCTGCTTATTCTGCAACATGGTGTTCAAAACAGCCTTCTGCCTCTATCTTTACAAGGCTGGTATTAAGGTCTGACCGAGTACACTAATCCCTGTCTGGTTTTCTAATCCTTGTTTCAACTATCTGTAGGCTCACACTATTCTCCGCCGATCTTATCTTATCGTCTGGCCTTCGCTGTCCTTTGCTAGTATTCTCTCATTTCACAACTGTCCTCCAAACGCACACAAACTTATCGCACCACATGCAACTTCGTTGTGGATCGGTTAATGAATTAGTTCAAGGGAGGGGTGACAAACACAGCTGGAGGGGAGGCAACCTTAAGTCACTTGATACTTTGTTTTCCAATTCCTTCTATTGGTGCTGTCTTGTTTTCCGACATTTCTATTGGCTCTGTTCTATCTTTACATTATTCTTACTGGCTCCTTTCTATGTGTTCTGGGAGTGTATGTAGTTAATAAATGGTTTTTATACGGTATATAAGATTGTGCGCCACAAAGTAAAGTGGCAGTCTCCTGAGAACATACCTTGTGTACTTCTTGGACAACTGTACTAGCTGCAGCTAATAAAATCTGATCTTTTACGCCTGACAGAGTGTCCCGTGTCTCTGTTAGTTGAGGCAGGTGAATCCAAGGAGATTTCAGGCGTACCCTGCGCCGCCAGGCCCATAAGGTTCTGGTTCTTCAACCCTCCACAATGGCGGAGGAGCATCGCCCCACCCGCCAGCAGCAGCAGCTGCAAACCTTTTACTACAAAACGATAATAAACAACATTTATTATCGTTTTGTAGTAAAAGGGGTGGGGCATTGCGGATGACAGCACCGAGGGGGAGTGCTCAGCACTCTCTCTCATTGTGCATGTACGTTTGGCCGGCCGTCTCCGGCCGGCCAAACATACATGCGCAGTGTGCTCTCTCCAGCCCGGCACTGTGTAGCTGGGCTGGAGAGAGCCTGCATAGGCTCTCAGTCTGCGTGGGAGCGCGCTGGCTGGGCACTCCCAGCCAATCCTAACGCTGCTCTGAGCAGTGTCAGGATTGGTGCAGGGCAGGCTGGGAGCCTGTGCCTCCTATGAGGAAGAAGGAGCAGCAGCACGGAGGTATTTTTTTTATTTTTTTTATTTTTTTAAATTTTATAAATATTCCCCAATCCTCCCCCCTCCCCTTCCCTGGCCAGCCGCCCCACCCCCTGCAACCCCAGCGAGCCGCGACTGATCTATTGCCACTGAAACATTAAAATATATACGCATAATGGGCTTCCGGTCAACCCTTGCTCTTGGTTAGATTACATGCTTGTCAATCTCTTTTCCCTGCTTCTTATTTGATAATTTTTCTCCCTATTCTTTGTTTTCCTGCATCTGGAACTTATTTTCTTATAGTTTCCTTATTACATGACTTGTGTCCTTCCATCGCTTGCATAAAGAAAACACTTTGTTATTTTTCTCCTAAGCCTCCATGGGAGTGCACATGTTTTCCTGCTCTTTCCCTCGTGTGCCTCCCCTCACCTCCAGCTTTCTGTGTTGCTCCTCTGATGTTTTTTGAATATTTAACCCCACACCCACTCGTCCCTTTTCTCCACTACTCATGACGCTCTGTGCTGTTGACTTCACCCAGTCAGCACCTGCCCGCTCCTCCATTGCTTCCTTATTGGGTTTTTTTTGGTCAGTAGCTTCAATTTGCTGCTGGGTCACTCCTTTCTTCATTACACATTTTCATCCACACTGTATTAATTTTTTTATTGACCGTTGCAAGGTAGAAGTCCCTCATCTGGGAACGGTAAAGAGAAAAAGAGCCCAAAATATCAACCAATCATGTTCTGAGGGTGCACATGCGTAGTGACACTTGTGTGCGTCATCAACCTGGGCCTCATAGCCTCACAATGCACATGCACACATATGCATGTGAACTTTAAGAAGTTTATTTATTTATTTGCTAATGCTGTGCAGCATCAGCAAAGAAGCATTTTTCTCTATACTGATGCGGAATAGCATGGGCAAAAAAGCTTGAAAAAAGCAAAAGAGGGTCGCACTTGGCTATATCGCAATCTGACCGAACCAGAAAGGGTGTTGTGACAGGTCTGTGTGGAGGCGATTTCTTGACTGTTTGTGGGTCTGTTTTATGCTCTGGTGGGCAGGTTTTAACTTTTCATTTCCATGGCATTAACACAAACATTGCCTGCAACAAGCAAAAATACACGCTGTCTTCCATGCCTCATGTAATAACTGTGTCGTTAAAGGTTCAAAAGGCCATTATTTGCAATCTGTGGGCCGCTTGTTTCTCTCTCTGACTAGCTAATGTGCACAACTTTTATTTTGATGCCCAGGCCAATTTTCGGTTCTAATCTAATACTAAAGCCAAGAGGTCTTCATTAGTCTTTTAAAAAACAGGACTGTTTGACTTTGCCAATGCTTGTTATTGTGCTGGTGTCCTGCTGGTCATGCTCTTCTGCACCTTGTTGGCCGGGAGTCTTCGAGCCCCATCTGTCCATCTCACAAAGGTTAAAACAACATCAATTAGGCCAGGTTGTGATGTAAAAAGAGTCTGGTGGAGAACTTCAAATTATCCAGAAGTTCAAAATGTTTTTAGGTCGAAGCCTACCACGCAGTGCAGCTGCCTGGTTTCCTACAGATTTCTTTAAGACATTCTAAAAGCGGACCTAAGAATGCATTCCGCCCATTGCTTACCATTGGCTTTGAGGTTTGTAACTCATATTTGCTTGTTTCTATTTTCTGTTTTTATTTTTTTTAGGCTGTCCTTCATGTCTTTGTCCCTTTCGTGAAGCATAGCCTGTTTACTGTATTTTTCCATGAGTGCTCACTTTCTGTACACAGTCCTTTAAGTTTTGTTACTATCTTGTCACATTTGTTGAGCATTCAAAGACAAGGGCCACATGTGAAGCTTTGTGTTACGAGGGAGCTTGGTGTTTTCTTTCTCTGACTTCAGAGTCATAGGTTTTATCTGTCAGTCTGCGGTGGGGGAGAAAGTTTTTTTCTAGCACACAGTAACATTTAAATGGCTGTAAATGAAGTGTACAAATATTTCAGAATATATTAGAATTAGGAAAGCACAAATGAAACACATTTTTTGTAATTCTGAAGTATTTTGGAAACAAATATTTTAATAGGATAAAAACCAATCAATGCACTAGGGGCCACAAGTACAAAGTATTTTTCTAGTCGTAAACGGGCCGATTTGAAGAATCTGCCCATTTGCAACTAGAAAAATGCTTTTTGGGATGTACAAAGCTCAAACTGTGATTCGGTAACTTGTTACCTTGTATTATCCCTCCAGCAATTTTGGTTTTGCAATTCGGTATTAGGAAGGGGCGTGTCCAGGGAGTCCCTTCCTAATACCCAATCTAAATGGTATGTATGATTGTTTTTTGACCGTGAATGCAGTTGCAAAACAATCGCAGCTAGCACCAATTTCAAACTGGTACTAACCCTTTCGCAAAGGGGAAGGGGTCCTAAGGGACACCTTTCCCTTTGTGAATGCATGAGAAAACGTTTGAAGAGCAGGCAGTAGTTCCACGGACCACTGCCTACTCGTCAAAAATGAAACTGAAACGTTTCATTTCCTTTCTTTTTGAATGCAGCCTGTTTTCCTTTAGGGAAAATGGGCTGCATTTAAAAAAAAAAAGATTGCTTCATTTAAAAGCAATCACAGACTTGATGGTCTGCTGACCCCAGCAGGCCACCATCCCTGTGATGTTTGCGATTCCCAGTGGGTCGCAAATTGCGACCTACCTCATTAATATTAATGAGGCAGGTCTATTTGCGACCCACCGGGAATCGCAAAAGAAACTCAATGTAGTTTCTTACATTTGGAATTGTGATTCCCTAATTGCGATTCGCATGGAATAGCAATTAGGAAATCGCAAATCCAAATATTTGTACATGTGGCCCCAGGTGATGGCATTTCCATACATTATTGTTTTTACACTGTACAGTTTTATCGGTAAAACTGTATGTCTGTGCAAAGGAAATGGCCCTCTCTGCAGGGTCACCCCCAAACCTTTTGCCTTTTACCTTCCACTAGTTGCTGAGTTTCTTTTTATTGGCCTTCAGACTCTGCGCACCTTAGCACTGCTAACAAGTGCTAAAGTGCTTGTGTCCTCCCCCTAAAACAAGGCTTTATTGGTATATATCTAATTGGCATATTTAATTTACTTATAAGCCCCTAGTAAAGAGCACTAAATGTACCCAGGGCCTGTAAATGAAATGCTGCCTGCAGCACTCCTTGTGCCACTCACTTAAGTATTGCTTTAAAACATGTCCCAGGCGTACCATTGCAGCCTGAATGGAGTGTTGCACTCCCATTTTGAACTTGGAATTTAAAAACCTTTGCTAAGCCCTAAACCCCTGTTTTTATACATTTAAGTCATCCCTAAGAAAGGGGGCATTTTCCTGTTCTTAGCCTGTCTGTATGCAGCCTGTCTCCTATATATGTCTGGGGTGGGGTGACAGCTGGGGTTTGTGTATTCCCTCTAGACAGTCACACAACTGGAGCTTATGTGTGACTAGATGGCTCTTATGGGCCATTAACTGGCATGATGGGGAGGCCGAGCTAAGCACAGCCCCACTTGCACCAGATTAGTCTGTACCCTGTCTCCTCAAAATAGGCCCAACAACCTTGTATTATCACTCTAGCCAGCCTGGAGCCACAGCAAAGAAAAAAGAGGATCCCTTGCACTTCAAAATCACTGCTTAGAAGCTTCTCCCACCATTGAGAACCAGGGCACTAAAGTACAAATACTGGACCTCAAACACCACCACTTTAGTGCACACCTCAACATGTGGATACTCTGCCAGGAGGAAGAGAGACTGATGCTGCTACAAGGACCTATACTCTGCTGGACTGATGCCCAGGAAGGGCTTGCCTCTTGTTTTGTGGAGTATCAGGGACATGAAAGACTTACAACCCATCACCTACAGCACCTGGACTGTGCCATCTGTGAGTCTTTCCCTGCCAAGTGCTGCCAATCTAGTAATGGGCCCTTGGAAGTGGGTATACAGTGCTGCTCAAGTCGAGAATCAATGCATTGACGTTGTTAAACCACTCAGAACCGGCATATCTCCTATAGGACGCTGGCTCAGTATATGGTGTACACCTATAGGTGAGGCACCCTGCACTGAGTCCAGGCAACCCTTGTGATAGTGTAGGTAGCTCTAGATAACCAGAGCACTCAAAGGTTAGCTGTGTAAAGCAGCCAAGGTTTATACAGGAGGGTGTAAAGCAGTTGCAAATACCACAGAGATCAGTCAGTGATGTTCACACAGGAAAGAACCACACCAGTGTTAGAAAAATAATGTCTTCTTTATTATAACACAAAGACTAAACTAACTTTGGTATATCTCCTAATTGAAAATATGAACATACAAAAATATACTTAGAAACAGGTAAGTAAAGCATAAAATAACATGGCACTGTATGAGGGTGGAGGGGGGACAAACCATATACTAAAAAAATGGAATGCGAGAATCACTACCAACCCAAACTACCACCCAAGGACCCTTAGGACTAGGGAAGTACTAAAACATTAAAGGTAAGTAGATAGGATTCCCGAGGTGCCCGTGTGCAGAGTTGTAACCATCAACCGTCAGTGTCCATACGATAAAATGGGGAAGTCACGGTTGGATTTTCCGAGCTCTATAACCCTTCCCAGAGGACCCCGAGGAAACCCATTGGGACAATAGAGGTTCAAGAGTGTCCCCAACCATGGATACCCAGAGAAGTGGAGTACCTACACCAGGGAGCCCAGGTGCATATGGGTGAAGTCTTGTGGGAACCCCTGGTTGAAGTCAATGGGGGACATGCAATGTCCAGCTGCTGTTGCGACCCGTGGGACAGGTCAGTGGAACCCAAGCGTAGATTCTAGAAGAAGAGGACCTAAGGAAAGAGGGGACAGAGTCCAGACCACCCAGTTGCAGAATTTTGGGGAGCAGCAAGGTCCAGGAGACTCTACCTTTGCAGGTAAGTCAAGGCCACCCTGCTACAAGCAGGAGAGCCATAAGAAATCGATCAAGCCCCCAGCAGGACCCTTTGGCAGCAGGCAAAGGGAGTCGCAGGGAGGCCTCAGCAGCACAGCAAAGAGGGATGCCCATGGAGCAGGAGTTGCAGGGAGGAAGTCGTTCTTGGAGCTGCGTAGTGCTAAAGTCTGAGGCTTCTTGGAGCTAGGAGGTCTCCGGACTGGAGAGCCAACAAGCCTTGGCAACGGCAAGCAGACGTGGTGCACAGGGGTTCTGGCCAAGCAGCTCCAACGAGGGACCACAGACTTCTCAGCTGCAAAGAAGATAGGTCAGACCTTGGGAGAGCCAGAGAACCACCACCTGTGTTGTAGAGCATTCAAGAATTTGTGTGCTAGCAGGATCCAAAAACCAGTCGTCGACGTTGAGGTGCCTGCAGATGCAGGGGAGTGACTCCTTCATTCCAAAGGAGGATACTTCTTTCTTTCTAAGTGCAGACAGAGTCCTTGTGACTCTGGAGGATGCATGGCAATGGAGGTTGCAGAAGTCTTGCAGAACTTGGAAACAAGTTTGCAGTAGGAACCGTCCTATGTGTCATAGTCCAGCAAAGACCAGCAGTGGTTACGATGTCCAGGTTGCAGAAGTGCCTTGCAGAGGAGACTTGCAGATTAATCTTGAAGTCTTGCAGAAGAATGTAGGGTTCCACCCTGAGGGGAGCCCTTAAGTAACCCAGGAAGGGAGTTGGACACTTTTGGCCATGACCTACCTGTCAAGGGGGGTCAGGAACATCACCCAGCTGGACTAACCATTGAGATGGTCCCAGGGGCCTCTGCTCATCTTATTTCGGAGATGGCAGATTCAAGTGGCCGCCTGACAGAGCTCTGTGCACCTCTCTAGGGGAGGGGCTAGACAGAGAGGTGGTCACTCACCTGTCCTTTGTGTGGTTTCGCACCAGAGCAGGAACCAGGGGCTCCTGCACTAGAGTAAACCAGTTTTTGCAAGGAGGGCACCAAATGTGCCCTTCAAAGCAGTCTGGTGGTGCTTATAGGCACCCCCACTCCAGCCCAGTGACACCTATTTCTAAAGCAGAGGTAGTCACACCTCTCCTCTGGCAGAATAGTGTCTGAGGTCGTCAGCCACACAGGCTGGCATGCAGACCCTGCAAGGCTGTACAGGCAGGCATGGGGGACCCCCAGGTAAACCCCAGAGTACATGGTATCATGCAACTAGCACTAGAATCATTGTAGTTGCAAGATTCCAACATGTTTGATACCAAACATGCCTAGGTTTGGTGAAGCCATTATGCAGATGGATATCTTGTGTTGACCAGCGTCAACTACTTACCTTAAGATGGCTTCCCTGCACTTATAAAGCCCAGAAAATGGGGTCTGGGGTTTGTAGGGGCATGCAGGGGTGCCTTCACACTGAGAACTACACACCCTGACTTTGGGCTGAAGGGCCTACCTTTGGGGTGACTTATAGAGTCAGAGTGCAGTGAACGTAATATAAGGTAAACCTTATATCTGGGGTGAAACGTGCATGCACCATTTCACACAAGCTGCAATGGCAGGCCTGTAGTCACAGTTTGCATGGGCCCCCTTGTGCGGCACAATACATGCTGCAGCCCATGGGGGATCCCTGGTCTACCAATGCCCTGGGTATCTAAGTACCATATACTAGGGGCTTACATGGGTGCACCAGTATGCCATTTGTGAGGTGTAGAAGTTACTTATCAACTACATTTAGGAGAGGGAAAACTGACTCTGGAGTCCTGGTTAGTAGGATCCCAGTGTACTACAGCCTAAACGTACTGACACCAGGCAAATAGGGGGTAACTATGTCAGAAAGATGCAACTTTCCTAAATCTCCATCGACACCAATGCATCACTACTGCTGTGAGGATCAAATGCAACATATCGCCGACTGCAAAGCGCATTGCCTCCACATCCGATGCATCTCTGACTTTGCAAGGCTCTAAGCCCAGGCATCGCTTCCGTCCCAAGGATCAACTGACGCATCTGCATCCCTGCTCCTCGCATCTTCTTTGACGTTGATGCAATCAAGGTACTTTTCAGCGGGCCAAGGCAGGTCCCTGTATCCGTGCGCGGTCCATTGTAGCCAGCCTGAGGTTTCAGACTTTACCCAGTCTAGCATGACCAGATAGCCCCATTTGGCGCTTTATGCTTTTAAGCACTAGGATTCCGTTTAGTCTTTTAAAATTCATATCTCAAGTTCTGCTTATTGGAATGTTCTCATTTTGGCCTTGCTTTGTTCATAAAAATATAATTTATTTCTCACACATTTTTGTGGTGCTTTTACTCTGTTACTGTTTGAAGCATTATTACAAAACGTCATTGCCCTCTTGGGAGACAAACTAAACAACAAAAACATCCCATATAGTTAACATGCAGCATAGGTCCATGATTATTAGGAAAACATCCTTTATTTTATATACAAAAATATATTCTCTACTCATATGAAAATAAGTATAATAGAGTCTCCTATCAAAACACCAAAAAAGAAGGACAAAGAAAAGCGCAGGAAAATCAAGTGCTTGTGATTAGAAAAAGAAGAAAGAGAGAATAAATCTAATTCCATTAAAAAACATAAACTTAGAAGAACAGCCTGTTGGTTAATCCTTTTTCCGCATTAAATCAATATTTGATTTTAGCAGCATTGAATCCCCATTTCAGTCCTTCCTTAACTCTACGGAAAGAAACCACATCCAGGCTCAAACATCATCGTCGACGTTTCGACGACCCCCTCAAGCACTCGGGCTAATTCTGGGCTCCACAACGGGTCTTCTCCAGGACTAGTCTATAGGGGACCTCTAAAATAATCCAAAAGAATATATCAGCCTACTAAAACCCCTCTTTTATCAAATACCACTATGCCGCAAAACTATCCATATCAGTATTCACCCTTAATTCAACACATCTCTTGAGGCAACAATCTTCTCCAATATCACTTCAACTCAATCCAAATCTACAAAATAAAATAATATATCAAACTAATCACCTCACAGAACCCCTAAGTTGTTACAACCAAACCCGACTAACAGCACACTCTTACCCGAAGTATATAGGAACTTCCTCCTTCAGTTATGTTTTCACCAATTTCATCCCATGGATCATTTCTTCAAATTTAACTTCTTCCCTTAAAGGAAATTAGAGTCTCAGTTGTACATCCATATGGAATCTCCAACCAATAATTAACTCTACATTATATGTATGTTTAAACTCATTAGCCACGTCTTGCTTTATACCTACTAAAAAGTAGCATAAATCACCCCTCATTCAATCATCCTCAAATTAATAATAGTGCCCCATATTCTGTTATCTTTCCAGAATCCACTGTGTCCCAAATGGCCAAATTGCCCAAGAACTGTACTACGAATCTTACATCAAAGAACGTGTCTAAACTCTCCCAAAGGGGTCCAATTACGGCTTTTAAAATAAATCCATTACCTTTAAATCGCCAGTATCTCGCTAGTCTGTCTCTCAAGGCCTTCAATGTCAATTAAAGATGCAGCAGGTAAAACAATGCATTTTATAGGTTCCTTCTGTGCGCACACTTCCGGTGGCTGAAGGTATGCAAGGAATGCCGACATGTTGCTCCTCTTCGGTCAGCACGTCTACGTCGTCTATAAACACGTATGGCGATCGTGCTAGATCGTTGCACTAGATTATATTCATTTCATATTCTTTTTGGGAACGGTGATGTAAATCTTTTCCTTTTAGACTACCCAAAGTCAAAGCAACATTGGCAATTGAAAATCAAAAATAATCTGTCGTCACAAATTTTCCACTTCCACAGTAGCTAACTTTCCAACCTCTCGAAACTGATGTATCCAACAACATTTGGAGGTCAAACATCTTATGCGCAGCGCTCCATCACATCACTTCACTCCCCGAAAATCCAGTTGGGCAGTCATATATTGATATTCCAAATTATTTAACCATCCAAAACTATTGCGTAGTTTACAAGAAACCTTCATATCTCATCCATAAATCTAACATTTAGTTTATATCACTCGGCCTCAGCAATTCATTTGCAGTACTCCTGTTTGAAGCGTTGCATAAATATTTTACACATTGCCTCTTAAGTTAAGTCTGCCTGCTCTGTGCAAAGCTACCAGGGGGTGAGCACAGGATAATGTATGATGTATCTCTGACTTATCCTGACCAAGATTGTGATTCCTGCTTGGACAGGGTGTGTACCTCTGCCAACCAGAAACCCAATGTCTAACAAATGGGCATTTCAATTGCAAATGTGTTCTCTGTAGGGACTGTGCACTCCCACACCATGCATACTCCAGTCTGTGCCAGTCTACACTCCATTCTACTCCATTCTGTGCCATTCTATGTCCCTCCACTCTATGCCACTCCACTTCACTCTACGACACTCTATTCCATGGTAATCTACTCGACTCTGTGCTGCTCTGCTCCACTCCTCTCTATGACACTCTGCTTCACTCTATGCAACTCCACTCTATGACGCTCTACTCCATGCCAATCTAGGCCACTCTAAGCCAATCCACTCTACGACCCCCTATCAGTGGCTGCTGGTGACCATTAAGAGTGGTGGGTAGTAATCCTTAGTTTGAATTATAGTGAGTGAGACAGACTCACTTAATTGGAGGTTTTGTTGGGGTGTTTCGCTCACACTCGATTGCAGTCAGGCTTATTCTCCCACTTATTCTCACTCGATCTTAGTCATTTACTCTTAGTCGCACTTGCAGTCACTTTTACTTACTTTGACTCAGTTCCACTGACTCAAGCAGTCTCACTCATTCTCACTCTGACCCACTCAGTCTCACTCATTCTCAGTTACTCTAACTCAATCCCTCTCATTCTAAGTCATTCTGATTGACTCAATCTCATTCTGACTCACTTAGTCTTACTTAGTCTCGCTCAGTCTCACTCTGACTCATTCATTCCTACCAAGACTCACTCATTCTGTCCTAGTTTCCTTTAATCTCCCCACAACTCACTCATTCTCCCTAATTCACTCAGTCCCACTAATTCAGATTCACTCAATGTCACTGTGACTCATACTCAATCAGTCCCACTCATTCTTACTGAGTCCCACTCAGTCACTCTCATTCTGACTCACACAATGTGACTCTGACTCACCCAGTTTACCTCTCACTCTGACTCACTCATTCCTATCTAATCTCACTCATTCTCACCTAGTTTCCACGAGTCTCCCCTTAACTCACTCATCCTCCCTGATTCACTCAGTCCTACTCATTCTAATTCAGTTTCACTGTAATTTACTCTTATGCAATCAGTCTCACTGAATTCACACTCAGTCCCACTCAGTCTTCCTCTTTCTGACTCACTCAGTCTCACTGTGACTCAGTCATACTCAATCATAGTCGGCCTCAGTCATCCTCACTCAGTCTCACTCATTTTCACTGATTCACTCAGTCATACTCATTTTGATTCACTCTGGTTTACTCATACTCACTTATTCATACTCATTCTGATTCAGACACATGTATTCACACTCATTCTGACTCAAACTCACTCAGTCAGAATCATTGTCACTCAGTTTGACTCAATTAGTCTCACTCACTCTCACACTGACTCACTCTCACTCATTCTCTGACTCACTAAGACTCACTTAGACTTGACTCATTCAGTCTCACACACAGTAACATTCAGTTACATTCCATCATTCGCTCGTCCTCATTCATTCTCGCTTGTACTCACCCTTCTTATCACTCATTGTCCTCCCTTTGACTCACTCCTTCACTGACATTCTTAGTTTTATTCACACATACACATACAGTCACACAGACATGCTCGTGTATACACACACTCTCATTGACACACACTATCACACGTACATACACAGTATTTAAAAGCAGTTTTTACTTACCTTGCTGTCTGTGCAGGTCTCTTTCCTGCTCCTACTTTCAGCTTTGAAATTAAACTTTCTCATCTTCAGACACTTGAAAGTGAAACCTCAAACCTGCGCAGTCGCAGATGTGAGTTTTCAGTCTCTGCTCATTCACCCCTCCCTTTCCCAACTCTGTGGCGAGGTGGGAGAAGGAGGGGTGACTGGCTGAGTGACATGTAGCCACGGACACTGCAAGGCTTGAGCCTGCAACGCCCGTGGTTAACTTTATCTGTGACGCTTCGACATGTCACGGATTGGGAGGCAGTGAGGCGTGCCGGAGGACTGGGGCCAGGGCTGGGGTTTTCACCAGCCCTGGACAGTCTCTGGTGGCTGGTGCAGGTGCCTTTGTGCGCCTGGTGCTGGTGTCTTCATGCGCCTGGTGCTGGTGTCTTCATGCGCCTGCGCCAGACATCGGACATTTCACTAGCAGAGCTAAGGCTGCTGCTAGAGGGCATTTTTTTTTTTATACCAAGAGTAACGAAAAGATAATTATTAACTCTTGGAATAATAAAGCAGGGGGCGTAGCCCTGGTGCCCTAATAGAAAAACCACCACTACCCTCTATGCCACTTCTCTCTAGGCCACTCTACTTCACTCTACTTGACTCCGCTCCACTCTATGCCACTCTACTCCACTCCACTCCATGCCACTTCATTCTGTGCCACTCCAATCTACGCCACACTGCACTCCACTCTTGTAGGAAAGTCCTCCTTTTTGCCTTGGTCACCCCCACACTTTTTGGACAGGTACTGGTGGTTACTGACTCTTGGCTGTGCCCTGGGTACTGCTTAGCAGTCCCAGGGCCAGTGCTCTGTGTAAAATGGATATGCAAATTAGGCTAATTATAATTGGCTAAGTTAACCTACCTATAAGTCCCTAGTATATGGTAGGGCATGTAGGTTTAGGGACCACAGCATAGGTGGTGCACACCTAGGTGCACTGCTGAGGTGCCCAGTGTCATTTTAAAGGCAGGCCTGCCTTGCTGGCTGCTTTTAAATTAAAGTTATATGCAAATTCGACTTTGGAATTAAAAGTAGTTCCAAAGTCTTAAACTACCTTATTTTTACATATAAGTCACCCCTAATGTGTGCCCTACGTGCCCCCAGGGCTGGGTGCCATGTAACTATTAGCAGGGACTTTATAAAAATAGATTTATAAACCCTGGTGAGGTAAAAACAGCCAAATTCGTTTTTCCCTCATTGAAGTAAATGGCCTTCATAGGCTAGAATGGGGAGACTTTATTTTAAATTTTAAAGTCTCCTTAAATGTTGCATACCAAGAATTTGGTATCAAATTAATTGTTGTAATAAATCCCACAACTTCCAGTTGTGGGATTTAATATAACTTGTTCAGGTAAAAAGTTTTAGACTTTACCTAAAAAGTTGCCAATTTCAGCCCTGCATTGTTTTTGCTGCTGTGCTCTGATTGGCCAGCCTGCAGCAGCTTAGCCAAGCTGCCTTGATGAGGTGTGAAGTGGCCTGGCTTCACACAAAGGAATGTGCCTGTGGGAGAGAATCTCCCCTCAGCAGAAGGTGAGGCAGGAAGGGGGAGGGCTGCCAAACTGGTCTTTAAAGGCAGAGAAGGACATTTGGAGCAACCAGCAACACCCCCACATCCTGCAACCCTAGACAACTAGGTGCCCCCTTGATTAGATTAGGAGAGGGCAGGCGAGGGGTGTGTTTGTGATTTTTAGCCACACCAGTGGGTGGGCTCAGCCAGATGTAACCTCCAAAAATCAGATTCAGCCATGTTGGATTTTTAGAGAATGTTGCCTTCTGGGATGGATTTTTGCCACACTTCCCAGGAAGTGGTCATCACAGGGGGACGACCCTGTACCTGATTGGAGAACCAGGACCCCCCTGCTTTTCACCCAGGAGCAAGGATAAAACTGGCAGACCTGCACCCACACCTCAGATCCCCATCAGATTCCAACAAGGAAGAACTAAAGGAGAAGAAGGACTGCCCTGCTGGACCCCTGGCCTTCACCTGGAACCTGCCCTCAGAAGGACTGCACCAGCTGCACACTTGGGCTTCACCACAAGAAGGACTTTGCCTGGCTTCAACTGGTTCAAGGAGGGACTCCCTGTTTGCTACAGGTGGAAAATTGCTATCCAGAGTCCCCTGCACCAACTCCTGAAGAAAGTGACCAGCTGACCACTGTCCAGTGGCCAAAAAGGAGTTTGCGCCAGGTGCATTCTGGGAGTTGTAGTCCGCACCCCCCAAGGACCATCTCAGAACTTCTGGACCCTTGGGGTGAGCTGTGGACCCCAAAAGAACCTTAAAAGAACATCTGGGTGAAGCCCCAGAAGTTTGGAGAAGATTTGAGAATTTTTGTAAAAAAGCTTCATAGAGGGACCGACCCGCCGCGGAAATTTTAGACCGGCATTGCCTCACCCGCGACCCGGCCTGACTTGGTGGTTCGTCCCGGTAAAGAAAAATCTCCAAAAAAGAGACTAAGGGGGTCATTCCGACCTTGGCAGTAAAATCTGCCAGGACCGGGGACCGCGGATGCACCGCCAACAGGCTGGCGGTGCATCCCTGGGCATTCTGATCGCGGCAGTACAGCCGCGGTCAGAAACGGGAAACCGGCGGTGTCCCGCCGGTTTCCCGCTGACCTGGGGAATCCTCCACGGCGGCGCTGCTTGCAGCGCCGCCATGGGAATTCTGACCCCCTTACCGCCATCCTGTTCCTGGCGGTTTTCGCCGCCAGGAACAGGATGGCGGTAAGTGGTGTCGTGGGCCCCTGGGGGCCCCTGCAGTGCCCATGCCAATAGCATGGGCACTGCAGGTGCCCCTGTAACAGGGCCCCACCAAGATTTTCAGTGTCTGCCATGCAGACACTGAAAATCGCGACGGGTGCAACTGCACCCGTCGCACCCTTTCCACTCCGCCGGCTCCATTCGGAGCCGGCATCCTCGTGGAAGGGGGTTTCCCGCTGGGCTGGCGGACGGCCTTCTGGCGGTCGCCCGCCAGCCCAGCGGGAAACTCAGAATAACCGCGGCGGTCTTCTGACCGAGCAGCGGTATTCTGGCGGCTCCCGCCTGCCCTGCGGTTACCACGGCCGGCGGGAGTCAGAATGACCCCCTAAGTCCGAAGGTAAAAAGTTGACCGGGACCTCCCAGCCATCGTATCCGAGAAGGGCTCCATGGACGTCGGATCAAGATCCAGGTTTACCCCGGTCGAAGGATTTTCACCTCGAAAAAACGACTAAGTCCGAAGGTAAAAATCTCCACCGAGGAATCCAGCATCGCGTATCCGGAGAAGGGCTCCAGGAGATCGGATTGGACTGGCAGGCTCGTCCCGCTGAAGAAAATCTTCAAAATAAAGACTAAGTCAGAAGGTAACTTTTTAACCGAGGCCTCCGGCGACCTGTAGCCGAGCAGGGCTCCATCGCGGTCGGCCTGAAACTTTGACTTTGCCCCGGTCGAGGTGCAACCAGATGACCCGATTGGCGCTTTTTGTTTCTAAGCGCTAGAAAAATAATAAGTCTTTAAAAATTCATATCTCCGGTTCCCCTTATCCGATTTTATTCGTTTTTGTGTCATTTTAAAGATAAAAATATAAACTATTTTTATAAATTGGTTTTGGATTTTTAAACTGTTTCCTGTGTTTTATTTAATTACTATTTTGTGATATTTGAATGCTTTACACACTGTCTCCTAAGTTAAGCCTTGACGCTCGTTGCCAAGCTACCAAGGGTTGAGCTGGGGTTAATTTACTGAGACCTAACTGGACCTAAGTGGAGGTTAGTGGCTTGTTGCTAGGTGTAGGTACCTGCCCTTACCAATAACCCATTTTCCAACATTTTTGGTGGCAACGGTGGGATCCTGTACTTGTGTTCAGTATCACGTTACAGTTTTAAGTAAAACAAATTAAAAATCCTTTAAATTGTCTTAGTGCAAATTATTTATTTATTTTTAATTTATTTTTTTAATTTGGATTCATTTCTATTATTGAATTTTTGTAATTTTTCTAAATTATTGTTTCCAATTTTTGCAAAAAGTTTTTGTTGACACAAAACTAGGGAACCATGGAGCTTGATCTGACTAGCCTACCCACACTGACAGTAGTCCAGCTTAGGGGGTTGTGTACTGAAAGAGGGTTGCCTGCAACCACTGATCTCAGGAAGCAAATCCTGATCAAATCCCTGACAGCATGGGCTGAGGCCCAAGAGGTAGGCTCAGAGGAAGCTCCAGAGGAGGGAGAAAAAGGGGAGGATGCTAGCTCTAACCACTCAGGGGAGGGAGGGCATCTGAGCCTAAGTGAGGATGAGGAAGAACGGTCCTCAGTAAATACAGTCTCTAGGGGCAGACCCAAAGCTAGTGGTGGGAAGGGGGTCGTTTCAGGAGGAGAGAACCCATCCATCAGGGAAAGAGAGCTGGAGGCCCAGCTAGTATACATAGCTTTGGAAGCAGACAAGCTGGCCCTAGAAAAGAAAAAGTGGGCAAACAAGGAGAAAAGAGATGGTGGCAGCGATAAAGAAGCTGAGGTGTCCCTGGGTGGGGGTTTTTCCCCCAGATTACCCAAAGGGGTGTTCCTGCCTATGTAGAGGGGGATGATATAGATAAGTGGCTGGGGGCCTTTGAGAGGGCCCTCCAGATGAGGAGAGTCAAGCCTCAGTACTGGGGTTCACTTCTTTGGGAGTTAGTTCCCAACTCTGGGAGGGATAGGCTCCTAACCATGAGGGGAGAGGATGCAGACTCATACCCCAGTATGAAGAGTTGCTTGACTAAAAAGTTTGGTCTGACCCCAGAGCAGTATAGGCTCAAGTTTAGGGACACCCAAAAGACAAGCACCCAGTCCTGGGTGGACTTTGTGGACATTTCAGTAAAGGCACTGGAGGGCTGGATACAGGGCAACAAGGTAAGTACCTTTGAGGGGCTGTACAATTTGATTATGAGGGAGCACCTTCTAACCAATTGTGTCCAAGAGAAGCTCCGCCAGTATCTAGTTGACTCTAAGTTGACCAACCCCAGAGAGCTGGGGGAGGCAGCAGATGACTGGTTAAGAAATAGGGTTAACCAGAAACCCCCAGGGGGTGATCAGAAAAAGGGAGGACATGGTTCTTCTCAGGGGAAGAACCAAGGGAAAGATGACAAAAAGCCCAAGGAGTCCTCACAAGAGTCCCCAAAAACTTCTCAGGGTGGGGGAGCCCCGAGCCATTTCACTTTTAAAGGGAAAGGGTATCAGGGAAAGAATTATGATCCTGCTAAAGCAGGAAAGTTTCAGGAGCTTGCTAAAGCCGGCAAGTGTTTTGAGTGTCATCAACCTGGACACAAAAGAGGAGATGCTATCTGCTCCAAGAAGCCCCCCACTGGTGGGCATTCCCAGGGGATTGCTAGTGTAGGGTTGGGGGTGGAAGTTGGTCCAGGGCTGGAATCAGGGTACACAGAGGTCACCTTAGTATCCGTGGGTGGGGTGGACATTGCAACTATGGCCACCTTACCTCCCATCATGGAGAGGTATAGGCAGAGGCCTAAAGTCAATGGGACTGAGGTGGAAGCTCTGAGAGGAAGAATCCAACCCTCAGGGGGAGGATCTGAACTCTGAGGGAGGGACACTTTCCCTGCAAACTCTGCCTGACTTGGCAGAACTGCAAGGGGCAGGTGGGCCCACCCGAGAAGATTTGTGCCAAGGACAAAGAGAGTGTCCCACTCTTGAGGGCCTGAGGCAGACTGCTGCCAGGCAAGAACAAGGGGATATCAGTGGGACCCACAAGGTTTACTGGGAGGATGGAGTTCTCTACACTGAGGCAAGGGCCCTCAAACCAGGGGCTACCAGGAGAGTAGTGGTCCCCCAGAAGTATAGAGAATTCCTCCTTACCTTAAGCCATGATATCCCCTTAGCTGGACATTTGGGACAGACCAAGACCTGGAACAGGCTGGTCAACCATTTTTATTGGCCCCAAATGTCAGAAAAAGTCAAGGAGTTTTGCAGCTCCTGTGTCACCTGCCAAGCCAGTGGCAAGACAGGGGGCAAGCCAAAGGCTCCCTTGATACCACTGCCAGTGGTTGGGACTCTCTTTGAGCGGGTGGGGATTCACATTGTTGGTCCCCTAGACCCACCAACTGCCTCAGGTAACAGGTACATTGTGGTGGTTGTGGACCATGCCTCCAGGTACCCTGAGGCAATACCCCTCCGGACAGTCACTGCTCCCACAGTGGCTAGGGCCCTACTTGGTGTGTTCACCAGAGTGGGGTTCCCAAAAGAGGTGGTCTCAGATAGGGGCACAAACTTTATGTCAGCCTATCTGAAAGCCATGTGGGATGAGTGTGGTGTTACTTATAAGTTCACCACCCCCTATCATCCACAGACCAATGGTCTGGTGGAAAGATTTAATAAGACCCTGAAGGGCATGATCATGGGTTTGTCTGACAAACTCAGGAGGAGATGGGATGTCCTCCTCCCATGCCTGCTGTTTGCCTACAGAGAGGTGCCACAGAAGGGGGTTGGATTCAGCCCCTTTGAGTTACTGTTTGGGCACCCTGCAAGAGGCCCATTGTGCTTGGTGAGAGAGTCTTGGGAAAAGCCTCTCAAAGAGTCCAAGGAGAATGTGCTAGATTATGTGCTGGGCCTGCGGTCACGCATGGCTGAGTACATGAAGAAGGCAAGCAGAAACCTGGAGGCCAGCCAGGAGCTCATGAAGCTCTGGCATGACCAGAAGGCTACCATGCCTGAGTATCACCCAGGACAGCTGGTGTGGGTTTTGGAGCCCATGGCTCCTAGGGCACTTCAGGCCAAATGGACTGGGCCCTATCCAATTCTGGAGAAAAAAGGTGAGGTCACCTACTTGGTGGACCTTGGCACCCCCAGGAATCCTCACAGGATCCTGCATGTTAACAGGATGAAACCCCACCAGGACAGGGCAGACATGACCATGCTGATGGTCACTGATGAAGGGAAGGAGGAGGAGGGTGAACCTCTGCCAGACCTCCTGTCCTCAAAGGCACAAGATGGGTCAGTGGAGGGAGTGGTACTCTCTCCCAAATTGACAGATCAGCAACAAAAAGACTGCAAACAAGTTTTGGAACAGTTTGCTAGTCTGTTCTCGCTGACCCCTGGACTCACCAATTGGTGTGTCCATGATGTTGACACTGGTGACAGCTTGCCTGTCAAGAACAAGCTGTACAGGCTGTCTGACCAGGTCAAGGCCAACATCAAAGCTGAAGTGGCTAAGATGTTGGAGCTCAAGGTAATTGAGCCCTCTGATAGTCCTTGGTCCAGTCCAGTGGTACGGTGCCCAAACCTAATCCCCAAGGTGGGAAGAAAGAATTGAGATTTTGTGTGGACTACAGAGGTCTAAACGCAGTCACTAGGACTGATGCTCACCCCATACCTAGAGCTGATGAGCTCATTGACAGGTTGGGGGCTGCCAAATTCCTGAGCACATTTGATCTGACCTCAGGATATTGGCAGATTGCCTTAAGTCCAGGAGCTAAGGAGAGGTCAGCATTTTCCACACCAGAGGGCCACTTTCAGTTCAAGGTGATGCCCTTTGGCATGAAAAATGCTCCTGCCACCTTCCAACGGTTGGTGAATAGAGTCTTATCTGGGTTGGAATCTTTCAGTGCAGCTTATCTGGATGATATAGCTGTATTTAGTTCCACCTGGAAGGACCACCTGGTCCACCTGAAGGAAGTGCTTCAGGCCCTGCTTCAAGCAGGCCTGACTATCAAGGCAAGCAAGTGCCAGATAGGGCAAAGCTCAGTTGTGTACCTGGGCCACCTTGTTGGTGGAGGCCATGTACAACCTCTCCAGCCCAAGATCCAGACTATCCTGGATTGGGAGGCTCCTAAAACCCAGACTCAGGTCAGGGCCTTTCTTGGCCTGACTTAGTACTACTGGAGGTTTGTTCAGAAGTTTGGGACCATAGTGGCCCCTCTGACTGAGCTTACCTCCAAGAAACAGCCCAAGAAGGTCATTTGGACCCCAGAGTGTCAGAAAGCTTTTGACACCCTAAAACAGGCTATGTGTTCAGCACCAGTGATACTGGCCCCTGACTATAGCAAGGAGTTTATAGTGCAAACAGATGCTTCAGAGGAAGGGATTGGGGCAGTGTTAGCACAAGTTAATGAAGAGGGCCAACATCACCCAGTTGCCTTCATCAGCAGGCGACTACTCCCCAGAAAGAAAAAATGGAGTGCCATTGAGAGGGAGGCCTTTGCTGTGGTCTGGTCCCTGAAGAAGTTGAGGCCTTACTTGTTTGGCACTCACTTCCGTGTACAAACTGACCACAGACCTCTTAGATGGTTGATGCAGATGAGGGGGGAGAACCCAAAACTGTTAAGGTGGTCCATTTCCCTACAGGGGATGGACTTCACAGTGGAGCACAGACCTGGGACTGCCCATGCCAATGCAGATGGCCTTTCCAGGTTTTTCCACTTAGCTGATGAGGACTTCCAGGGTATAGGTTAGTACCCATCACCTTTCATCTGGGGGGGGCAGTGTAGGAAAGTCCTCCTTTTTGCCCTGGTCACCCCCACACTTTTTGGACAGGTACTGGTGGTTACTGACTCTTGGCTGTGCCCTGGGTACTGCTTACCAGTCCCAGGGCCAGTGCTCTGTGTAAAATGGATATGCAAATTAGGCTAATTATAATTGGCTAAGTTAACCTACCTATAAGTCCCTAGTATATGGTAGGGCATGTAGGTTTAGGGACCACAGCATAGGTGGTGCACACCTAGGTGCACTGCTGAGGTGCCCAGTGTCATTTTAAAGGCAGGCCTGCCTTGCTGGCTGCTTTTAAATTAAAGTTATATGCACATTCGACTTTGGAATTAAAAGTAGTTCCAAAGTCTTAAACTACCTTATTTTTACATATAAGTCACCCCTAATGTGTGCCCTATGTGCCCCTAGGGCTGGGTGCCATGTAACTATAAGCAGGGACTTTATAAAAATAGATTTATAAACCCTGGTGAGGTAAAAACAGCCAAATTCGTTTTTCCCTCATTGAAGTAAATGGCCTTCATAGGCTAGAATGGGGAGACTTTATTTTACATTTTAAAGTCTCCTTAAATGTTGCATACCAAGAATTTGGTATCAAATTAATTGTTATAATAAATCCCACAACTTCCAGTTGTGGGATTTAATATAACTTGTTCAGGTAAAAAGTTTTAGACTTTACCTAAAAAGTTGCCAATTTCAGCCCTGCATTGTTTTTGCTGCTGTGCTCTGATTGGCCAGCCTGCAGCAGCTTAGCCAAGCTGCCTTGATGAGGTGTGAAGTGGCCTGGCTTCACACAAAGGAATGTGCCTGTGGGAGAGAATCTCCCCTCAGCAGATGGTGAGGCAGGAAGGGGGAGGGCTGCCAAACTGGTCTTCAAAGGCAGAGAAGGACACTTGGAGCAACCAGCAACACCCCCACATCCTGCAACCCCAGACAACTAGGTGCCCCCTTGATTAGATTAGGAGAGGGCAGGAGAGGGGTGTGTTTATGATTTTTAGCAACACCAGTGGGTGGGCTCAGCCAGATGTAACCTCCAAAAATCAGATTCAGCCATGTTGGATTTTTAGAGAATGTTGCCTTCTGGGATGGATTTTTGCCACACTTCCCAGGAAGTGGTAATCACAGGGGGACGACCCTGTACCTGATTGGAGAACCAGGACCCCCCTGCTTTTCACCGAGGAGCAAGGATAAAACTGGCAGACCTGCACCCACACCTCAGATCCCCATCAGATTCCAACAAGGAAGAACTAAAGGAGAAGAAGGATTGCCCTGCTGGACCCCTGGCCTGCACCTGGAACCTGCACTCAGAAGGACTGCACCAGCTGCACACTTGGGCTTCACCACAAGAAGGACTTTGTCTGGCTTCAACTGGTTCAAGGAGGGACTCCCTGTTTGCTACAGGTGAAAAATTGCTATCCAGAGTCCCCTGCACCAACTCCTGAAGAAAGTGACCAGCTGACCACTGTCCAGTGGCCAAAAAGGAGTTTGCGCCAGGTGGATTCTGGGAGTTGTAGTCCGCACCCCCCAAGGACCATCTCAGAACTTCTGGACCCTTGGGGTGAGCTGTGGACCCCAAAAGAACCTTAAAAGAACATCTGGGTGAAGCCCCAGAAGTTTGGAGAAGATTTGCGAATTTTTGTAAAAAAGCTCCATAGAGGGACCGACCCGCAGCGGAAATTCTAGCCGGCTTGCCTCAACCGCGACTCGGCCTGACTTGGTGGTTCGTCCCGGTAAAGAAAAATCTCAGAAAAAGAGACTAAGTCCGAAGGTAAAAAGTTGACCGGGACCTCCCAGCCATCGTATCCGAGAAGGGCTCCATGGACGTCGGATCAAGATCCAGGTTTACCCCGGTCGAAGGATTTTCACCTCGAAAAAAACGACTAAGTCCGAAGGTAAAAATCTCCACCGAGGAATCCAGCATCGCGTATCCGGAGAAGGGCTCCAGGAGGTCGGATTGGACTGGCAGGCTCGTCCCGCTGAAGAAAATCTTCAAAATAAAGACTAAGGGGGTCATTCTGACCTCGGCGGTAAAAGGCGCTTACCGCCGGTCAGAAGACCGCCATAATACCACCGTGGTAAGCCGCCACGGTCATTCTGACCCACAACTGCCAAACCTCCAAAACTCCGACCTCCACTGCAGTCCGCCACATCAGCGGGCAGCGATAAACTGGAGATGACCAAACCTCCACCGTCACGCCAACAGAAATACGCCCATGCCATTACGACCCACGAATCCACGCGGCGGTCATTCAAACGCGGTATTCCATTGGCGGTACACACCGCCGCGGTCAGAATACACACCCAGCACCAACACACAGCCACATTGGACAATTTGAAATACACACAGCTGATACACATACATCCACCACTCCCACACATCCAATCAACTATAAAACACACACCCACATCACCCACAAACCCTCACTACTAAAAAATCGGAGACGAAGGACAGAGAGAGACACCATAGAATAGAGAGCAACATCACACAGAGGCACACTACACCATCACCCTCACCACATCTACGCACAAAGCACCACACACCACCACACTTATCACCACATACACCACCCCACACCTCATCCACACCACCCCATGGCACCCCAAAGACACCCACGGTTTTCGGACCAAGAACTCAGGGTCATGGTGGAGGAAATAATAAGGGTAGAACCCCAGCTCTTCGGCACACAGGTGCAGCACACCACTATAGCCAGGAAGGCGGAGCTATGGCAACGTATCGTAGACAGGGTCAACGCTGTGGGACAGCATCCCAGAAATCGGGAGGACATCCGCAAACGCTGGAACGACCTACGGGGGAAGGTGTGCTCGATGGTGTCAAGGCACAACATCGCTGTGCAGAAGACTGGCGGCGGACCCCCACCCACCCCACCCGAATTCACAGCATGGAAGCAAGAGGTCTTGAACATCCTGCATCCTGAGGGCCTCGCTGGAGTAGCCGGAGGAATGGACTTCTGGTAAGTTGAATCTCAACTACTACATCCCCCCCACCCCACCAGCATGCCAACCCACACCCCCACCCTCACCCTCACCCCCAATCCCCCATCACACATCCTCCCTGAGAATGTCTCACCAGCACAACCCACCCATCCCAACACCAACCCCTGAATGCCAACACAAACCATGGACACCCATCACCTAAGCATGACCACTGCACATACCCACCCCCCCCCCACAAACCACCCTCACAACTCCTCCCACAAGGGAATGGCACCACTGGGGGACAAGGGCACACACAAATCGCACGCCATGGCACACACAGAACCAATAACCATACTCTTTTACCCCTGCAGGACCCGAACGCCAACACACCGGTCAGGAGGGTCCAGAAATGTCCATCCCACCCCCGGAACAGGCCCCCAGTGATGACAGCAGCTCTGTCGACCTGGTACCTGATGACCAGCCAGGACCATCGGGGACCTCTGGGCAATGGGTTCCCCACACACAGACACAGGCCACAGCAGACCCAACCCCCTCTGGGAACAACAGCACAGCTCCCACCCAGCGGGCCCATGCCTCTGTCTCTAGGACAGGTCTATCAGCGGTGTGTCCGCCACTACAGGGCACCCAGGCTGACCCACCACCCCAACAACAACAGGGACCTGGGGGCAGTGGTAGTGGGCACACCGTCCAGGGGACAGAGGCCCGGGGAAACAGGGCAACTCGGAGGGCTGCTGTGCGACAGGGGGGGGGGAGGAGAGGCCCAGGGAACCCACTCTCCAAGAGGCCCTCACCACCATCATGGGAGCGTACCACCACTCCCAAGAGACGATGGCGACGGTACTGGCCAGGTTCCAGGAGATCCAGGCACAGCAGGAGGAACGCTACATGGGGTTCAGAGACGAACTCAGGAACATCGGGTCCGCAATGGGGACCATCGTCCTGGCCCTCAACCGGATAGAAAACACATTGCGGGACCATGTGGCACCACACAGGGCCCCTGTCACTAGCCAGGACCAGGAACAGCCTACCACCTCCTCCGGCGCTAGTGGACAGGAGGCCCCCACACAACGACAGGCCACCAGAACCCCACCTCCTGCTGAAGAACAACCACCCCGCAAGAGGAGCCTGAGATCACAAAAGAGGACAGAGTAGGATGCCAAGACCCTCGCCAGCATGAGATACCCCCTGAAGTCATCCCACTGTCCCACATTGCCACCCTGTCCAACCTTTAACTGCCCCTGCTCCATCCTTCCACAGGCATATGGACAATGCACCTGTGAGACTGAGAACTGGACTCTGCCATGGACATTACTCCACCCCCACCCTTCACCGTTTTAATATCATGGTCCTATATGTAGCACAAAAAATAAATCACTATTTGCACATAAAATATCCTGGAGTCAGGTTGTATTCTTAACAAATGTATTACACACAACGGTTCAATTATGTTCTGTTAAATTGTGATGACAACATACCAATGTCAATAAGGTTTAGTCCATGGGCTAACAAAGCAGTAGTCACGCACTGGGTCATACAGCTCTGAAAAGGGAAGGCAAAGTCACAAATCAGCTAAAAGGAACTGGGGGGAAACACAGAAAGTACAGATGCAGGAGGCCTTAAGTAAATGTAAATTGTCGTGGGTGATTCTTACCTGTGTGCTACTGAAAATATTGTTGTATAACTGTGTCCCTGTTGTCTGTCTCGTCGCCGTCGTCTTCCTCCTCTTCACTCTCCACAGGCTCCACAGCTGCTACAACACCACCATCTGGATCATCCTCCTGCAGGAAAGGCACCTGGTGTCGCAATGCAAGATTGTGAAGCATACAGCAGGCCACGATGATATGGCACACCTTCTTTGGTGAGTACATTAGGGATCCACCTGTCATATGCAGGAATCTAAACCTGGCCTTCAGGAGGCCGAAGGTCCTTTCTATGATCCTCCTAGTTCGCCCATGGGCCTCATTGTACCGTTCCTCAGCCCTGGTTCGGGGATTCCTCACTGGGGTCAGTAGCCAAGGCAGGTTGGGGTAACCAGAGTCACCTATTAGCCACACACGGTGTCTCTGTAGCTGTTCCATCACATAAGGGATGCTGCTATTTCGCATGACATATGCGTCATGCACTGACCCAGGGAACTTGGCATTTAGATGGGAGATGTACTGGTCAGCCAAACAGACCACCTGGACATTCATCGAATGATAATTTTTCCGATTTCTGTACACCTGCTCATTGTCTTTTGGGGGGACTAAAGCCACATGGGTCCCATCAATGGCACCAATTATGTTGGGGATGTGTCCAAGGGCATAGAAATCACCCTTCACAGTGGCCAAATCACCCTCCTCTGGGAAAACAATGTAGCTCCGCATGTATTTCATCAAGGCAGACAACACTCTGGACAGAACCTTAGAAAACATAGGCTGAGACATCCCTGATGACATGCCCACTGTTGTTTGGAATGATCCACTTGCCAAAAAATGAAGTACTGACAGAACCTGCACCAGAGGGGGAATTCCTGTGGGTTGGCGGATGGGGGACATCAGGGCTGGCTCCAGCTGGGCACACAGTTCATGGATCGTGGCTCGGTCAAGTCGGTATCGGAGTATAATGTGGTGTTCTTCCATTGTCGACAGGTCCACCAGCGGGCGGTACACAGGAGGATTCATCTTTCTCCTCGCAAGTCCCAGCGGACGGTGCCTAGGAAGAACAACATGGAGTATAGAGTCAAGAAACCCACAGGTACGTAACCACAGCTTGCACAGTACAAGAATCGCTAGTCATTGAAAGGCTTGTATGATTGGCAATGCAAGGCCTAGGCCTGTATGACGCAGTAGAAATTAAGCCATGTGGGCCCTTGAAATGGCGGCTGCCTGACCTGTGAAGTGTGACAATGGGATGTGAGGTCAATGCGCTGGCGTGGCAGACCGTGGCGGTAGGCGGTCGAAGACCGCTGTGCGAAGCCGCATTGGTTAACAATAAACCCTATGGGTTTCAGGAGCTAATGACGATGTGCGCCGGCGGTCGCGGTACGCACCGCCGCGGTACGCACCGCCGCGGACGTGACTGCCATTTTCTATCTGCTTAATCACTCGAGACCTGATCATCCACAGAAGAGGACCTATACTGCAAGTGCTGCTGTGACCTCGGTCTGGAAGAGACAATGGCTGCTGCGACTGGGGAAAGGGCCCCTGCCTTCAGTTCTGAAGAGTTGGAGAAACTAGTGGATGGGGTCCTCCCCCAGTATGCGCTACTGTACGGTCCTCCAGACCAACAGGTAAGTACAAAGGTGCACGTTGAATGGGCAATGCATGTGTTGAGTGGGGTGGATATTAGAAGTTTGGGGGGGGGGAGAGAATGACGAGTGCAAGGCACGACAGATGAGAGCATGTGCCACATGGCAAGGTTGGGGAGGGGGGGCCAATCACATCTAACATGCAGAAAAATGATGATATTTCCTTTCCCACCCTGTACATGTCAAATAGGTCAGCACCCATCAGAAAGTCGACATTTGGCGTGCCATCGCCAAGGAAGTCCGGACCCTGGGGGTCTACAACAGACGGGGCACCCACTGCCGCAAGAGGTGGGAGGACATCCGCCGCGGAACCAGGAAGACCGCCGAGTCACTGCTGGGGATGGCCTCCCAACCTAGGAGGGATGCCAGTCGTACCCTGACCCCCCTGATGTCCCGGATCCTGGTGGTGGCCTACCCTGATTTGGATGGGCGCGTGAGGTCATCACAGCAGACACAAGGGGGTGAGTACCAGCTAATTCAGCAAATTTTTACGCGCAGTGGAGGTGCCTGGGTGGGGGAGGAGGGCTGAGGGTGACATTAGGCCAGGGCGCTTTCTGTAGTGTAGTCCTCTCCTTTAGCCATGGCCCTGTGCCCCAGCCCCCCACCTCTGTAGGGTGACAAGTACAGCTATCCATGGTCCAGCATCACCCATGTGCGCATTTGTTGTCCCTAGACCTGTAGGCCTAGTCACAAGTACTGAGTAGTGTACCCCGATAGCGCGGCTTAGTGCATGAGGCTCCTGTGTCTGTCCTCTCCGACAATGGTGTTGACAATGCATGCACTCAACCTGTTTTTTTTCTCCCCCCACCCTTTTTTCTTTATCTACTTTTCCATGTGTGAATTAGCATCATCAGGCGGAGGAGATTTGGCACCGGAGCACGAGGGAGCTGCGACTCACAAGGCCCCGGTCGGCCATGGCACAGACACCGAGGCCACCAGTGAGAAGGAGGGCGAGGGGAGCTTCACAACGGGGACCCGTGGTGATACCAGCGACACCGACACGTCCTCAGATGGGAGCTCCCTAGCGGTGGTGGCAAAATCCGTGCCCCCCGCCTCTACAGGTACAGCCGCCACCCAGCGCACCAGCTCCGCCCTCCCAGCAGACCCTCAGCCTACGCTCCGTGCCCGCTCGCCCAAGAAGGCGGGCATCTCCTTTGCCCCAGGCACCTCAGGCCCTGCCCCTGTTACCCCTGCTGCCCTCAGTGAGGAGGTCATTGACCTCCTACAGACCATCATTGTTGGGCAGTCTACCCTTTTGAATGCCATCCAGGGTGTGGAGAGGGAGGTGCATCGTAGCAATGCATACCTGGAGGGCGTTCATTCGGGTCAGGCTGCCCATTAACGATCGTTCAATTCTCTGGCCTCAGCACTGACGGCAGCTATTGTCCCTGACTCCAGTCTCCCTCTTCTAACTGCCTCCACCCTGTCTCTGTCTCCTGTTCCTCAGCCTATCCCATCCACACCATCATACCAGCCTGCACACACCTCAACACCCAAGGGCAGCTCACACAGACATAAGCACCACAAAACACACAAACACTCACCCAAGCAACACACAGCTGCAGACATTACAACAGTCACTACCACCTCTGTGTCCCCCTCCTCCTCATCTCCCTCCTCCCTCCCTGTGACGTCTACACTCACACCTGCATGCACACCACCAACAGCCAGTACTTCCATCACCTGCACACCCTCCAGTACAGTCCGCACACTTGCAGTCACCACCCCCACTGCCATTTACACGTCTCCTGTGTCCTCTCCCACTGTGTCTGTCACCCCCTCTTCCAAGACACATAAACGCAGGCAGCCACCCACCCAACAGCCAAGCACCTCACGACAGCTTCCAGCCCATGCACCTTCACCCAAAGACAGCACACCTGACTCTCCTACAACCACCTCCTCTTCCTCCGCTCCCATAACCACTACATCTACCCTTTACCTTAGTCCTAAAAAACTTTACCTCTCCAATCTTAACCTCTTTCCTTCCCCTGACCCACCCCCTCCATCTTCTAAGAGTCCCAAGAGCACCTCAGCCACCACCAGCCCGGCTTCAAGTGTCACCGTAGTGCATGGATTTTGGAGTCCACCCTTTGCCAGCAGTGATACATCGGTCAGCAGCGAGGGGACAGCCAGGCCCCCCCCTGGAAAGAGGACCCGTAAAGTAAGGGGCCGCCGCGAGAAGGCTGACACGGCTGCCCCCAGGGACCAGAGTTCGGCCACTTCACCTGCCACAACATCCAGGGGAGGCAAGGCCCAGAGAGCCACATCGAAGGAGGGCAAGGGCAGCAGGGCGGAGAAGTCAGCCAGCAGGAGCGCGGAACAGGAGGGCCCCACAAGCCCCATCCCGGGTGTGAGGGGTGACACCCAAGGGCCCAGGACACCGTCACCGAAGGGTCCAGCAACTGCACGGTCGGAGGGCGACTGAGCAGGGAGTCCTGGCGAGGTAGGACTCCCTTGAATTACAGGACAAGCACCGCTGAAGAGGGCCCGCCGTCCAGAAAGGCACCGCTGAACAGGGCCCCGCCGTGCAGAAAGGCACCGCTGAAGAGGGCCCCGCCGTGCAGAAAGGCACCGCTGAAGAGGGCCCCGCCGTGCAGAAAGGCACCGCTGAACAGGGCCCCACCGTCCAGAAAGGCACCGCTGAAGAGGGCCCCGCCGTGTAGAAAGGCACCGCTGAAGAGGGCCCCGCTGTGCAGAAAGGCACCGCTGAAGAGGGCCCCGCCGTCCAGAAAGGCACCGCTGAACAGGGCCCCGCCGTGCAGAAAGGCACCGCTGAAGAGGGCCCCGCCGTGCAGAAAGGCACCGCTGAAGAGGGCCCCGCCGTCCAGAAAGGCACCGCTGAACAGGGCCCCGCCGTGCAGAAAGGCACCGCTGAAGAGGGCCCCGCCATGCAGAAAGGCACCGCTGAAGAGGGCCCCGCCGTGCAGAAAGGCACTGCTGAACAGGGCTCCGCCATGCAGAAAGGCACCGCTGAAGAGGGCTCCGCCGTCCAGAAAGGCACCGCTGAACAGGGCCCCGCCGTGCAGAAAGGCACCGCTGAACAGGGCCCCGCCGTCTCAAGCACCGCTCCGCTGGGCCCTTCATCTCAAGCACCGCTCCGCTGGGCCCTTCATCTCAAGCACCGCTCCGCTGGGCCCCGCCGTCTCAAGCACCGCTGGCCCAATGACAGTGCCAGTTCTGTGTCGAGCTACTGTTCACGCTGCACTCGGGCCACCCTGCCTCCTCCATTGCCTGTGGTGACTGTTATCCACTTGAGAGACTGTGGCTTTGCACTCCCCAGGATGGAACAGTGAGCAACCCACCCACTGTAGAGACTTGAGAGACTGTGGCTTTGCACTCCCCAGGATGGAACAGTGGGCAACCCACCCACTGTAGAGACTTGAGAGACTGTGGCTTTGCACTCCCCAGGATTGAACAGTGGGCAACCCACCCACTGTAGAGACTTGAGAGACTGTGGCTTTGCACTCCCCAGGATTGAACAGTGGGCAACCCACCCACTGTAGAGACTTGAGAGACTGTGGCTTTGCACTCCCCAGGATTGAACAGTGGGCAGCCCACCCACTGTAGAGACTTGAGAGACTGTGGCTTTGCACTCCCCAGGATGGAACAGTGGGCAGCCCACCCACTGTAGAGACTTGTGAGACTGTGGCTTTGCACTCCCCAGGATGGCACAGTGGGCATGGTGGCCCCTTCCTGGATCTGGCATAGTGGACTCATGTGGCTGTGGTGCCCCCCCTTCCCTTCCCCCTGAGGTGCCTGTAGTTTTATCATCTGATGCCCCTGCAGTGTTCTCTCCAACGGACTCAGGTCTCCTGTGTGGGCTTTGCCCTTGTGTTTATACACTTTGGCCCACGGACAGTTGTCATTTCAGTGACTGTGCAGGACTTATTGCATCAGTTTATCGGTTACGCAATATTTTTACTTGAATTTTTTAAATTATTTGTGCTATTTTACCATGACTTCAATGATCCTATTTTATGCATAAATTTAGTTTCTCAATTTAATTGTATCTTTTCATTATTCGGGTGGTTTGGGTGGTGTCACTGTGACTTGGTGCTCTGCATTGGTGTGTAGATAGTTGGGGGGTGGGTGTATTGCGTATGTGTGTGGCCGTATCCCTTCCTCCTCCCCCCTCCCCTGTGTCGTAGGTGCGCTACTCACCGTTGTCGTCTGCGCCGGAGTTCGTACTCGTGGTAGATGAGCAGGTAGACGAGAGCAGGTAGGATGTTCAATTCGGGTTCCATGCTGTCCTCCGTCCTCGTGGAGTGCGTGGAGGTGAGCGTTTTCACGTTCGTAGTCTGTATCCGCCGTGTTTTTATCGGCGGTGCTCCCGCCCCAGAAAAGGTGGAGGATTGGTGAGTCGTGATAGTGTGGGCGGTACATTGTCTGCCGCCTGCCTGTTGGCGGTGACCGCCGCGCTGTTTGTTTGTCCCGCCGTGGCGGTCGGAGTGTTAAAGTGGCGGTCTGTGTTGGCGGTTCCCGCCAGAGTCAGAATTCATTTTTTTTTACCGCCTGCCTGTTGGCGGATTGGCTGCCGCTTTATCACCGACCGCCAGGGTCAGAATGACCCCCCAAGTCAGAAGGTAACTTTTTAACCGAGGCCTCCCGCGACCTGTAGCCGAGCAGGGCTCCATCGCGGTTGGCCTGAAACTTTGACTTTGCCCCGGTCGAGGTGCAACCAGATGACCCGATTGGCGCTTTTTGTTTCTAAGCGCTAGAAAAATAATAATTCTTTAAAAATTCATATCTCCGGTTCCCCTTATCCGATTTTATTTGTTTTTGTGTCATTTTAAAGATAAAAATATAAACTATTTTTATAAATTGGTTTTGGATTTTTAAACTGTTTCCTGTGTTTTATTTAATTACTGTTTTGTGATATTTGAATGCTTTACACACTGTCTCCTAAGTTAAGCCTTGACGCTCGTTGCCAAGCTACCAAGGGTTGAGCTGGGGTTAATTTACTGAGACCTAACTGGACCTAAGTGGAGGTTAGTGGCTTGTTGCTAGGTGTAGGTACCTACCTGCCCTTACCAATAACCCATTTTCCAACAACTCTACTCCTCTCCAGGACGTACTATAACACTCTACTCCACTTATCTTTACGACAGTCTATGTCACTCTATCCACTCCATTCTATCCCACCCCACTACACCCCTCTCTACAGCACTCTATGACACCTTACTCCACTCTATGCCACTCCACTCTATAACACTTTACTCCACACCACTCTACTCTATGCCACTCTACACCACTCTATGCCAATCTACTCTATAATACTCTAAGCTACTTCATTCTACGCTACTCTACAACACTCCACTCTATGTCACTCTATTACACTCCACTCTTTGACACTCTATACTACTCTATGACACTCTATGTCACTCCACTGTACTAGATTCCATGCAGCTTGTTTGACTCTATGTCTTTTCAAGCTATGCCATTCCACTTTATGACCCTTTACTCCACTCCACTCTATGCCACTTCACTCTATGACACTCTATGCCACTCTACTCCACTATATGACACTCCAATTTACAACCCTAGACTCTTCGACATTACACTCAATGTCACCCCACTCTAAAATACTCTACACCACTCCACTCAACGTCATTCTACTCCATGCCACTATAAAACACTCCACTCTACAACACTCTATGCCAATCCATTCTATGACATGCAAAGCTGCTTCAATCTAGGGCACTCTACACAGCTATATGCCACTCCACTCTACGCCACTCTACTCTACACCACACTATGACACTGTACTCCACTCTATGTCACTCAGGCCACTCTACTTGTCTATATGACACTCCACTCTATGACACTCCCCTCCACTCTATGCCATTCCACTCTACAGCACTCTGAAAGATCCATCATACAACGAGAAAAAAAAACAGACAAGAAGCATTACTTGGAGCATGGGGGGGGGGAGGACTTGAGTGCTCTGCTCTCAATGAGCTCTGTGAAACAACAGTGATCATCTTGGAAGATTCAACTGGTCCCATCTGCTAATTTTTAAGCCACAAGCCCATAGCACACAAATATTCATTGCAATGGTAAAAAATGAAAAATAATGGTAAAAAAGTGTAAGTCTATGAATGAGCTTGTAGAAGTTTTATCCAGGGCCAGGATAACCTGAGTGTCATCCGCGTAGGATGTGATTTTATCACTGAAGGAAGTAATAAGTTAGATTAAGGGAGCAATGTAAATATTAAACAAGACAGGACTTAGCGAAGAGCCCTGAGGATCTCCAGCAGAAATGGAACTAACAGCTGAAGAGTATGGGCTTAGGACCACAGATTGCTTACGATCTGAAAGAAAATATTTTAACCACCCTAGGGCCAGATGAGTAATGCCACAATTCTCAATACTTTGCAGTAGGATATCATGGGACACCGTATCGAAGGCGGCTGATAAATCTAGTAGAATCAGTGCTGCATTCTTTCCCACATCTAAAGTAAACTTTAGAGTGTCGGCAACTTCCAGTAATGCTGTCTAGGTGGAATTAAGGAGCCAGAAACCAGACTGACAAGGATGAAGGCATTTGGCTTCTTCCAAAAAAGTTGTCAGTGGTTATTTACCAGTTTCTTCAAGATTTTTCTGAGGGCTGGGAGAAGTGAGATGGGGCGTAAGTTAGAAAGGGTGGAGGGATCTGCAATCTGCTTTTTCTGTAGAGGTTTGACAATAACAGATTTCCAAGCAAGCGAACCTCAGCTAAAGAGAATGAATTATTAAGAATCTCATTGATTACAGAGTTTATCGTGTCAACTACTTCATGCTTTATAGGAACAGGGCAAGGGTCATATGAAGAACCTGACTGGCAAGATAAAATAGCTTGGTGAGACTGAGATAAGCTGATTTGTTGAAAACATTGCAAAGAAGCATTGATAGGCGAAGTTAGCATCTCTGAATCAGACCTCAAAGAAGGAGAAGGCATAAATTCCTTCTGAATATTCTGAATCTTATCTCCAAAGTATGAGGAGATCTGATCATAGAGGGATTGCGATGGAGGAATATCCCTAGGCAAACTTTTAGGTTGTAAGAGTGCTTTGGCTATAGTAAACATAGGTGGTCATTACAACCCTGCCGGTCAGTGTTAAAGCGGCGGTAAGACCGCCAACAGGCCGGCGAAAAAAAAAATGGAATCACGACCGTGGCGGAAACCGCCAACAAAGACTGCCACTTTAACACTACGACCGCCAAGGCGGTACAAACAAACACCGCGGCGGTAACCGCCAACAGACTGGCGGAGGACAATGTACCGCCCACAGTATCACAACCTACCAATCCGCCACCTTTTCCGGGGTGGATTCACTGCGAACAAAAACATGGCGGAAACAGGACTTCGAAGGGAAAACGCTCACCTCTACACACCCCAAGAGGAACCAGGACGCCATGGAACCAGAGCTTCACATTTTTCCTGCCCTTATCTTCTTGCTCCTCTACCAGGAGCACGAACGCCGGCGGCGAAGACCACGGTGAGTACTGCACTTACGACACAGGGGAGGGGGAGGGAAAAACCAGGGACACACACACGCAACACGCAACACCCCCACCCTCACCCACGACAACACACATACTAATACAGCATGATACATTACAGTTACACCCCCCAACCCCCCAGAAGAATGCAAAGACAAAAGGAAATGAGTGTAACCATTGTAATCTACTAAAATCCAGTACGCAAAAATATATAAACACTATAAACAAATATATACACCAATAATAGTAGTCCAGGTATTGCTCCATTGAAGTCCGTGGAACACTGGGCCCACACTGCATGGGCGAGGCCCACACTCAGTACCCGAACATGACGGAGAGAACACTGCAGGGGCATCAGATAGTAATAAAACAGGCACCTCAGGGGGAAGGGAAAGGGGAGGCACCTCAGCCAGTTGAGTGCACAACGCCAAATCCATGAGGAGGCCCCATGCCCACTGTTCAATCCTGGGGAGTGCAAAGCCACAGTCTCTCAAGTCTCTACAGTGGGTGGGTTGCCCACTGTTCAATCCTGGGGAGTGCAAAGCCACAGTCTCACAAGTCTCTACAGTGGGTGGGTTGCCCACTGTTCAATCCTGGGGAGTGCAAAGCCACAGTCTCTCAAGTCTCTACAGTGGGTGGGTTGCCCACTGCCTTATCCTGGGGAGTGCAAAGCCACAGTCTCTCAAGTCTCTGCAGTGGGTGGTTTGCCCACTGTTCAATCCTGGGGAATGCAAAGCCACAGTCTCTCAAGTCTCTGCAGTGGGTGGGTTGCCCACTGTTCAATCCTGGGGAGTGCAAAGCCACAGTCTCTCAAGTCTCTGCAGTGGGTGGGTTGCCCACTGTTCAATCCTGGGGAGTGCAAAGTCACAGTCTCTCAAGTCTCTGCAGTGGGTGGGTTGCCCACTGTTCAATCCTGGGGAATGCAAAGCCACAATCTCTCAAGTCTCTACAGTTGTTGGTTTGCCCACTGTTCAATCCTGGGGAGTGCAAAGCCACAGTCTCACTTTGCCCACTGTTCAATCCTGGTGAGTGCAAAGTCACAGTCTCACAAGTCTCTACAGTGGGTGGGTTGCCCACTGTTCAATCCTGGGGAGTGCAAAGCCACAGTCTCACAAGTGGATAACAGTCTCCACTGGTTCTGGAGGGGGCTTTGTGCCCAGAGTGCTTCATCCTGCCAAGGACTGAGGCAGTGGATGTATCTCCCCACTGGTTCTGGAGGGGGATTTGTGCCCAGAGTGCTTCATCCTGCCAAGGACTGTGTGAGTGAATGTATCTCTCCACTGGTTCTGGAGGGGCATTTGTGCCCAGAGTGCTTCATCCTGCCAAAGACTAAGTTGGTAGTGCATGTGTCTCTCCACTGCTTCTGGAGGGGGCTTTGTGCCCAGAGTGCTTCATCCTGCCAAGGACTGAGGTAGTGGATGTATCTCTCCACTGGTTCTGGAGGGGGCTTTGTGCCCGGAGTGCTTCATCTTGCTCGTGGCGGACTCAGTGGCGTCAGTGCCCTTGGTGCTCATGGGCCAGCGGTGATTGTGGCGGCGGTGTCCTGTTCAGCGGTGCTTGTGGCGGTGGTGTCCTTGGCAGCGGTGCCTGTGGCGGAGGTGTCCTGTTCAGCGGTGCTTGTGGCCGCGGTGTCCTTGGCAGCGGTGCCTGTGGCGGAGGTGTCCTGTTCAGCGGTGCTTGTGGCGGCCGTGTCTTGTTCAGCGGTGCTTGTGGCGGTGGTGTCCTTGGCAGCGGTGCCTGTGGCGGAGGTGTCCTGCTCAGCGGTGCTTGTGGGGGCGGTGTCCTGTTCAGCTGTGCTTGTGGCAGCGGTGTCCTGTTCAGCGGTGCTTGTGGCGGCGGTATCCTTGGCAGCGACTCAGCTGCTGGCGGTCCTGTCTGGGCCAGCGGGGCTTGTGCTGGCGGTCCTGTCTGGGTCTGCGGGGCTGCTGCTGGCGGTCCTGTCTGGGCCAGCGGGGCTGCTGCTGGTGGTCCTGTTTGAGCCTGCGGGGCTGCTGCTGGAGGTCCTGTCTGGGCCTGCTGGGCTGCTGCTGGCATTCCTGTCTGGGCCAGCGGGGCTGGTGCTGGCAGTCCTGTCGGGGCCAGCGGGGCTAGTGCTGGCGGTCCAGTCTGGGCCTGCGGGGCTGCTGCTGGCGGTCGTGTCTGGGCCTGCGGGCTGAGGCTGGCGGTACTGTCTGGGCCTGTGGGGCTGGTGCTGGCGGTCCTGTCTGGGCCAGCGGGGCTGGTGCTGGCGGTCCTGTCGGGGCCAGTGGGGCTGGTGCTGGCAGTACTGTCAGGGCCAGTGGGGCTGGTGCTGGCAGTACTGTCAGGGCCAGCGGGGCTGCTGCTGGTGGTCCTGTCAGGGCCAGCGGGGCTGATGGCGGTCGCCTCCTGGGCAGCGGGGATGATGGCGGTGGCCTCCTGGCCAGCAGGGCTGATGGCAGTCTTCTCCGCAGTGCTGCTCTTCCCAGACTTGCAGGGTTTCTTATGCCTCTTCCCCACCTTGGAAGGTGTCGCAGCTGACTCCACACTCCCCCCTGTACCCTTGGGAGTGGCTTTGGTGGCTGGAGTCTTCCCCCTCTCCCACCGGGCACTGGCCAACTTTTGATGCTTGACAGGTGGGGGACTGTCCGTGCTGTGGCTCCTTACCACACTGGATGCCCTGCTGCCTGGTGCACTCCAGAATCCGGTGACTCCTGGTACCACTGATCCCGCCGATGTCGTGGCTGAGGTGCTAGGTTGGGACCAGGAGAGTCGGGCCATATGAGACTGACGGGGTGGGGGAGGTGAGGGAAAGAGGTCACTGGGGACAGGAAAAGTTTCTTGGGAACACTGGGACGGGTAGCTGGAGGGGGTTTGGGAGTGGAGGAAGAGGTTGTAGTTGTAGGAGGTGTACATTTGGTGACTTTGGGTGAAGGTGCATGCGCTGGAGGCTATTATGAGGTGGATGGCTGTTGGGTGGGTGTGTGCCTGCGTTTGTGTACCTTTGGAGGTGGCGTCACAGACACACTGGGAGGGGACACAGGGGATGTGTGAATGGTAGTAGGGATGGTGACTGCACGTGAGCGGGGTGTGATGGTGGGTGTGCTGGTGATGGAAGTAGTGGCTGTAGATGTAGTGCATGCAGGTGTGAGTGGAGACGAGACTGGGAGGGAGGAGGGAGACGAGGATGAGGGGGACACACTGGAGGCAGTGGATGTTGGTGTGTCTGCATGTGTGTGATGCTTGCGTGAGTGCCTGTGGGATATGTTTGCCTGAGTTTCCTTTGTGTGTTGAGGTGTGTGCATGCTGGACTGATGGTGTGCTTGGGGTAGGCTGAGGTACAGGGGTGTGGGTCTGGGTGGAGGAAGTTGGAGGGGGGGAGGCTAGAGACAGGGACAATGGCTGCCATCAGTGCTGAGGCCAGAGTCTGAAAAGCTCGCTGAAGGGCTGCCTGACCAGAATGAATGCCCTCCAGGAATGCATTGGTTTGTTGCAACTGCCTCTCTACACCCTGGATGGCATTCAAAATGGTAGACTGCCCAACAGTGAGGGACCTGAGGAGGTCAATGGCCTCCTCACTGAGGGCAGCAGGGGTGACTGGGGCAGGGCCTGAGGTGCCTGGGGCGAAGGTGATGCCCACCCTCCTGGGTGAGCGGGCATGGGGCAAAGGCTGAGGGGCTGCTGGGAGGGCGGTGCTGGTAGGGGAGGTGGCGGCTGTACCTGTAGATGCGGGGGGCACAGATGTGGCCGCCACCACAAGGGAGCTCCCATCAGAGGACGAATCCGTATCACTGGTGTCAGCTCCTGTCCCCGCCGTGGAGCTCCCCTTGCCCTCCGTCCCACTGGTGAATTCAGACTCCGTTGTGTCGCCCTCCAGGGCCATGTGGGATGCAGCTCCCTCCTGCTCCGGTGCCACTGCTACTCTGCCTGATGATGCTAACGCACACAAGAACAGGGAGACCACAAAAAGGGGGGGACGACAGAAGAAAGACATGTTGAGTGCATGTATTACCGCTACCGTTGGCGGACACGACAGACACAGAAGCCCCCTGCACTAAGCCACGCACTTGGGGTCCACTCTTCAATCCCTGGGACATGGCCTACAAGGCTAAGGCCGACATCTGCACACATGGATGTCACAGGATCCTGACTAGGTGTAGTTGGCAATGTACACAGGTGGGGTGGGGTGCCACAGGGTCGGCCAGAAGAAGGCGACCTAACTAGCACACTCGCATTGGCCTAAGGAAACCCACAGCCCTCCTCCCCCACCTAGACATCCAACTCCGGGTACGCCACCGCCAGGATCCTGAACATCAGGGGGTCATGGTGCGACGGGCACCCCTCCGACGTTGGGAGGCCATCCCCTGCTGGGCCTCTGCCGTCTTCTTGCTCCAGCGGCGAATGTCCTCCCATCTCTTACAGCAGTGGGTTCTCCGTCTGTGATAGACCCCCAGGGTCCGGATGTCCTTGGCGATGGCAAGCCAGATGTCCTTCTTCTGGTGGGCGCTGACCTACATGAATTGTACAGGGGGGAAAAAGAAAAGTTATTACCAACTGCACCGTCACAGTCATTGGCCCCCATCCCTACCCTTGCCATGTGGCACATGCACTCACCGTCATTTCATGCACGCCTCATTGTCCCCCCCCCCATCTTTCATCCACCCCACTCCACACAGGCATAGCCCATACATCGTGCTCCCAGTGTACTTACCTGTTTGTCTGGAGGACCGTACAGTAGCGTGTACTGGGGGAGGACCCCATCCACAAGTTTCTCCAACTCCTCCGTGCTGAAGGCAGGGGCCCTTTCCCCAGACGCACGAGCCATTGTCTCTTCCAGACTGAGGTCACGGCAGCACTTTCAGTGTAGGTCCTCTCCTGTCGAAGATCAGGTATCGATTTATTGAACAGATAGAAAATGGCGGTCACATCCGCGGCGGTGCGTACCGTCACCACCGGCGTACATCGTCATTGGCTCCTGGGACTCATAGGGTCCAATGTTAACCAATGCAGAATTGCGCGGCAGTCTTTGACCGCCTACCGCGACGGTGTACAATGCCAACGCAGTTACCTCACATCCCATTGTCCCACTTTACAGGTCAGGTAGCCGCAATTTCAGGGGCCCACATGGCTTAATTTTCAAATGCGTCACACATACTTAGGCCTTGCCTCAACACTCATACATGCAAATTTCAGATTATGAATCGTGTTCTGTGTAAGCTGTGTGTATGTACCTCTGAGTTGGCTGGCTCTGTGCTCGTGGTGTCCTTCATAGGCACCTTCATAGGCACCTTCATAGGGGAAAAAGAAAAGTTATTACCAACTGCACCGTCACAGTCATTGGCCCCCATCCCTACCCTTGCCATGTGGCACATGCACTCACCGTCATTTCATGCACGCCTCATTCTCCCCCCCCATCTTTCATCCACCCCACTCCACACAGGCATAGCCCATACATCATGCTCCCAATGTACTTACCTGTTTGTCTGGAGGACCGTAGAGTAGCGTGTACTGGGGGAGGACCCCATCCACAAGTTTCTCCAACTCCTCCGTGCTGAAGGCAGGGGCCCTTTTCCCAGAAGCATAAGCCATTGTCTCTTCCAGACTGAGGTCACAGCAGCACTTTCAGTGTAGGTCCTCTCCTGTCGAAGATCAGGTATCGATTTATTGAACAGATAGAAAATGGCGGTCACATCCGCGGCGGTGCGTACCGTCACCACCGGCGTACATCGTCATTGGCTCCTGGGACCCATAGGGTCCAATGTTAACTAATGCAGAATTGAGTGGCGGTCTTCGACCGCCTACCGCGACGGTGTACAATGCCAGCGCAGTTACCTCACATCGCATTGTCCCACTTTACAGGTCAGGCAGCTGCCCTTTCAGGGGCCCACATGCCTTAATTTTCAACTGCGTCACACATACCTAGGCCTTGCCTCAACACTCATACATGCAAATTTCAGATTATGAATCGTGTTCTGTGTAAGCTGTGTGTACGTACCTCTGAGTTGTTTGACTCTGTGGTCGCTGTTGTCCTTCATAGGCACCGTCCGCTGGGACAGGTGAGGAGATGGCGGCATCTTCCGGTGTACAGACCGCTGGTGGACCTGTCGACAATGGAGGAAAGACATGTGATCATCACCTACAGGCTTGATCGTGCCACAATCCTGGAACTGTGTGCCCAGTTGGAGCCAGACCTGATGTCAGCAATCCGCCATCCCACAGGAATCCCCCCTCAAGTGCAGGTGCTGTCAGTACTCCATTTCCTTGCAAGTGGCTCATTTCAAACAACAGTGGCCATAGCATCAGGGATGTCCCAGCCTATGTTTTCCAACGTGTTGTCCAGAGTGTTGTCTTCCCTGCTGAAACACATGCGGAGCTACATCGTTTTCCCTCAGGTGGGGGATTTGCCTACAGTGAAAGGTGTCTTCTATGCTTTGAGACATATCCCCAACATCATAGGTGCCATTGATGGGACACATGTGGCTTTGGTACCCCCGCAGGAGTGAACAGGTGTACAGAAACAGGAAGAGTTATCATTCAATGAATGTGCAGATGGTGTGTTTGGCAGACCAGTACATCTCCCATGTGAATGCCAAAATCCCTGGGTCAGTGCATGACCCTTACATCTTGGAAGCAAGTCAGTGGGAATGGTTGTCTGGGTCTGTGGATATCACTACAGGTTAGTGTGTGTCTAACAGTTGTCCCTCGCCATTTGCAGGTGACTCTGGTTACCCCAACCTGTCATGGCTACTGACCCCAGTGAGGAATCCCAGGACAAGGTAAGAGGAACACTACAATGAGGCCCATGGGCGAACTAGGAGGATTATAGAGCGGACCTTCAGCCTCCAGAAGGCCAGGTTCAGGTGCCTCCATATGACAGGTGGTTCCCTATTCTACTCACCAAAGAAGGTGTGCCAGATCATCGTGGCCTGCTGTATGCTCCACAACTTAGCTTCGCGACAACAGGTGCCTTTTCTTCAGGAGGATGGTCCAGATGGAAGTGTTGTGGCAGCTGTGGAGCCTGTGGACAGTGAAGACGAGGAAGCAGAAGAAGAGGACATCGACAACAGGAACTCAGTGATCCTGCAATACTTCCAGTGAGACACAGGTAAGAATACAAACTTGCCTACTACATGTACTTTAACACTACTACCTCTCTACTGTCTGTCCTTTTTACCCAGTGTATGGTCACTGAGTTGTCACTTTCCCTTGTGATTACACAGATGTGGATCCCACTGTGTGACATCTGCTTTGTTTCCTAATGGACTAGAGCTGTGTGACATAGGTATGGTGACATTACAATTGAAAGAGCATTTTGTCGCTGTAATTGCTAATACACTATTTCGAAATCACAGACAGACTCCAGATTGTTTTGTGCTTTAAGGGTGTTTATTTAAGTGCTCAATATTGGAGGGTGCTGTAAAATGGTGAGGGGTGATGGTGGAGGAATGTCCAATGGCAGAGTCCAGTCTATTAGTCTCACAGGTGCATTTCCCAAAGGGGCATAGGAAGTGGAGCTGGGGCAGTTTGAGGATGGACAGGGTGACAAGGTGGGACAAAATGATGACATTCAGGGCGGTCTCATTTCTTGGCGGGAGTCTTGGCATCGTTCTCTGTCTTTGTCCTGGATCTCAGGGACCGTTTGCGGAGTGGTTCTCTATCTGCAGGGGATGGGGTGCTGGTGTGGTGGTCCTGTGGCGGTGCCTCCTGTCCACTAGCGCTGGGGGAGGTGGTGGGCAGTTCATCGTCCAGGCTAGTGTCAGGGGCCCCTTGTTGTGCCACAGTGTCCCTCCTGGTGTTAAGGACTTCCTTCAGCACCCCTACGATGGTGCACAGGGTGGAATTGATGGATCTGAGTTCCTCCCTGAAGCCCAAATACTGTTCCTCCTGCAGCCGCTGGGTCTCCTGAAACTTGGCCAGTACCGTTGCCATCGTCTCCTGGGAATGGTGGTAGGCTCCCATGATGTTGGAGAGGGCCTCGTGGAAAATGGGTTCCCTGGGCCTGTCCTCCCCCTGTCGAACAGCAGCCCTCCCAGTTCCCCTGTGTTCCTATGCCTCTGTTCCCTGAACGGTGTGCCCACTGCCACTGCCCCCAGGTCCCTGGTGTTGTTGGGGTGGTGGGTTAGCCTGGGTTCCCTGTAGGGGTGGACACACTGCTGATTGACGTGTCCTGGGGACAGACTTATGGGCCCGCTGGGTGAGTGCTGTGCTGGTGTTTCCAGAGGGGGGAAGCTCTGTGGTGGCCTGTGACTGTGTGAGGGGAACCGACTTTCCCGAGGTCCCAGATGGGCCAGGCTGGTCATCTAGATCCAGGTGGACAGAGCTGCTGTCATCACTGTGGGCCTCTTCTGTTGCTGGTGTGGACATGTGTGGACCCTCCTGTCCGGTGACGTTGGGTAGGGGTCCTGCAGGGGTATAAAAGGATGTTTATTGCATCTGTGTGTGCCATGGTGTGCAATGGGTGGGTGACTGTGTACCCCAGTGCTTGCATTCCTGTGTGGGACCTTGTGTGATGATGGTTTAGGGGGTTGTACGGGTATGTGCAGTGGCCATGCTTTGGTGACAGGTGTCCATGCTTTGATGTTGCATGCAGGGCTTGGTGTTGGGATGTGTGGTTTGTGATATTGGGACATTTGTGAGGAGTTGGAGTGATGGGGGTGAGGGTGAGGGTTGGGGTATGTGATGGCATGCAGGTAGGGTGGGGGATATAGTAGTAAAGCATTGCCTTACCAGAGTCCATTCCTCCATCTACTCCTGCGAGGCCCTGAGGATGCAGAATCGCCAAGACTTGCTCCTCCCATGTTGTTAGTTGTGGGGGAGGAGGTGGGGGTCTGCCGCCAGTCCGCTGAACCGCAAGGTGGTGTCTTGATACCACGGAACGCACCTTCCCCTGTAGGTCGTTCCACCTCTTCCTGATGTCATCCCTATTTCTTGGGTGCTGTCCCACTGCGTTGACCCTGTCCACTATTCTTCACCATAGCTCCATCTTCCTAGCTATGGAGGTGTGCTGCACCTGTGATCTGAATAGCTGGGGCTCTACCCGGACGATTTCCTCCACCATGACCCTGAGCTCCTCCTCAGAGAACCTGGGGTGTCTTTGCCGTGCCATGGGGTGGTGTGGGTGATGTGTGGGGTGGTGTGTGTTGTGATAAGTGGGGTGAGATTTAGTGGTGTGTTGTGTGAGGTGCGTGGAAGTTATGTGGGTGATGGTATTGTGTGCCTGTGGATGCTTGGTTGTAGTTTGGAGTGTCTCTCTCTGGCCTTCTTTTGGTATTTTGGTTGTAGGGGTTTGTGGGTGATGTGGGTGTGTTTTATATTGTATTGGGTGTGTGGCAGTGGTGTGTGTATGTGTATCAGGTGTGTGTATTTCGATTTGTCCAATGTGGCTGTGTTTTGTAAGAGTGTGTATTTTGAGCGCGGCGGTGTGTACCGCCAATGGAATACCGCGGTTGAAAGACCGCCGTGTGGATTCGTGGGTCGTGATAGTGTGAGCGTATTTCTGTTGGCGTGACGGTGGAGGTTTTGTTTTTGCCAGTTTATCACTGACCTTTGGTGTGGCGGACTTGTGTGGGTGTTTCAATTTTGGCGGATTCCGAGCAGTGGGTCAGAATTCCGCTGCCGCAGCAGGGTGTTGGCAGTCTTCTGCACAGCGGTAAGCGCCTTTTGCCGCCAATGTTGTAATGAGGGCCATAGTTTTTGGATCATCTTTTGAAGTTTTGATTTCCTTGGTGAAGTACACCATTTTAGCTAGCTTACTCTGCTTATGATATTCCTTGAGGGCTTCTCTGAACTGCTGTAGATCATGGGGATCATATGCTCTTCTCCATTGTTGTTCAAGCCGCTTGCAGTCAAGGTGTTGCTCTGCAAGGGATTGGGAGAACCAAGGGGCGGAGGGCCGTAATTTATTTTTCTGTGTAAACGAAATTTTAGGGGCGAGGTAGTCAATAGCACAGTATCCAATTGTCAAAAAGTCAAACATCTTCAGCTAAATTACCTGACAAAATAGGAGTTTGATCGGAAAGCAGTTTAGCAAATTTAGGGTTAGCACGAAGTTTACCTCATTTACGAGTAGATTGCGGGGATGATGTAAGGCAAGGGGGAGATTGCTTAAACGTTTTAGGTCGGATCTTAAAAGGGGTTAGCCCATGATGGGACCAGGTCTGCTGGATAACATCCTTCACTGTCAGAAACGGACCATTTGAGCAGATGCCGTCAAGAGTATGCCCTGCAGAATGAGCAAGGGACAAGACTAATTGCTTCAGGCCAACCGTATTTAGGGTGTCATTAAAAATGGTAGTATCAGAATCACTGAGATATTCCAAGTGGAGATTAAAATGTCCTAGAATAGTCAAATTGGCGAAATGAATTACAGAAGGGGCGAGAGCATCGCCAAAGGAGGCAAGGAAGTTCAAGGTAGGTCCTGGAGGGCGATAAATAAGAACTCCAGCAAACATCAGAGAAGGAGTGAGTCTGAAAGAGAACACAAGGCTTTCTGCTCCCTCCAGGGTCCAAAGTCTAAAGAAGTGCATTGAAAGGTGTTCTTAAAAATAATGTTTTAACCACCCCCCTCTGAGACACTGTTCTATCCTTTCTGTTTATTGGGTGATCAGCAGGCAAGGACAAAGCAATATCAGGGTTGACCACTCTTTGAACCAGGACTCCGTGATAAAGAGAAAATCTAGTCTCAAATCAACTAGTCAATCATGGATATCTTGAGCATGCTGGCTCACAGAATGAGCATTAACTAGGCCACCGTAGGGACATTTTCCCTTATTAATCTGCGGGTCCCGTACTCTACATTAGATGTTTTACAAGTCGTAGGCTAAGGTTTGAGGCCATTTATGACTACCATTCTGCAGTGAGGGAAAGCCGGGGGACCTGCTATCTTAAGGGGGGAGAGGCTTACATTTCAATGCTTTGAGACAGTATTAAATGACTTAAGAAAGGCTCATGACAGAGAAGTACCTGAAAGTAAACCGGAAGCATGGCTAGTGCTAGGTGCGGCTGAGACACGGCCTTGCGCAGATGGACTTGTCTTTGATGTGTCTTGCCTTTGGCGCCTTGCAAAGTCATGGTTGGTAAAACAGAAAGTCAGGATTGGATGAAAGCCTCACAAGGGTGAGTGCTGACAGTTTAGACAGACCTGCCAAGTGTCACACATCTCACGTTACACTAACGCATTTTAAGTCACTATACCGCATTACTGCAAGTAAAAACATTATATAAAAAGCTGAGTTTATTACCTCTTTTCATTGTAGAATCTGCTGTTTTTCGTGATGCTAAAGTGACACATGAGGCAGGCGGCGCAGAGTAGCCAATGGATGTTCTGTTGTGCTTTGATGGGACCCGCTGTTTCACCCTGACTTGACTGTGTTACACAGCGCATGCTGACCTGCCTATCTCCCCCACCCACTAATTGGTCAGTGTTGGACCTGGCCCTTTTATAGGGTCATTCCCCAAACTTTTTGCTTTTTTCTCCTTAGTTTTTCTTACCCTTGTTGGCTCACGTTAAGACTCTGAGCACTTTACCACTGCTAATCAGTGGTGAAGTGAATGTGCGGTCCCTTGTAAAATTGGTATGATTGGCGTATACCTAATTGGCATATTGAATTTGCCTATAAGTCCCTTGTACAGTGGTATCTCTACACCCAGGGCCTGTAAATTAAATACTACTAGTGGGCCTGCAGCGCTGCTTGCGCCACCCACTGAAGTAGCCTTTCAAACCTGTCTCAGGCCTGCTAGCGCAGGGTCTGTGTGCGCAGTTTCCTGCCACAGGGACCTGGCATCTAAATTTATTTGCCAGACCCAGAACTCCCCTTTTACTACATATAAGTCACCCCTTAGGTAGGCCCTAGATAGCCGTATGGGCAGGGTGCTATGTATGTAGAAGGCAGGACATGTGCCTGGTTGTGTGGCCTGTCCTGGTAGTGACAAACAGCCTATTTGGTTTCTCACTGCTGTGAGTGCTGCCTTCTCATAGGATTGCATTGGGAATGCCCTGACGTATGTCTAGGGGTATTATCTGATTTATGAGGGGTAGCGTAGGCATGTTTGGTATGGTTGTAATGGTAGTGAGAAATGCTGCTTACTGGTGTAGGTGGATTTTTTATTATCATTACAGAAATGCCACTTCTAGAAAGTGTGAGCATTTCTCTGTGCTTATGACTCTGGTGTTTTGCAGCTTGACTTCAATCCACGTCTGGGCAGAGTGACGGTTGGGGCTTTGTGCATACTTTTCAGACAGCCTGTACACGGGGAGGGTGGAGGTGTCACAGAGGTGCATCTACATACTGAATAGTCTTCCTGGGCTGAGAGGAGGGAGAGGCGGGGCACACCTGCATTTGTAAAGGCTGTGCCCTGCCCTCACACAATAGGGTCGTTAACCCCCCACTGATGTTTGGAGCCTGTGCTGGAGGAGAGAGGGGGAACTTCCAGAACCAGTTATAACTGGGTGGAACCTCTTCTCCCCTCTCTTTGTGAAACACAATAAGTACAGGGGATTTTTCCCCGCAATTTAGATATGAATAAACATTCTTGGGACTCCAGAGACTCTTCTGGAACTGGACACAGGACGCTGTTGAATGGACTCACCAGGACCCACCTTGGGCTGCTGCTGCGCTGACTTGTGACCTGCCTGCTCACGAGGAGGAACTGCCACCATCTGCATCCCTTGTGCTGGCCTGTTGTTGGGCCTACTAGCCATGTGCTTCCCTCTCCTCTTCTGTCTCAAGGGGCAGGGTGTGGTGGCCCCTGACCTCTGCAACTATCCAACACGAGCAGTGCTGTGTTTTGTTCCTCCTTTACAGTGCTTTGCTGTGCCCCCTGCGCTCGAAGCGCATTGCCGTGCAGGAGATTCACCGCTGCAACCCGGGGCTCATTAAAGTGTCCCCTGCGCTTAAAATAGCGCGTTGCTGATGCCTGAAATCACCACTGCGACCCGGGGTTTTAATTGCCCCTAGCGCCTTGGCAAGCGCATTGTTGAAGAAACTCACTGGTGCAGCCCAGTTGGGCTGATTCTGCCGAGCGCAAGTGGAGCGCTGGCCCTGGGACCTCCGGGGCACCATCCGTTGACGAAAAGGAGCAAGCACGCTCCTACCGTGCCCCCGGGATGAAGCGTGCTCTGAGGAGTGCCACCAGGGCACAAGCAGGCACCTGCCTTGGTACCACTTCACCGTCGCAGCGCTGTGGTGTTCGCAGAGCTGGGCGGGGAAGGAAGCCTCATTGGAGGCTCCCCGCCCCACTGAATCCTTTGTGTCCACTGAATCCTTTGTGTCTGTTGGATGGGTAGGGGGGAAGGAAGCCTGGTCGGAGCCTCCCACTGCCCTGGGAGCCCTCGGGCGTGCCGTTGATGCTCCCTTTTTGGCACCCCAGAGATCGTGGGCCCCAGGAGGGGCCTGATACAAACATCTTTGCGGCAGGCAGGGTGGAAGCCTCATCGGAGGCTCCCCACGCCACCGGGCCCCCTATTGTGGTGTTTGGTGCTTAGGCCCCACCCCTCCAGAGGGCCAGCTGAGGCACAGTGGGCCCCCAGAGATCTCAGGCCCCCAGGAGGGGCCCATTAAAAAAAAACTAAGGGGGTGTGTGCCACCCCTCTCCACCCACAGCATCGCGAGGCCCCTGTTTTCGCACAGTGGAGCGCCGGGGGCCCCTTATCGATAACTTGTGGCACTAGGAGTGCCCTTTCATCATAAAACAGCTACTTCATAAAGGACGTACATATTTCTGATGGTGTGGGTGTAGACATTATCGATTTGTATGTTACCTGCCTACTTTTATGATGTTACATATATGAGCTGATGTTCCTTTTATGGGCATGACATGCTGATATCTGTTTTATGATTTGTCATATGTTCTCTATGATGTGTTTATGACAAGTGCATTTCTTTTAGATTGTGATTCATGACTACTGCTTATGTTGAAGAATCCTGATTACTTGTGTGTTCTAATGTGACTACTGCGTATTCTTGCAGAGTATTAGTAACCTGTGTAACGTTCTAACAACTGCTAAGGTAGCAGGGTATTACTGACATGTAATGTTTGGTCTAATTATGTTTTGTGCAATACAGTTTATTCTTACATAGCTCAGTGTTGTGTTTACTTTGTGGAGTATATATTGTGCCATGTGTGTTGTCTGTGTTGTGCAAACGCTTTACACATTACCTCCGGGTTAGGCCTGACTGCTCGTGCCAAGCTACCAAGGGGGTGAGCAGGGGTTATCTTTGGTGTGTAACTCCCTTGCCCTGACTAGAGTGGGTGGGTTCTGCCTGGCATAGGTGCATACCTTAGCCAACCAGAAACTCCATTTCTAACAGTCCGCATTAATAGTACGCATGTACGTGCAGCTGTAAGGCCTGCTGCCCACCATAACGAGATGTACTGCTGCCAGGTGGCAAGTGTGGTGTTAGTGCCCATGTGCCACATTCACCGCTGCATTCTCGTGGCTGCGCGCTTTATGGCCTCATGCCCAGGGTTGGATTGGTTAGGCGGGCAGTCAGGCATTGGCTGATGGGCCAGTGCCTAAAGGTGACCTGTGGGCCGTTTTTTACAGCCTCTGCCAACTCACCCTTGGCATGCCCTTTCCTTCTTCCCTCTACTGCCAGGCCATCACCCTGAAGCCACAATGGGCGGGGAGGCATTAAGTCTGCAGCTTCACCCTGCAGATTCTGGCCCTTTCTCATCTCTGCCCCCTGTGGGGCCATTCTTGCCCAGTAAAAGTGTCTTTGCTCCTACCCCCCCTTTCTACTGGTACATTACATTCGGGGCATGATGGGCACAGTGAGTCTAGGTTTTTAGGACCTCGTGGGGGAGGGGGAGAATGGAGTCAAGGTCAGAACTGCTAACTTTTAAACTGGGAACTATGTTTGATGAGTCTCAGGGTCAGCGCAACATCCTGTGATTCTGGCCAAATCACTCTAATCTTAAAATATAAAAAAAAATTCATCTTGTGTACTGTAACTAATCAATCGCTCCGGTGCCCTTGGGCTGCGTTCACGCCATATACAACTACAAAAAATGAACTGCTAATTGACCATGTTTTAAGAAAAGGCCAGAGCAAGATAACTAAAGAGGGCTCCTTATATACCATCCTGGAATGTGGGCTAGTTTTTTAGCCCTGCCGGGCCTAATTATAACCTCAATCCGACCCTGCTCATGCCGCTATCAATGCTGAGGAGGTATGCTCGTGCCTATGCGCTCCCTCACCTCGCGCAGCACGTTGTTGTATAATTCATGGCACTTCTTAATTATTTGTAAGTTTTTTCGAGTCCAGCTACATTGGTTCAGCATTCGCCTCATTTGTGGAGCAACAGTAACTAAAAGGCTCTGGTCGGTGCAGGCAGGATAATATTTGTAATTTCAAATTCCTGCGGCAGCCAGCCGGGCCACTAAGAATTGCTGCGGCAAGGAGTGTCATCCCTGACCTCCTCAACACATGCTGCCTTGCCCCTGCTCAGCGGGGTCGCTGGGGCTGTGACGAGTGACTAAAGGCGCAGGGCCTGGCACTGAAGACAGCGTGCCTAATGCCATGCCCTCATCACCATGACTTGTCTATAGCTACAATGCAGATTAGATTTGATGCGCTGTCTACGTTGGTAAGCAGCAGCAGCCCGCCCAAATCTCAAGGGGAGGGGTGGAGGTGGAGTGAGGGGTGGGGTGAGGTGAGGTGGGGGGGATAAATAAATACAAATTTAATTGTAAAAACCTTACCTTTTTCCCGTCATTGCCGCCGCCGCCTCCTGCTGCGTTGCTCCACAGGCTCCTGGTGCTGCTTACATACTAAACATAGCACATAAGCAGCGTCACGATTGGTCTGAGCGAATCGGACTGCCGCTCAGGCACAAGCCTGGGGTTTGTGCTGTTTCTCCAGCCCAGCTGTGTATACAGCTGGAGAAACCTAAGTGTGCATGTGTGTTTGGCCAGGCTGAGACGGCCTGCCAAATAAACATGCGCACTTAGTGCACTCTCCCCTCTTCCGCCCCTCCCACAGCCCAGCCCCACCCTTAACATACTGCTGACTGAGCCAGCAGATGAAGGGTAAAATGCTAATTAAATATAGTTTTATCTTTCATCTCCTGGTATTGCGAAGGAGCTGCCACTGTTGGTAAGTCACAGAAGAATGTGTTGTTTAATGCTCTTTCATAGTACAGAACATCCTTTTGCTAAAATGAGTTAGTTTGGGTACAAATGCATTTTTATAAGTAAAGCCAACCCCAACCACTGTGATTCTTAAATCCTGAGTTTGTGCTTCTCCAGAGCAAACACTCTTAAAATATGCTGCCTACTAGTCTCTGTCACATGTGACTCCTACATTTTGCAATCTTCATTGTTTAATGTACCATTTCCTAGCTTGGTTTACACACATGATTCATTGCATCAGTGTAACGCGTCTGTGATGTAAAGGGCTCTGACACCCTGTACTGGTGACCAGTGCTGTAAAACAAATGAAATGTATGTGACAGAGGGACTAGGGAGAGACGATGGACACTGTTGGACAGTGGTAGCGAGGGAAGTCGTGGAGAAGATGCTCACGGGGTGCCAAAAAAGATTGTTGTACCAGGTGCAGCCGGCTGGTCCTGAGAAAATGATACTGTCTGTCACTGTGCTGTTTGAGATTGATAGTTTTGTCCAGTTGGGAAGGAGTTTTAATGGGTCTTGCATGTATGTATGGACTTTAATTCTGCATGGCTTATTTTATAATAAAGTGACTGTATTTTATTGAATTTAACTGCATGCATGCTTGCATAAGTGCTCTGAGCCTTATTAGTACATTGGAATGCTGGCAGCTCCATTGAAAACAATGGAGTGCTCCGCTTTTACTGGCCGGTAAAAGCGCGCAGCGCCAACATTCCAGTCTTCTCTGTTCACAGCAACAGCTGTGACCAAAGCCTCACGGAGCCTGAGGGGATTTTAATCCCCTCCGGTTCCGTGAAGCCTTTGTTTTATTTATGAGAACATTCTGCCCTCTAATTGCAAAATGTTCTAAATAGCCTTAGAACACGCGGTAGCGGGCTCTACCGGCTATTAAAGGCCCTCTCCCTTGTTAAAGGCCTGAGCCGAAGGGAGCGGGCCTTTAATAGCCGGTAGAGCCCGCTACTGCGGGTTCTAAGGCTATAATAAATTACTGACTCTGAAAGACGTGTTTATCGTTTAATAACACGGATACACAATTATTTTACTGTACAGTCAGCTCACTGGGGCACTAGGTTAGTGCCCTTCCATTCCAGGTGCTTTGCAGCAGTTTCAAGATCTACTTAGAGTTTTTCATTACTTCTACGGGTGTAAATTCTGATATTAATCTATTTTCATGGACTTCATCGCGTGATTTTGCTCTCCAGAAAGTGTCACTCATAGTCGTTGAAATGTCACTCATAATTACACAGAAATCATGAAAATGTCACGCATAAGCAACCTGAAACCTTGGCAGCTATGTTTACATTACCAGAAAACATATGATATAACCACCACTTATATTTTTTATAGTTCACAACTAAGATGCGCTCAGTGAAGCGAGCCTGCCCTGATATCTGATCTAGAAGTGAGAGATGAATGGATCCCGGCTCTACAATCCTGCACGTGCTTTCCTCGGCGTTTAGATGTTCCGTGGGTGGTTAAAGGGGGGAGGCAGGGCGGGAAGGGAAGGGGTACGGGGGACATACGGAGGAACTGCGGGGTGGGGAGGGGCAGCGTTACAGGGTGACCTCCGGCTCCGGGGGATGCTGAACCCTCTCACAAGGTCCACCACAGACACAGCTGAAATATACGAGATTTCACCTGTGTGAGACGGGCCTGTAATGCATGAGCTTGTCGAGGGACAGAATCAATGCATAGTTACTGTTGTGCAAAAACATTTACAGAAAGAATTAGACGCTTCTTTTTAATTGTCAAAACTCTAATCCGAAACGTTGCATGTGTCATAATGCAAGGACTAAGGTGATTATATTTTTTCAAGTCAAAGTAAACATGCCGTTTGTGAGGCTCGAACTCACCACCTTCAAATTATAAAACTAACGCCCCGTCTACCGAGCTAAAGCTCAGAGCTGTAGAGTGGAGTGAGCTCACATGGAGCTGTGAAACCTGGGGAGGGCTCCCGCTATCATTGAAGAATTGCATTTCCTGTCAATATGTTTTACTTTAGGACAAATTGTAGACAAATCCCAGAAACAGAAAAAACACGATGTTAGAGTTGTCTCTCTGCAGGAAATTCACCTATTTTATTTCTCAAAGATAGAAAACTGTGATGACTTCTTATACTAACCTTGTTTCTTATATTTTCAATTGGTAGCTTGGTTTGCAGGTTTGAGATGTTTTTCTCCCCTTGTTAGTTATCTGCGTGGAGTCAGGTCCACACTCCGCATCTTACTGTTGTGTAGTCACAGAGAGGTGTCCACACAGACACAGGAGGTAGACAACACCTGTGTGTAATGTCACGTGCCCCCAGCACCGCCTATAAAATAATGTATAGATTTCCACAGACGCAGAAAAAGTGTTTTTCTTGCCAAATTTAGAGGTTTGCAAAGGATTCTTGGTAACAGAACCTGGTGAGAGCCCCACATGCCACCCCATTCTGAATTCTCCTAGGTGTTTAGTTTACTGAAATGTCCAGGTTTTCTAGGTTTTCCTAGGTGCCGGCTGAGCTAGAGGCCAAAATCCACAGCTAGGCACTTTCCAAAAAACACACCTGATTTCAATGTAAAAATGTGACGTGTCCATGTTGCGTTTCCTGTCGCGGGCATTAGGCCTACCCACACAAGTGAGGTACCATTTTTATCGTGGCACCTGGGGGAACAAAGAATAGAAGAGCAAGTGTTATTGCCCCTTGTTTCTTCCTACATTTTTTCCTTCCAAATGTAAGACAGTGTGTAAAAAAGACGTCTGTTTGAGAAATGCCCTGTAATTTACATGCTAGTAGGGGGATCCCGGAATTCAGAGATGTGCAAATAACTACTGTTCCTCAACACCTTATCTTGTGCCCATTTTGGAAATACAAAGGTTTCCTTGATATCTATTTTTTACTCTTTATATTTTACTAAAAAAATTGCTGTATACCCAGTATACAATGAAAACCCACTGCAAGGTCACCTCATTTATTGGCTCTGGGTACCTAGGGTTCTTGATGAACCTACAGCCCTAAATGTCCCCGCAACCAGAAGAGTCTAGGAGACAGAATGGTATATTGCTTTTGAAAATCTGACCCCGGAGGAAAATGTTAAAGTAAAACGTGGAGAGAAATGGCTGTTTATTCACCTCAATTTCAATATTTTTTTTATTTCAGCAGTTTTTTTCTGTAAGAATACCTTGTGGGATCTACAAAATTGCTCCCTTGCTGAATTCAGAATTTTGTCTACTTTTCAGAAATGTTTAGCTGTCTGGGATCCAGCATTGGTTTCATACCCATTTTTGTTACTAACTAGAAGGAGGCTAAAAGCACAAAAAATAGTAAAAACGGGGTATGTCCCAGTAAAATGTCAAGAATATGGTGAAAAATGTGACTTTCTGATTCAAGTCTGTCTGTTCCTGAAAGCTGGGAAGATGGTGATTTTAGCACCGCAAACCATTTGTTGATGCCATTTTCAGGGAAGAAAACACAAGCTTTCTTCTGCAACCCTTTTTCCCATTTATTTATTTATTTTTTAAACAAAATTTTTGCTGTATTTTGGCTAATTTCTTGGCCTCCTTCTGGGGAACCCACAAACTCTGGGTACCTCTAGAATCCCTAGGATGTTGGAAAAAAAGGATGCAAATTTGGTGTGGGTAGCTTATGTGGACAAAAAGTTATGCGGGCCTAAGCGTGAACTGCCCCAAATAGCCAAAGAAAGGCTCGGCACAGGAGGGGAAAAAGCCTGGCAGCGAAGGGGTTAAAGGCTGTGCAGCTGCCGCTACTGGCTGAGGTGTGACGCTTCTCCGCCCTAATAGAGGAGCCGCCCCTGGACGTAAAGTCAAGGGGTGCTGTGGTGTTACTGGGCCATGACTACATGGAGGCTCCACTCTCCACCACCGGTGTGGTCTACTGATGGATGCCAAAGCTCTTGTGAATATGGAACAACTCTTAAAGATAATGTATAAATCATAACTGTGCACTTTAATGTTGATGTGAGCAGTTAAAGGCATGGATTTCATTGCGGACATGTATTACTGAGGATCGCCGTAGGTGGGTGAGATCTGGGGTGGATCTCACTCATGGGGTGCATGTCTTGTCTCTGCCCCTCGTGCTTTCTTTGTGCATAACACTATTAAATCCTGTTTTACAAAGGAGATGCCTTCAGTTCACGCCTGTTACCTTATGACCAGGTTTTATCATTTTCATACTTTTGAAAACATGGAGTTCTGAAGCAAAAAGCAGGCGCAACCCAGCCTTTTATCCTTCCAATGTTGGTAAATGGTTTGTCAGAAATATGAGACATACAGACCTTACAAACTCTATTAAAATGTGCTATATAAAAAGAAGCTACTGCCTTCCAAAGTCATGAACTCTCTGCTCCATTGGTACAGAATAGAGCCCAGAAGTACTTTCATCGTGACTCATGGCACGTTCCATAGTGTGACACATTCTGCATAAGGGCTTCTGGTACAAGTATTCATGAGTCCTACAGAAATGGTAACTCACTATGTGTAGGAAAGTGCCCTTATTGGCATGGTTACCCCCCACTTTTTGCCTGATACTGATGCCAACTTTGACTGAGAGTGTGCTGGGATCCTGCTAACCAGGCACCAGCACCAGTGTTCTTTCCCAAAAACTGTACCTTTCTTTCCACAATTGGCACACCCTTGGCACACAGGTAAGTCCCTTGGAAAAGGCACCCAGGGTACCAAGGGCCCTGTGGTCAGGAAAGGTCCTTAAAGTCATCATGGCAACACTCTCAGGGTGCCATGCACACAAACCACTGCCTGTGGCATAGGTAAGTCACCCTTCTAGCAGGCCTTACAGACCTAAGGCAGGGTGCACTATACCACAGGTGAGGGCATAGCTGCATGAGCAATATGTCCCTACAGTGTCTAAGTCTACTCTTAGACATTTTAAGTGCACTGTGGCAATAGCGAGTATGTAGTCTGGGAGTTTGTCATTATGACCTCCACAGCTCCATAATGGCTTTACTGAATACTGGGAAGTTTGGTATCAAACTTCTCAGCACAATAAACCCACACTGATGCCAGTGCTGGATTTATTGAGAAATGCACCCAGAGGGCATCTTAGAGATGCTCCCTGTATGTTAGCTAAACTGCTAGTGCAGGACTGACCAGTCTGTGCCTGCCTGCCACTTTCAAATGAAGTTCTGACCACTTGGGGTGAGAGCCTTTGTGCTCTTGGTGGCCAGAAACAAAGCCTGTCCTGGGTGGAGGTCCTTCGCTACCCCCCGACCCCACAGGAACTGTAACACCTGGCGGTGAGCCTCAAAGGCTCAGGCCTATTGTTACAGTGCCCTAGGGCACTCCAGCTAGTGAAGTTGCCTGACCCCCCCGACAAAGCCCCAATTTTGGCAGCAAGTTCGGCTGGAAAATAAGGGAAAGCAGGGAGGAGTAACCACCTCAGCTGGGACCACCCCGAAGGTATCCAGAGCTGAGGTGATCCCCTCCTTGCAAAATACTCCATCTTAGTTGGAGGACAGGGACCAATAGGGGTAAGGTTGGGTACCCCTCCCCAAGGGGAGTAGACACAGGAAGGGTGTAGCTACCCTCAGGGACAGTAGCCATTGTCTACTGCCCTCTGACCCCTGTAGTGCCCCTAAATCCAGGATTTGAGGGCTCCCCTGAACCCAGTTCTTCAGATTTCAGGTGACCTCACAGGAAGAAAGAAGAAGGAAGAAAGAAGAAAGAAGAAAGGAGAAGGACTGCTAAGCTGAAACCCCAGCAGAGAGGACTGAGGACACAAATTGACTTGGCCTAAAAGCCCTGTAAAAAGAAAGCAACACATCCTGCAGGAACAGCAACCTCTGGGAGGCCTCCAGAGGACTTCCGGCATCAGAGAGGACCAAGAACTCCCGTGGACAGTAGTCCTGTCCAAGAAGAAACTTCATCTAAGGACTCCAGAGCTGCCTCGGATCCACGAGTCCTGTCCACTCTGCACCGGACGCCCACGACCCGCGTCCAGGTGGCTAACTGACTAGAGGTGGTCCCCAGGCGATTCTGAGCAAGTGCCCACCCTGGGTTGAACCTTCCTCTCCAACATACTGACGCCTGCAGCCTTAATCCGGATTGCCCCCTGACCATGATAAAACTGGACGAAGATACCTGTCGGCAAAAGGTACTCTGCACCCACAGCCCCCTGGCCTTGGGGAATCCGAACTCTGGTGCAGAAATGTCCAGAAGGCGGCCTTCCTCCTTGTCCAGCCCATGGTTTTCCAGAACCGACCCCCTGGACCCAGCCTACAGCATCTAAGTGACCCCCAGTTTCCCCGTATAGGAAAGGATTGGGAGCCCGATGCTGTATTTGCACCCAGCACCCGGCTGCCCCTGTGCCGCTGAGGGTGTGTGTTTGGTGCTGACCTGAGCCCCCCCCGGTGCTCCTCTAAACCCCCCAGGTTTTCCCTCCAAAGACACAGGTACTTACCTGCAAACAGGCCTCATTCCGAGTGTCCCCAGCCTCCAAAGGAGCCCACGTTAAATTTGCCTCATCTTGGATCTCTGCATCCAGCCGGCCATGGGTTGCTGGTGGTGATGGGTGCTTGGGGTTAACTTGAACCCGAACCTGTGGACTTCCTAACCCCTGGAGACTGGAACTCTAAGTCTTGTTCTTACCTCAAAATCACACTAACTTTTCTCCCCCAGGAACTGTTTCTGAAAATTGCAGCGTCAACTTTTAAAACAGATTATTGCCATTTATTCAAAAACTGTATAACTTGCCAATTCTAACCAATGTGGTATTGATACACATGTTGAATACTTATTTATTTATGTACTTACCTGCAACTTGAATCTTGTGGTTCTAGAAATGAATTAACAAAAAATATTTTTGCTATATAAAAACCATTGGTCTTAAGTTAGTCATTGAGTCTGTGTGTGTACAACAAATGCTTTGCACTACCCTCTGATAAGCCTAACTGCTCGACCACACTACCACAAAAGAGAGGATTAGAATTATCTACTTTAGCCTCTGTTACGCCTCTAGGGTAACCCCTGGACTTTGTGCGCACTTTATCTCATTTTGATATAATAGATTCAGAGCCAGCTTCCTAAACTATGTATCATACAAGCAACCGCCACATAATAACATACAAATATATGGCTGCAAATTTTTAAAAAATCAGGAGTTAAAAACCGGAATAGAAAGCAAAGCCCAGGAATCTACAAGTCCTCTTACCTCAACCCGGAGAATGGAATCAAACTACTTCAGATATTGCAAACTTCAGAGCACCAATCCTCAGTAAAGCTTTGAAAAAGAAGCATTAGCAAAGCCAATAGGTTTTGATTATGCAACATCTATTGGCTTTATCAATGTTTTTTTCTGACATGTTGCACAGCAGCTCTTACTATTGTGCAACATGGCTCAAAGTAAAAAACTGAAAAAATGCTAGGATATGGTTAGTGCTGGCTGCATCATAGGCATTCTGTGCTGCTGTGCACCTGTGTAAAAAAAGAAAGAGAAAGCCTATAGATGTCGCATAGGTGAAACATATTGGCTTTGCCAATGTTTGCTTCTTTTTAGGGCCGCATGGAGTCAGCCCCGCATGCTACATGTTACTGTTGTGTAGCCACAAAGAGGTGTCCACACACACACAGGAAGTTAGCAACACCTGTGTGTAGCGTCACATGCCTCCAGCACCGCCTATAGAATAATGTATAGATGTCCGTCAGCCGCAGAGACCACCAGGGGAAGGAAAACAGGGAGAGACGAAGTTATGTCACAGATACAAATGGCTTAACTGCTCAGTGTTCAAGACCTGCAATTAATGAAAACCAATGTATTAAATAAATACTCTATTAAAAACTATTTAAAGGTCCACCGAGATTTGAACTCAGATTCCAGAGTGCTAACCATTACACCATGGAACCATCCACATGGGATTTCTTCTCTGCCTCCCTTCATGTAAGGAGTATGACGCAGAGCTTGTTGCCACATGATTTTATATTGTCATATTGTTATATTGTTTTAGAATTCAAAAACCAAACACAGCGTCAGTGGCGGCTGGTAATTTTAGGAGGGAGGGGGGTGGGTGGGAAGACACATACATTCACACTTATTCATTCACACACGCACGCACGCAAATCCATTCACAACACTCATCAACATTCAAACATACACGTACACACCAAACATCTTTTAAAAAAACACACACACACACACACACACACTTACCTTCAGCTCGGAGGTACCAGAAGGGTTGGGACTGCTGCCTTCCCTCACTGGCTGACCTTAGGTCAGCCAGTGAGGGAAGGCAGAAGTCCTAACTTCATCAGAGTGGGAAGGGGTCAGTGAGACTTCTGACCCCTGCCCACTCTGTGACGAGGTGTCACTGATTGACACTCACCCTGGGCATTTCAGGGCTTAAACCTGAAGCACCCAGGTCAAAGTCAATCGGTGATGCTTCCCCTCGTCATCAAGGGGAAGGGCCTCGAGGCAATTTTGCTGAGCTGAGGAGGTCACACCCATAGGAGCTGTAATCTCTTCAGCCCAGCAAAGTTCAGCTCAGGCAGCCAGGAGTTTGCGCAAATTGTGCATGTCTCGCTCCTGGCTGCCTGACCTGAAAATGAAGAGTGTCTGTCAGGCTGACCTTTGATCAGCCTGACAGACACTCTTCATGAGAGGCAAAAGGCTGGGGGTGGCCCCTCCCCCTAAAGGACGGGCGGCGGCTGCAAAGCGCAAAAAAAGAGGTGTGTTTCATAATTAAGTTGATAAACCACACAAGGAACCTACAACATTTGATGCTTTAAAATGTCTCTATCGTACAGTCCTTTAACTAGACTCAAGTATTGGTGAAATACTGAGAAACTGTGGACACTACAAACAGCAGTTTCATCCCACAGAGGAGATAAAACACCAACTAACTCAGCTGTAAACTCATAGAAACGGACACAGCACATGATTTATGTCATAAAACAGACACTGAGACCACAAGACAGAGCAAGGGTGGAGCAGGAAATAAAATGAGCGTTTCAAATGGTGAGACCACAGGGAACTGGTGACCCCCAGCTATTTGTATCATCTGTACTTTATGTGGGGGTTTCTTCCTCCAGGTGACTAATACTACAGCATCAGTGCAGCGAGGGCTGGGGGGTGGGCAGGACCTGTGGGTTCAGTATCAGCTTAAAAGATCACTAAACTGAAGGAAGCGGAAGACAAAGCATGTGAGATGTATTAGTACTTTGGGTGTATTTGGGTTTGTAGGAAAAACAGGAAGTGGTAAAAAAAAAAAAATAATTTTCCCATACTGGAATCGAACCCGGGCCGTCTGGCCGATAACCATGACTCCTAACCGCTAGACCATATGGAAGCTGTCACTGGAGTGCATAGCTCAATTTATGTGAGGTGTCCTTCTGTACACTTTAAGTCATACTGTTATTCTCAGTATCTGACACTCATTGGGGTAACAGACACCTCACTTCTGAAAAACTAGATGGAATGACCAGAAGTCATGATTTCTGCCACAACCTGCTCATATCTCATTATTTACAACCTTAGAACTAGTCCCTATACAGAGAGCCCAGGACACAAAGGACAGCAGCAATCCCAGCAGTGCCTCTTACCAACCCCCGAGAGCCAGACAAAGCCAGGCCCCTCCCCCAGGACACCCCTTGACTCCTATGTGTCTCCTCACCAGGCTGATGGCCTCACAGATCCCTCTCCAGTTATCTTCCAGCTGCTTCCTTGAACCACACTCTCCTGCACCTGTCACAGGCTCCAAGCTCCCTCCTGACCTTCATAAGTAAACTTACAAGGGGACGCGAAAAGGTCGATGAACCTTTTCACTTGCAATTAAGATGTTCCCATAATATCTCCAGTACAAGCAGATCAATAATCAATAACCAATCAATAACATTAATAATCAATTGGAGTCAGTAATTATCACACACCATGACTTTTCAGTCATGAATAACCACCCTTTTTAGTAAAAGTTAGAATACGTATTTCCCTATATTAACAATGCTAATATCACGTATGATAATCTCAATATCAAATAATAAACATACAGAAACATCACTGGCTGTCCAAAGCGGTGAAACAAACGTAATCTACTTAAAGCTTGAACTACTACACATCCCAAGGTTACAGTGCAAATTAATAACAAGAACAATTGCACAAACGATACCACATACATTTATTCAGCAAAGAAAACCATTGACTGTTGCTCCCTGTGGCAAATTCACATTGGAGAGGATCCTTATCTAACATCAGATTAGCATTAGCATGTTGGGTTTCATGCAAAACAATTAAGTCAACACAAATTTGGAAAACATCTAACTATGGCTCTATCAAAATAGGGTGGTTGGTACCTAGAAAGAAAAAGCAAACATGCATTGCAAATCACATTGGAAATAGTATACGTCACCTCAAGTGGATAGGCAAGCGAAGATCGTCTTCATCATCGGGACATCAGTTCAGTCAGCAAGGCATCAGGATTTAGCATCAAAGTTCAGAAACACAATGGCCCTCATTACAACATTGGTGGTAATGACCGCCTACCGACACAGCGACGGCCACCAACATACCGCCGCCGTGGCTACCAGCCGTCAATGCGTATTATGACCACCGACGGTATTCTGCCAGAAATCTGGCAGAACACCACCGAAGGTCATGGTGGCGGATGGCAGTAAGGCGGCACTGCTGACAGCAGCACCGCCACGCCAGCAAAACACCGCAGACCGTATCATGAGCAATGATACGGTCTGGCGGCATTTTGCTGACGGGCGCTGCTGCTCACAGCAGCGCCACGGACCGTCTCCAGCCGGAGGAGCTCCTGCAAGTAGGTAAGTCGGGTTCTCCAACCGGACAGGGGGGTGGGAGGTGTTGTGTGTATGTGGGGTGTGTTGTGTGTATGTTTTGGGATGCGTGCCTGCAGGTGTGAGTCGCGTTGGATGCATGCATGAATGAGTGATTGTGAGTGTTGTGTGTTGTGGATACATGTGTGTGACAAGCTATGATGGTGTGTGTTGTGGTGTGTGGGTATGTATGTGTGCATGCGTGGGTGGAGGTGGGAATGCATGTGTGCATGTGTGTATATGGGTGCACGTGTGGGTGTGTATATGTGCAGGTGGGCAGGAGCGGGTGGGGGAGGGTGGATGAGGACTGTGGAGAGGGGGTGGGAGGTGGGGAGACCCCTATCGGTGCCAGGGAAGGGATTCCCTGGCACTGATAGTGCCTACCGCCATGGTTTTCGTGGCGGTAAGTTTGGCAGGAAAACCATGGTGGTAGGCCGGGTCATAATCCTGAGGGTGGGAATGTGACGGCGGGCGGGCTGGGGACCGAAGTCTCCAGCCCAGCGGCCATTATCACCCTGGCGGTCGATGTGTTAAAGTGCTGGTGTTGGATGGGGGTAACCGCCAGGGTCCAAATCCCTTTTTTTTAAATCCCCAGCCTGTTGGCGGTATTACCGCCGCTTTAACACCAACCGCCAGGGTTGTAATGAGGGCCAAAGTCTTTGAGCAGTTCGAAAGAATAGAGAGAATGGCAAGTGGCAAATGGTGGTTTCTTCTCAGTGTAGTCTGGTTAAGTTACATTTCCTAAAACTACTACCCAAGTCCCGATTGGTCAAGGAATCGCATGTTCACACTTTGCCCAGTAAAACTAAAACATTAAGGGGGGTCATTAGGACCCCGGCGGTCAGTGTAATAGTGGAGATATTACCGCCAACAGGCTGGCAGTACATACCTCCACTATTATGACATTAAACCGCCAAGTTAACACACCGACTGCCACAGCAGTAATGACCGCCGGGCAGCCCGGAGGCCATCACTAGGCCGCCCATGGCATTTGGACCCCACCCACCGCCATGGTTTCCATGGTTTCTGTAGCGTGGTAGGCAGTGTTTTGCTGGCGTGGCACTGCTGCTGGCAGCAGCGCCACCTTCCACCATCCGCCGCCATGACCATAGCTGGAATTCCACCGCCTGGGTGAAAAACCAGGAATCCTAAACACTAGACCACATGGGACCTGTCATTGGTGTGCATAGCTCACTTTATGTGAGGTGTCTGTTCTACCAGACTCCCTTCTGTACACTTTGAGTCATACTGTTATGCTCAGTATCTGACACTCAATGGGGTAACAGACACCTCACTTCTGAATAAACAGATGAAATGACCTGAAGTCATCATTTCTGCCACAACCTGTCAGGTCTCATTATTTACAACCTTAGAACTTATACACATACACAGAGCCCAGGACACGGAGGACAGCAGCAGTCCCTGCATTGACTATTACTAACCCCTCCCCTTGAGCCAGACAAAGCCACACCCCTTCCCCAGGACACCCCTTGACTCCTGGGTTTCTTCCCCAGGCTGATGTCCGCACTGACCCCTCTCCAGTTATGCTCCAGCTCTTTCCTTGAACTACACTCCCCTGCACCTGTCACAGGCTCCAGGCTGCCCTCCTGGGGCTCCAGTTACACTCCCTCTCCATCTACTAACAGCACTGACTCCAGTCCTGACACTGGATTGGTTCACACAGAGAAGGAGTAGCTCAGAAGCAACCTGCATATTCACGGAGTGACCGCCAGAGGGCAGCAGAACCACTGCACTCACAGCCCACAAGGATGTCCACTGACCAGGCCTCCAAAATTAAGACGGAAACAAAGTGCAGAAATGTTTAAGGTTTTTAGTGAGAAAGTTGGAATATAGTTATTTCTAGCAATCCCAAGCATCTCCCAGCAGGTGTTGGATCACTTTCACATCCTGCTCAAGAGAGGCGCAGAATCAAAGATTTTCTAGCTTGCGCAACAAGACTTATCAATTCTATAAAGGACACGCAGGCGAGGATTATACTTTCTTTTCCTTTACTGACAACACACAGCAGCAAATAGTAAACAGTAAAAACAAAACTACATTTTCCAAGCGACTCAAAGCCATGTTATGACCCCCAATTAGGGCCAGCCATCCACTATATATATCCCAGGCACTATAGTCCGTCCTCTTTCTTTGCCGATCTATGCCAAGGATAACTGAATAACAAACCAATCACCAGGAATGCTGAAATCCAGAACCAAACCATGTCCTTTCAATTCAGGGAACTGAAACGATGCACAACCGGTGCAAAAGGAACCAATTCATCCTCCTCCATGTCCGAAGAAGACATCCTCAGTATGTCCATCAAGTAGTTTTCTCATCTGCAAAAGATAATAAATCGGTAACATCCTAAACCATTACCTCATGACATAAAATAATGGGTGGGTGAACATACATTTCTATCATATGATATTGAGATAACCTTATCCCATATTACTCATACCTAGGGCGGGATAATCCTCGCCACCGTGTTCTTAATAGAATAGAAAATTGCTGTGCAAGCTAGAAAACTTTTGGTTCTATGTCAGGACCGGAGGCTTTGGATTATGTTTGTTTAAAGTTGAGCAATAACTCCAGAAGCCACATCTACAACTGGTTTATGATAGAACAATTTAAAAGTAGAATCTGGTGACCAGTCTGCCGCTGTCATGATATCTTCCAATCTACACCCTGAATTGAAGGCCTTGGAGAGCATAGCTCCACAAACCAAATGAGCCCCAAAAATAGAGGTATATATGTCTGCTTCTTGCAACAACCATCTGACCCATCTCGCCAGAGTCGCCGAAGAAACAGGACCAAATGGTTTTTGCAAGGAAATCAGTAATTGTCTAGCTTGATTCCTACGTAACTCTCAAGTAACATCTTCATATATCTTTAAGCAATTAACCACACATAATTTAGAGTTGTCTCTAAAAGCTGCATAACTAATACATTTTTAATTTGATTTTGTACATTTAGAAATACAAAAAGAGACTACCGTAGGAGTGAAAACTCTATCTTCAGTGTCCAAGGCCTTGACGTCATAGACTCTCCTGCATGATATCAGGCAAAGTAACATGGTTAATTTCGCAGAAAGTTGTTTCTTTGAAAGACCATCATTGGCCGGCAAGGCCACCAAAAATTTTAAAATTATAGTGACATCCCAAAGAGATAAATACTTTGGTAGAGGCGGTCAAAGCATACAAACACCACGCAGTAAGTTGTACATTAATGGATGTTCACCCACTGGCTTACCATCTATGTGAGGGTGTTTGGCTGAAGTAGCTGACCTAAAATTATTCACAGTTCTCTACGATAGACATTGTGCCACTAAATGTGATAAGAAATTTGCTATCATCTGCACTGAGGCCCCAAAGGAATCCAAACCCCTCTGAGTGCACCAATCCAACCATCTCTTCCAGGGGAAGGCACATAGGGGGTCATTCTAATGTTGGCGGGCGGCGGGAGCCGCCCGCCAAGCGGGAACCGCCAGAAGACCGTACCGCGGTCAAAAGACCGCGGCGGTCATTCTGAGTTTCCCGCTGGGCTGGCGGGCGACCGCCAGAAGGCCGCCCGCCCGCCCAGCGGGAAACCCCCTTCCACGAGGATGCCGGCTCCGAATGGAGCCGGCGGAGTGGAAAGGGTGCGACGGGTGCAGTTGCACCCGTCGCGATTTTCAGTGTCTGCTATGCAGACACTGAAAATCTCAATGGGGCCCCCAGGGGCCCCACGACACCCGTTCCCGCTATCCTGTTCCTGGCGGTTTTTACCGCCAGGACCAGGATGGAGGGAAGGGGGTCGGAATCCCCATGGCAGCGCTGCCTGCAGCGCCGCCATGGAGGATTCCTCAGGCCAGGGGAAAACCGGCGGGAAAACGCCGGTTTCCCTTTTCTGACCGCGGATTTACCGCCGCGGTCAGAATTGGCCTGGATGCACCGCCAGCCTGTTGGAGGTGCATCCGCGGTCCCCGGCCCTGGCGGACTATGATTGCCAGGGTCGGAATGACCCCCATAGTTTATGTGTACTAGGTGCCACTGATTGGGAGAGGAAGAATCTAGTGTCCTCTGAAATCCCTGTGCCTTGTTATGATCCCCTGATATCCTCCAAGCCATGAGCGACAATTGCTCCTCCAAAATCAGCAGATGTGGACCCCCCCCATCGGGTCCAATACGAGATCCTCCAAATGGAGAATTCGAATCGGGGTGGCACAGCATAGTTTCAAAGCCACCGGAAACCATGAGTAAGCTTTCCAGCAAGGGGTCACAGAACCAAATCTGCTCTCTGATGAAGTACTTGGGAGAGGATCCAATGAATCATGAAGAATGAGGGAAAGGCGAAATTCAATCCTCCCGTCCAGGATTGGAAAAAAAAGGCATCTGAGCTGAGAGCGCTCGGATCTGGTCTCCAACTGTATAAGCGTAGAAGTTGTGCATTCAGTTGGGACAAAAACAGGTCTACCATGCACGGGCCCAAAGATGATTTAGGAGCCAAAATACTCTGGGGTGAAGACAGCAATCGCTGGCATCCCTGAAATATCTTGAATTCCACTCTGCGACTATGTTCACCTTGCCTGGAATATATTCCACTGTTATGGAAATCTGATGCTCTAGACAGAAATGCCAAGAATCTTTCGTAACATCCGAGACCGTGTCCCCCCCCAACTTGCTGATGTACCTTACAGCTGATATGTTGTCCATTTTCAGAAGGATACAACATTTCGATTTGAATGGAGACAAAGTCTTCACTGCAAAAGAGAATGCCAGAAGCACCAAGCAATTGATGTGTAAGTGAGGTTCCTCCAGGGACCACCGTCCCCCTGGTTTCCATCTGCCCACATCTGGCTCCCCAGCCCCATCTGCTGGCATCTGACTCTATGATCACCTCCAGAACCGAGGCAAAAATCGCCTTGCCATTCCAAGCATCCATGTGAGTCAGCCACCACAGAAGCTCCGTCCGAGCCTCCTGTGAAAGAACAATCAATTCGGAATAAGTCAGACCATTGAGAATGTGAAGAATCTTCAACCTCTGTAGAGCTGGATAGTGCAGTGGACCTGGGAAAACGGCCTGAATAGATGATGCTAGGAGGCCCACCAATCGGGCAAGTACCCTTAAGGAAATCAAAGGAGCAGACAAAGCTCTCTTCAATTATTTGTTTATAACCAGTCTCATGGAAGCTTTAACTGAGTCAATAAGGAATCTATTTTGAAGCCCAGAAAGTTTATATTCTGAACCGGATCTAACTGGGATTTTTCCATGTTGATAATGAACCCTAGATCCTGGAGGAGTTGAATTGTCCAGGAAAGATGGAGGCGAGCCAGGCGTTCCTCTTGCGCCATGATGAGGATGTTGTTGAGATAAGCTATCAGACGTGCACCTTTTTCTCTGAGTCATTGCATCACCAGGCGCATGACCTTGGTGAAGCACCAAGGGGCGGAAGAAAGAACGAATGGAAGGGTTGAAAACTCATAACACTGGTTTTTCTGGAAGAACTGAAAGAATCTGCGATGGGGGGCAAAAATGGGAATGGTCAGATACTCATCTTTCGGGTCTAAGTGGACCATCCAGTCTCCTTCTAACAAGAGATCTCTGAGAAGATGAATGCCTTCCATTTTGAAATGTCGGTAAACAATCCATGCGTTGAATTGTCGCAGATTAAGTACCAAGCGGGAACCCCCCTCCCTTCTTTTCAACTAGAAAGTTTGTACTGATAAACTCTCTGGGATGGGGATGAGAAGGGACAATTGCGCCTTTTTGAAGAAGGGCCTCTATTTCGTGATCTATAAAAACTCTACCTTGATGGGGAAAACTGAGAGGAGGGGGAATCGCTGTTTGATGGGGAGTCAAATAAAATTCTAGACGGTAACCTGCTACTGTGTCCAGTACCCAAGCATCCTGCATAATCAAAGACCAATTTTGAGCAAATAGACTCACTCTTCCCCCCAGAATAACTGCCCCGGAAGAAATAATTGTTACCTGTCTGACAGGAACTTTGGTTGTAATATCCTCCTTTGTGGCATCCTCTGGGATTGCAGCCCCTATTGCCTCGGCCTCTGGCTGGGTAGAAGTTGGAGCTGGATTGATAGTTTGAGTCTCCTCTGCCCCACTGATATGGAAGAGAGGTCTGGGATGCGAAACGGCCAGACGCTTGACCTCTGAAGCACCAAGCCCGCTGAAAAAGCCCACTGTTAAATACTTTTTCAATTGAGGTCTGGGCTTTGTCCAAAGCCGAAAAGGTGGCGACATACTTAGCCAGATCTTCGATTAACTTGTCGCCAAACAAAAGGCCTTTTGTAGCTCGATCAGCATCCAATGGAGCTAATTCTGCTAATTTCGGGTCAATGAGTAATAGAAGCGACTTCCTTCACTCTGTGGAGATAGAACTATTAGCGTTCCACAAAAGACAAATGGCCTGTTGGGCCCATTCCAACAAAATGTCCAGATCAATAGGCTCCTGCGACTCTTTGGCCTGAACTGCCAAATCAAGAATTTTAGTAAGAGGACCTGAAATGTCCAATAGTTCGTCCTGGCATCCATGCAAGGCCCTGTCAATACCTTTTTTCAGGTGCCTTGCGTATTTTGTTTTTAGAATGGTCACCATATGCCGGTCTAATTCTGGGGTCTCCGCTACTTTCCCCTCATTGTAGAGTACTACGAATATCCTTCTCAAAACTCTTTCTGAGACGTGATTGCACATATGTTGCCACCTCTTGACAAGAAGTCCACTCTGAGGACCTGGGATGCACTATATTATCGGGATCAAATAGAAGATTCTTATTCGGAGGAGAAGAGGCTGATTTCTCTGTGTGATGTGTTTTGCATTTACGCTTGCCTTTGTGCTTTTCAGAAGCTGAATTCTCCTCAGAATCTGAAACCGAGTCTTTATCGGTTGAGTTATGAGCAGATTGCAAAAAGGGCTCAGAGCCCTGACTCTGGAAGGCACAATACTCATGGTCGTTAAGCATCAAATTAATGGTTTGCTCAAAGGGATTAAACTTTGACCGGCCAGGCTCATTTATATTGACCTCAACTGGAGCAGCATTCCCCAAAATTAAATATAGGCTGCGCAAAAGGACATAAGGCCTTTACTAAAGCCGTATTTACTCAGTCCTGCATGTGAAAATCAAGGGCTTCCACCAGGCGTTCTTCCATATTCCCTATAGTGCTCATCTTCATTATATTGGGCCATATTTGCAGTGCAAACGATTAAGAGGTCCCAGTAATGCACTACCCTAACTAATTGGGAGGGGAAAACCCAGGTGCCAAAGAGATCAAACAGACCCTTGCCGGTATGCTGGAAAGTCTTTGTAATGCAGAGGAGCCCAGCACCACTTCCCCTCCAGCTAAGCTCTGCAAAGGTTTATCACAGCACCCTTGGGGGTAGGATGGGGAGCGCTGGGCGCTGCGGGCTCGTCTTCTCTCTGCCGATGAAAATCACACGCCCAGAGAAGTCGAAAAGATGAGTTGTGCACATGCTCGATCACCGCGGCAGAGAAAGACTGCTCCAAGATAATAACGCGCCTCCCCTGACGCTCCTCACCGGCAGTTCACAACACGACCGAAGTAAGGCCGGTTACCATGGAAAAGCAATGCGCAAGCAACCGGAACCTACACAAAGGCACCTGAAGGCAAACAGCCACGCCGTAAAGAACGTGTAAGGCAGAATCAATAAAGAATATTAGTACTTATCTCTCGTGAAGCAGCAAAGAAAGAGGATGGACTATATACTGAGATATATATAGTGGATGGCTGGCCCTGATTAGGGGTCATTACAAGGCTGTGAGACTCTTGGGAAATGTAGTTTTGTTTTTACTGTTTACTATTGGCTGCTGTGTGTTGTCAGTAAAGGAAGATAAAGCATAATCCGAAGCCTCTAGTCCTGACATAGAATCAAACTCTCCGAACCGCAGAGGAAGGAGCAGGCGGTGTCAGCTTAAGGATTTCTGGGGACCCGGGCAAGACATACTTAAGGGGCCTTTGTTGGGTCCCGGGCGACTAAAACCTCTGTCTCTGCTGCCCACTTTTTTATTACTTTTTTTTTTTTTTTTTTTTGGCAAAAGTAGAATATGATTTTAAGTAACCATAGATTTGTTCACATTTACCGTAGTCCACTCTCTTTCGAACAAACATTTCTGACATCACCCAAATTTAAAAACACTCTGGCGGATAATACCTAAAAACATAAAGTGCACCATGGGCACGCAAATCAAACATCTTAAAGTGAACGTATTTCCATAGTTATTTATGTAAAACTTAAACACACGTATCCAAATCAGTTTGCAACAGCTGTAAAAAAGTTTATAAACAGAGTCAGATTGCAGCCTTTTCTCGCTTGTTCCTGTCACAGATTTGGCTGCTCAAGTAGGATAGTTCAGAGCGTCGCCTCTTTGTGATAGAAGCTGTGCTGTGTATGTTATGTGGTGTCACGAAAATAACAATAACAAGTTTGCCGTCAGCCCGTGCATCCTCCGAAACCATTCTTACTCTGGTGGCCGTGCGGCTGCGCCTGCCCCCCCTGATCAGAAGCATGGCCACAGAGGACAGACTATCACCCCACTCGCACCCAGTGGTGTACCTCAAAATAATGGGGTCCTCTGCGGAACATGCTGATGGGACAACCAGTTTCCCATATTTCACAGTTATTTGTAGGACACGTGTCAAAGGAAAAAAAGGGGGCGGGGGGGGAGGGAGGGTAATAGTCATATGCAAATCACCAAGAAGTCACAATAATGACATCACAAGTAGCAACGTCATGCCATTAGAATAATTCTCACTTAAAAGGTTGAGGGCCTATTTTATAAAAACAACAGATAAAAATACTCACAAAAGAACGAGAAACATTTTTATTTTTGAAATGTTTCGTGTATTTTTCCATGTATCAGTTTTTGGTTTAACCAGTGGTGAACTCTCTATGGTACAGTGACATTCAGTCCTGAACCGCTGGAGCATCAGTACTCTGGATCTGAGTATCTTCAGGAATCAAGGGAGTGTGCGGCACCTCACAATAACTCTGTGTACCCCTCTTTACACATCTTAGGCTCAGTTCATTGTAGGCTTTGGCAGAACTTCTGCTTTAGCCGACACATGTTTCGCCCTTCTGCCTGATTATGCCTATTGCCCATTCTCAAGACAGGTAATGGTGACCTGTGTAATAATCTCAATACAAACTCTCTTGTATTCCATGTACTTAGCAGGTAATATGAAGGCTGCTATTAGTTTGTCCATGTTTGGAAAGTTAGATTACTTTACTATCCTAAAATGAGGTAACTTAGTTTTGACATTGGGTAGTATTTGTTTAAATATGGCAGCTGGTTCCAAGGTCATAAATATCAGTATTGTAGTCCAGTATTGTAAGGTTTTATTCCTTGGCAGCCTTGTCCCATAGTGCAAAATGAACAAAAGTCTTTAATGAACCAATACTAGCATGCGGCAAAGAAGAATAAAAGAGAACACATTTCTTAAAAAGACTCCATTTGGACTCTATCATTGATATCTGTTCAATACACGTAAATAAGCTACAAACAAATGTATGTGAAGTAATTATATGGTACAACTTACCAGTGATTCTTTTTAATACCTGAATCTAGAGTACTGATACTTCTATCTCACCTAAGCACTGCAGGATTAAAAGTGTCCATACCATGAGAAGGTTCTCCACGGTCCATAGTGCTTGTTAGACCTGGCGTCCTTAGGGTGGTCTCACCCCAGACGTTTTGCATTTACCTCCTGTTTTGTTGTTGTAATTTTTTGTTGGCCTTAGAACTCTGAGTACTTTACCGCTGCTGACCAGTGCTAATGTGCACGTGCTTCTCGCCACTCTGCCATGACTGACTGCTCCCAGGGACTGCTGCTCTGCCTTGTTGTGCTGCGCTGCTGCCTGCTGGTCTCTGCCCTGCCAAGGACTAGAACCCCCAGTGACTGCAAGGGCTTGTTGGCTTGCCCATGTTCTGTGGGAAATCTCAGGGATATCAGAGATTTCCTCCCTGTGTGCTGTCGCTGTACCCTGACAAGCAGCGAGCCTTGCTTCTACTTTCTATAGTGTCCTGTTCCTCAGCGTTGAGGGATGAGCTCCAATTAATCAACCTAGGAGCAGCGATTCCCCTCTCTACTTGTCACACGCCTCTTTGACATCTAAGTGCCTGTGGATTTCCACAACTCTCTGCACCGCAGCTAAACTTGTCTTCCAGCACCCCTGGCCTCATGTGCAAAGCCGCCGACAACGGCGCAGCAGGAGCACCTCATCCGGTTGCTCCATCGCAGCCCGACTCACTGTCCAGCATTGAGTGCTGCTTGTGAGACGCCCGTCGACATCCAGACAGCTGCTTCACAGCACAACATCCTCCCTGCACTGCGGTTCTTGTGAATGAGGTCTGTCAACAGCCTCCGCAGTGGCAACAACCCCTATGGTTCTCAACCGAAGGGGTGTGTTGAACCCTGAGCCTTATTCCTAACGTTACACCGCTGAACTTAAGTACCGTGAAGGCTGTAACAAGAGCATAAGTGCATCTAACACTGCTTTCACATTGATTTCCGCAAAAATCGCATCTCCTTATCTTTTCATTGGATTTTTGTCATTTTGGTCTTCAATTACACAGATAAGCAAGCTTTATTCTTCTTCACTTGTGTGGAGTCTTTTTGTGGTGTGGTGTTCCCACTGTGATTAGTGTGTTTTGCACAAATACTTTACACATTGCCTTCTAAGTTACGCCTGCCTGCCTGCGCGAAACTGCCAGAGGGTGAGCATAGGCTCATTTAGGTGGTGTAATTTACTTACCATCACTAGAACTGTGGTCCCTACTTGAACAGGGTGTATATCGGTGCCAACTGGAGGCCCAATTTCTAACATTGGTGATCAGCGGTGAGGAAAGGATTTGTGTTTGTGCAATGCTAAATAGTGTTTCAGTGTTCACCACAACTCTATACTTAGGCCAATTTGAACCTATTGCTCCTTACTGGCAAAATGTTTGCCTGTCCTGTACCAAATGGCATTTTTGATTTTCCAATTCTCCCTGATTCTCCTTTCTTGATTTTCTCTGTTAAATTATGTCTTGCTCTGGAGAAGCAGCACCTGCACAGGCAGTAATTGAGTTTGAGCTGACCAGAATAGAGCCTTACACTGTGCAACAGCTGAAGGATTTCTGCAAGGTCTTTCAAGTGTCTACAGGGGGTTTTACCAGGAAGGTGGATGTACAGAAGGCTTTGAGGGCCCAGGCTGCAGGGGAAGATATCCCAGAAGAGGGGCAGGAAATTCCTGAGGAGGAGGATGACCAGATTTTAGATGCCAAAGAATAAGTGGAATCACCCGTGGAAATGGGCCAACAGCTTGCCAGGAGAAGGAGTGGTGTCCAGATCAGGGAGCAGAGTCTCTTCCAGGAACCTGTCACCAGAGGAGCTGGCAGACAAGAGGGAGGTGAGAAAACTCAGGCTGGAAATTGCTAAACTGAAACAGGCCGGGAAGGAAAGGAAACTGCCTCTTGAGGAGAAGAAGTTGGCCTATGAGCGCCGTTTAACAGAGCTGGACATAAGGCCCTGAAAGTAGGGTCCAGCAATCAAAACAGTGGCAGCATACCTGCAGTGTCTTCAAGTGAGTCCAAAAGTCACATCCCAATAGATGTGGCACCCAGTTTCAGTGTGGGGGATGACATGGATATGTCTACAAAGTGGCAGCCTACAAAGTGTCTTTAAGAGTGTACAGGGTCCCCACGGACTCCTGGGGAGGTAGTCTTTGGTGGTACATGACCCAAGTGGGGTGGGACACCCTCCTTACCTTAGAGGTGAAGCACCAGACCTGCTATGAAAGCCATCTTAGTCAAAAAGTTTGGTATGACACCTGAGAAGTAGAGGCAAAGTTTCAGGGCAGTGGCAAACGCAACACAGAAACATGGGTAGATTGTCTAGATTATGAAGGGCTGGGTGAAGGGCAGCAATGTTAAAGATTTTAATGGGCTGTACAAATTGTTTGTGAAGAAGCACATGCCTGATAGTTGTTTTACAGAGCTGACCCAACACCTGGTGGATACAGACCCATAGTCAGAAGTACATTTTAGGGGGGCATGGCTCTCAGCTATGACCAAACATTAAAGCTGTGCTCTGTAGGTGCATTCTTTTCCAAATACTGGTAGAACTACTAAATAATGACCCCCCAGAATATCATAATACAAGAATATCGAGAACAGAACACTGAAAGGTAAGTGTGTGTAGGGAAATATAGATTTACTATTCCTAACTCCACATCTACATATCTGGGTGCACACGGTGTGATTCTTTATATAAAATTGATTGTTTGACGTACATGTTAAAGCACAATCAATTTGCTTTTGACAATTCAACATTAAATCCTATCCATTAGTTTGGATTTAAAGTAGAAGGATGTAAAGTTGTGTATTTTCTAAACTGTTCAAGCTTTGTGTAATGCAAAGCTTATCAAGTTATTTATAAAAATATATATAATCTGGCTGCAGCTCAGAGCCCTCCCTCCCACATTTCTTACCTGCGGTTCTGGATGTACAACCTAGACACTCAAAATTGTTTTGCTGTAGGATGTCTGACCTGGGACATTCTGCATCAGAAAATCATCACATCTGAAACGCCTGAAAGGATAAACTTCACATCAAGTAAGTTAGGAAACTTCATCTGCTTTATAAAGTGTGAAGTATCCTATTTAACTTTAAATTTTAATTTAACTTGCCACTAATTTAAAATAACTTTACAGAGAGATTGGAGTATATCAATCAAAACCATATTTGGAAATTATTGGTCACCGGTGTGTTTCAAAACAATTAGGGATGCAACAGCAGTGAAAACTAAATAGAATGAAAATTTAATTTTACAATTATTTTCACTGTAAGGTTGTGACATAAGATGGATAGTTCAATTAAATTTCATCAAAAGCACCAATAAAAGCTGCATGGACTTGAAGCAGGCTCTGACATTGGCATATACCCCTCATAGTTAAAGGCAGGCTGTACAAAAGGTGTTGTAGAAAAAATACCTTTGTTAGACATTTACCAACAAGACAGGTAGGGATGGTAACGTGCAGGTGAGTGTGAGCCCGTGATCGGTTCATTTGAGGTCTGTGGCCTGGCTGAGGTCACTAGAAGCTGCACTACCTTTATTATCTGAATGGTGGTTTCACAGTTTGCATCTAGGATCCTGCTCTGTAATAACCTTTCTCTTTGATGGTGCTTGCACGGTACCCCATTTGGATGCTACAAAGTCCTCCACTTCCAGAATTATGGACATTCTCTGCACAGGACCTTCAAGGTGGCACTCAATATGCAGCTAAGACTGCTTGGATGAGAGTTACTTTTCTGTGTGGTAAATGTAGAAAGAATGGGAGCCTGCAATGTATACTAGATAAGGAAAATATTTGCTTGCAGAGGGTTTGTTTGACATTATTGTAGATAAAAGTCAAGTTTTATGTTATGAAACAGTTAACAGACTTCCATAATTAATTTACAGTTGAAAGTCAAATCCTCTCCTTAATAGAACTCTACCTTCTCAGCAAGTAGGTTGTACTTTTCAGTGACTGTACCAGCAAATTTAGACACGCTGTTATGCATTAAAAGACAAGACATCAACACTTCTCGCAAAGAGCATATAGTAACAAGTAACAAGGGGGTGCCATTGTTAAGAACTTTTAAAAAGCAATGTGGATCAAGTGAAAATGGTTAGACCATATTAGAATCTGAAACACCATTATGCAAGGCGATTTGTGGATCTTACACTAAGATTTCTTTTAAAAAATAAAGTGCAAAATTGTGTTTTGAAATCACATTGGTCAAAACTTGATAAGCTATCAATTCCACTTACAACTGCCAATCACAATTTGTCTACTTGTGCCTAGCTATCATTGCGCTTCTTTGGGCTCGCCTTACTTTCTCTATTCACTCCCAATCTCTGCCTCCACTGCCTCTCTCAGTCTTTTCCCTGCTATTTGTAGGAGGCTGGCCTGGCTTGTAGTGGGTAACAGAGGTACTTACACCTTGTGCCAGGTCCAGTTATCCCTTATTAGTGTAGAAGAGGTGTTTCTAGCAGCGTAGGCTGACAGAAGGTAGCTATGGCAAAGCAGCTTAGGCTGAACTAGGAGACATGCAAAGCTCCTACTATACCACTGGTGTCATATGCACAATATCATAAGAAAACACAATACCCAGATATACTAAAAATAAAGGTACTTTATTTTTATGACAATATGCCAAAAGTATCACAGTGAGTACCCTCAGTATGAGGATAAGTTATATACACACGATATATGTACACAAACCAAATTTATGCAGGTAATAGCAAGAAAAGTAATGCAAGCAGTGTAAAATTACAGTAGATTGCAATAGGAGCACATAGGTATAGGGGCAACACAAACCATATACTCCAAAAGTGGAATACGAACCACGAATGGACCCCAAACCGATGTGAGCTTGTAGAGGGTCGCTGGGACTGTAAGAAAACAGTGAGGGTTAGAAACATAGCCCACTCCAAGACCCTGAAAGGTAGGTGTAAAGTGCACCTACTACCCCCAAAGAGCACAGAAGTCGTGATAGGGGGATTCTGCAGGAAGAACAAACACCAGCAATGCAACAACAGTGGATTTCCGGACCTGAGTACCTGTAAGACCAGGGGACCAAGTCCAATAGTCGCGACAGTGTCGAGAGTGGGCAGGAGCCCAGGAAATGCCAGCTGAGGGTGCAAGGAAGCTGCCACCTGTTGGAAATAGCTTGGAGTTCTGCAAGAAAGAAGAGGACGAGGAACGTCTCCTTTGGAGGATGGATGTCCCACGTCGCGATGAAGCTTGCAGAGGTGTTCCCATGCAGAAAGACCGCAAACAAGCCTTGCTAGCTGCAAGGGTCGTGGTAGAGGTTTTTGGGTGCTGCTGTGGCCCAGGAGAGACCAGGATGTCGCCACTTGGAGGAGGAGACAGAGGGGGTGCCCAGCAACTCAGGGAGCCCTCACAGAAGCAGGGAGCACCCGAAGAAGTACCTGAACAGGTGCTTGGAAGAAGAGTGAACCGGAGTCCACGCGAAGTCCCAAAAGGGAGTCCCACGACGCCGGAGGACAACTCAGAAGGTTGTGCACTGCAGGAAGGAGTGTCGGGGACCCAGGCTTGGCTGTGCACAAAGGAAATCCTGGAAGAGTGCACAGGAGCCGGAGCAGCTGCAAATCACGCGGTACCCAGCAATGCAGTCTAGCGTGGGAAGGCAAGGACTTACCTCCACCAAACTTAGACTGAAGAGTCACTGGACTGTGGGAGTCACTTGGACAGAGTTGCTGAGTTCCAGGGACCACGTTCGTCGTGCTGAGAGGGGACCCAGAGGACCAGTGATGCTGTCTTTTGGTGCCTGTGGTTGCAGGGGGAAGATTCCGTCAACCCACGGGAGATTTCTTCAGAGCTCCTGGTGCAGAGAGGAGGCAGGCTACCCCCAGAGCATGCACCACCTGGAAACAGTTGAGAAAGCCGGCGGGATGAAGCGATACAAGGTTGCTAGTAGTCGTCTTGCTACTTTGCTGCGGTTTGGCAGGCGTCCTGAGCAGTCAGCGGTCAATCCTTTGGTAGAAGGTGAAGAGGGAGATGCAGAGGAACTCTGGTGAGCTCTTGCATTCGTTATCTAAAGAATTCCCCAAAGCAGAGACCCTAAATAGCCAGAAAAGGAGGTTTGGCTACCAGGTTAGGAGGATTGGCTACCAAGAGAGGTAAGAGCCTATCAGAAGGAGCCTCTGATGTCACCTGTAGGCACTGGCCACTCAGAGCAGTCCAGTATGCCCCCTACACATCTGTTTCCAAGATGGCACAGGTCTGGGAAACACTGGAGGAGCTCTGGGCACCTCCCCTGGGAGGTGCAGGTCAGGGGAGTGGTCACTCCCCTTTCCTTTGTCCAGTTTCGCACCAGAGCAGGGCTGGGGGATCCCTGAACCGGTGTAGACTGGCTTATGCAGAGATGGGCACCATCTGTGCCCATCAAAGCATTTCCAGAGGCTGGGGGAGGCTACTCCTCCCCAGCCCTCACACCTATTTCCAAAAGGGAGAGGGTGTTACACCCTCTCTCGGAGGAAGTCCTTCGTTCTGCCTTCCTGGGCCAGGGCTGCCTGGACCCCAGGAGGGCAGAAACCTGTATGAGGGGTTGGCAGTAGCAGCAGCTGCAGTGGAGACCCCGGAAAGGCAGTTTGGCAGTTCCCGGGTACTGTGCTAGAGACCCGGGGATCATGGAATTGTCACCCCAATACCAGAATGGTATTGGGGTGACAATTCCATGATCTTAGACATGTTACATGGCCATGTTCGGAGTTACCATTGTGACGCTATAAATAGGTAGTGACCAATGTATAGTGCACACGTGTAATGGTGTCCCCGCACTCACAAAGTCTGGGGAATTTGCCCTGAACGATGTGGGGGCACCTTGGCTAGTGCCAGGGTGCCCACACACTAAGTAACTTTGCACCCAACCTTCACCAAGTGAATGTTAGACATATAGGTGACTTATAAGTTACTTAAGTGCAGTGGTAAATGGCTGTGAAATAACGTGGACGTTATTTCACGCAGGCTGCAGTGGCAGGCCTGTGTAAGAATTGCCAGAGCTCCCTATGGGTGGCAATAGAAATGTTGCAGCCCATAGGCATCTCCTGGAACCCCAATACCATGGGTACCTCAGTACCATTTACTAGGGAATTATATGGGTGTACCAGTATGCCAATGTGAGTTGGTAAATTTAGTCACTAGCCTGTTAGTGACAAATTTTAAAGTAAAGAGAGAGCATAACCACTGAGGTTCTGGTTAGCAGAGCCTCAGTGAGACAGTTAGGCATCATACAGGGAACACATATAGGCCACAAATTTATGAGCACTGGGGTCCTGGATAGCAGGGTCCCAGTGACACATAACAAACATACTGACAACATCGGGTTTTCACTATGAGCACTGGGCCCTGGCTAGCAGGATCCCGGTGAGACAGTGAAAACACTGTGACATATACTCACAAACAGGCCAAAAGTGGGGGTAACAAGGCTAGAAAGAGGCTACGTTCTCACACTATTCCTTCCTGTTTGCTGCTGCATCTATCTTCTTACTCCTATCTGTCTTGCCCTGTTTTGCTTTTTCTATTTACTCTCTTTTCTCTTAATCTCTTCTCTTTTTCTAGAACTTCTCTCCAACTTTCCTTCTACTGTATTTTCTTTGTACTTCCCAACATTTTTAATCTCTCTCAAGCCCTCTTCTCTATAGAACATTTTTGGCAACTGAGACTTTCTCTTGTCCAGTCCCAACAGCCTGCTATCCTGGGGGCTTCCTGGAGCTAGAGAAGTCCCCTACGGTCATGGAACAAATAAGTTAATGCACTGTGGTCATCATATCCCCATAGTTTGTCATTATTTCTTGTTGGGCAGGGCATTAGGCTGCATGAATTTAGTGGGTTTTAACTGCTTTAGGGCAGACGACCCGTTGACGTCCACTACATTACTTTCAGAGTGCTGTGAACTTCAACAGTTCATCCAAAGTGCTAAAAAAAATGCTTCTGGTAAAAACACCAGAAACTTTTTCTTTTCCAAAATCATTGTTGGTACGCGAGAGAAATGCTTGCCACGAGTCCCAAGTTTGATTTTTGTTTGTTGTATTGTGCAGCATGCTGTGAGCACTAACGGTACACAGCCAAATGAAAGTGAAAGTAGGCTGCAGTAATGGAATTTGTAGAGATCCACAAGTGTCTGACCACCCAATGTTCCCAACACTTCTCCCGATAACAGCAGTACCCAGCTTATGCGACTGAGCTATCCCCGTGAAATGAAAGGCTTCCAAGGCCCCTAAGAGACAAGGAAAGATCAAGATTCTGCCATCAAACTGACCAATCCCGGCAATGAGAGTAGCTGTGGTATTTAGGCCAAGACTCAGCAGCACCCAGAGAAACCTCCAAGGCCCCAACATTTAAAAAAAAAAAGGTACCTAGGGAAATCTGGGGTTGTGTAGTTTGCGTGGATTCTGATACTTGTTCTTACCCAGAATGGCCTGCAAACTCCAAACGTTAGCTAAATCACAGATTTCCCTCATATTTCTGTGAAGGAACATTCTGGAATCTGTGAGGATTCATACAATTCCCACCATCCTGCATTCCTACCCTTCTTCCAATAAAAACACTACCTGAAATGTTTATCAAGTATTTTGCATGTCATACATTAATTACATGGCCCTCTTAACAGCAAAGTATCTGCTGTGACCATGTGGGAGGCTGGCCTGGTTTATAGTGGGTACCACAGCTACTTACACCTTATACCAGGTCCAGGTATCCCCTCTTAGTGATGTGTAGTCAGTGTCTAGAAGGCAGGGCTCTCTAGAGGTAGCTGTGGATGAGCAGCCAAGGACATACAAAGCTCATGCAATACCACTGTAGTCACACAGTACTTACACACATGAAAGAAAATACTCAGTGTTACAAAAATAAAGGTACCTTATTTTTAGTGACACAATGCCAAAAATACCTTAGAAACTATACTCCCTTAGTAGGTAAGAATTAGAATAGGATGCAGAAATAGGTGTAAAAACTGTTAGAAAACAGTGCAAATAGTGAAAATCAGAATAAGTAGAAATGAGCCCAGGGGGAACACAAACCATATATAATAAGAAAGCGGAATGTGAAAGTCAGGTTCCCACCTAGGCAAGTGTAGTGCGTAGAGGGGTGCTGGGACTATTAGAAAACACCAAAGGTAAGTAATAGAACACACCCCAGAGCCCAGGAAAGCAGGAGTAAATCACAGTCACTTTCCCAGAACACACAAGAACACAAGAAAGAAGATATTGCAAGACCCAGGAGAGACTGCAAGACACCAATGATGGATTCCTGGACCTGAAGACCTGTGGAAGAAGGGGACCAAGTCCAAGAAGCACGGAAGAGTCCAGGGAGAACAGGAGCCCCTGCTAACCCGGATAAAGGTGCTAAAGAAGAACCACCGGTGAAGAACAGTCAGTACTGCAACCAAGATGTTGGATGCAGGTTCCTGATTGGTGCAGATGATGTCCCACGCCAGATGGAAGATTGCAGTCTGATTTGCGTCCCTGGATTCTGCCAACAAGCCTTGGCACATGCAAAGCTCAAGGTTAGCGGAAAATGGCACTGCCCGGGACCAGGAGGGACCTGTTGGCCTCTAGCCAGGAGGTGGATACAGAGGGGTCTCTCAGCAACTCAGAGAGCCCTCAAAAAACCAGGCAGCGTGCACAGGAGTCCCACAGCACAGCGACAAAGAAGGTGCAAATGGAGGCCCACGCAGCACAACAGAAAGGGATCCCACGCACATGGAGAACCACTTAGGAAGCTGTGCGTCACAGGAAGGAGTGTTGGGGGCCAGAGCTGTGCTGTGCACAAAGAACTTTGTGGAAGGTTGCACACAAGCCTTGGCAAATGCACATCACGCAGTGCACAGGTGTACTGTCTTGCGTGGGGAGGCAAGCTCTTACCTCCACCAAAGTTGAACAGCTGGACCTTAGGACCGTTGGGACAACTTCAATTCATCACCTGTGTTGCTGGATCCACACACTTCATCTGGAGAAGGGACCCACGCCACCGGTTGTCACTGCAGAGGGGTGGCTACTGAAGCAGGGAAGTGACTCCTTCACTTCGAAGGAGATTCCTTAGTTCTTCTGGTGCAAGCTGAAGACAGGCAATTGTCGCAGAAGTAATCTTTGCTTCTTTGTTGCAGTTTGTTGAGTTCCTGGAGGGTCCAGATCCAGTTTTGTTGGTAGAAGGTGAAGTAAAGGATGCAGAGGATTCCTCCTGGAGTCTTGCAAACCGAATCTGAGGAAACACCCAGAGGAGAGACCCTAAATAGCACTGAAAGGGGGATTGGTCAACTAAACAATAAGCACCTATCAGGGGAGGGCTCTGACGTCACTTGCTGGCACTGGTGACTCAGATACTCCCAGAGTGCCCCACCACCTTGGAATCCAAGATGGCAAACCCTGGAGAAGCTCTGGGCACCACCCCTGGGATGGTGATGGACAGCGGAGTTGTCACTCCTCTTTCCTTTGTCCAGGTTTGTGCCAGAGCAGGGACTGCGGGTCCCTGAACCGGAGTAGACTGAATACTTAAGGAGGGCACCATATGTGCCCTTCAAAGCATTTCCAGACCCTCTGGGAGGCTATACCTCCCATGCCTGTAACACCTATTTCCAAAGGGAGAGGGTGTAACACCCTCTTTCAGAGGAAATCCTTTGTTCTGCCTTCCTGAGCTTGAGCTGCTCAAGCAACAGGAGGGCAGAAACCTGTCTATGAGGTGGCAGCAGCTGGGCCTGCCTGGAAAAACTCAGAAGGCTGGTATGGCAGTACTGGGGGTCCACTGTGGAGCCCCCAGAGTGCATGGATTGGTAAAACCAATATTGGAGTCAGTATTGGGGTACAATCCTCAAGTGTTAGACACCTTTCATGGCAATATTCGGAGTTACCATTGTGAAGCTGGCCATAGGTATTGACTCATGTCCAGTGCATGCGTAAAATGGCGTCCCTGCACTCATGAAGTCTGGGAAAATGGTCCTGGACAATGTTGGGGCACCTCTGCTAGTGCAGGGGTGCCTTCACACACAGGTACTTTGCACCCAGCCTTTGGGGTTGGAAGGCCTGACATATAGGTGACTTATAAGTGACCCGGTGCAGTGAAAATGGCTGTGAAAGTGTGCATGCACCATTTCACGCAGGCTGCAATGGCAGTCCTGCAGAAACCTACCTGTTTAAGCGAGGAAAATTTACACAGATCTACTTAGACCCCTGACATAGGTTTTTTCCCAAACAATAGATAACAACGCGTGTTTGGGACAGTAATTAGTATAAACCATTCCCTCAAAAGCATGAAGAGGGAAAGTATCAAAGTGAACACCTATAGTTTGTTTATCTTTGTCGCTTGATATTGACGCCTTAGCGCAGTGGCACTGATAACGCAAACTCAAAGAATGGCCTAACTATAAACAAGGCAGCCATCTTAAAAGAATTAATTAAATAAATGTGCTAAAACAGAGCAAGCTAAGTAGGTTAAAAGTTACTGGGTGACAGGGGCACGATTCTGCAAGCCAAAGGCTAAGCTAACTCCTGTATCCCATTAAAACAAACTAGGATTCACTACAGGGGATACCTGGACCTGGTATAAGGTGTAAGTAACTTAGGTACCCACAACACACCAGGCCAACTTCCTACAGTAATGTAGTATACAAATATATCAGAATATATCAGAATCAGGAAAGCACAAATGAAACAAATTTTTTGTAATTCTGAAGTGTGCTGGAAACAAATATGTTAATATGTTAATAAAACAAATCAATACACTAGGTGATGCCATTTCACATGTTATCGTTTTTTGCACTGGATAGTTTTATCATTAAACTGTATGTCTGTGGAAATGTAATGGCCATTTCAATTGACAATGTGTTGGCTATACTGGCAGTGAACGTCCACACCATGCATAATCCACTCTACTTCACTCTGTGTCACTCTACACCTCATTCTACTTCACTCTGTGTCATTCTATGCCCCACCACTCTAGGCCACCTTATGCTACTCCACTTCACTCCATGCTGATCTACTCCACAGCACTCTACTCCACTCTACACCACTTCATTATAGGCCACTCTACTCCACTATATCATACTCCACTCTAAGATACTCCTCTCTACAAAACTACAGTTTATCCCCCACAACTCCACTGCACTCCATTCTGTGACACTCTAACACAGTCTACTCCACTCTATGCCACTCTTTGTTAACTCACTCTATGACACTCTATGCCACTTCATTCTAGGCCACTCAATGCCACTCTACTCTACTCAATGCCATGCCTCTTCACTCTGTACCACTCCATTCCATGCCACATTATATTCCACTCTACTCCCTTCGATGACATTCTATGACATCCTATTACACTCTGCTGTACAACACTCTACAACCAACAGGACACTCTTCTCCACCCTAAGCCTCTTTACTGTATAACACTCTATGGCACTCTACAACACTCCATTCTATCTCATACCACTCTACCCCCCTCCACGGCACTCTATGATACTCTACTCCACTGTACGCCACTCCACTCTGCAACACTCTACTCCATGCCAAAGTATACCACGCCACTCAATGACACTCTATGCTAATCCACTTTACGACACCCTATGCTACATCACTCTAGGCCACTCTTCTCCCCTCTACAACACTCCACTCTACGTCACTGTACCACACTCCACTCTATGATTTTTTATGCCACTCTACAACACTCTATGCCACTCTATGCCACTCTTTGCCTCTCCACTTTACTACATTCCATGCCACTTTACTTCACTCTATGACATTCCGTGCTACGCCACTCCACTTTATGACACTCTACTCCACTTGCCGGCACTCCACTCTAAGTCACTTCACACTATTCTACGACACTATACTCCACTCTAAGACACTTTACTCCATGCTACATTATGCCACTCTATGCTATTCCAATCTACGCCCCTCCACTCTACATCACTCTACTCCACTCACTCCAGTCTATGCCACTTCACTCTACCACACTTTACACCACTCTATGCCACTTCACTCTGCAAATATATACCACTCCAGTCTACCCCACACTATGAAACTTTACTCTACTCTATGCCACTTTACTCTAGGCCACTCTTGACCACTCTACTCCTCTATGACTCTCCACTCTATGAAACTACACTTTATCCCACTCCACTTTACTCCACTCCACTCTGTGACACTTTATGATGCTCCATTCTATGACATTCAACTCCACTCAACTATACATCACTCTATGCCAATCCATTCTACCATACTCTTTGTCACTTCACTCCAGATCACTCTACTCAACTCTACTAAAATCTTCTCCACTCTATGCTACTCTACTCCACTCCACTCTGTGCTACTCCACTCTGTGCCACTCCACTATACTCCACTTTTCTGCACTATATGACATTCTACGACTGTAGGAACGGGGGTTTCCGGTTGTCAGAAAATGCTCCCTACACAAGTAGAAACCAACACTCTAGTCAGGGTAAGCTAGACACACACTTCAAGATGGCCTGTGCTCACCCTCTGATTGCTTGGCACAGGTCAGTCAGGCTTATCTAAAGAGGCAATGTGTAAAGTATTTGTACAACGCAAACAGTAACACAATGAAAAAACACAAAAAGACTCCACAGAGTGTTAGGAAAATAGATAATACTTTTATGAGAAAATCAAGATCAGAACGACAAAAATCCAATCAGTAGAAGTAGAGATATGAATTTTCAAAGAATAAACCAAAAAGTAGTGCTTAGAAGTCACTAGCGTTTAGGGGTTACTTAAGGTCACACTAGACCGGGGTAAATCGAATGTTCAGGTCGACCATGATGGAGGGCAGGTCAGCTAGAGGACCCACGCAGGGCCCGTTAAAAAATTACTTTGGATGGAAGAAGCGTTGACCTCGAGGACTCAATGCGTGGAGCAGAGGAGGCGTTGCGTTGTTGTCAATCATTAATATATGTGGGCAATGCTTCGGTTCCGAGCTGGGCAGCATTAAGGAAGCGTCAAGGTCATGCAGCGATGGCCATTGAGGTGATATGTCGTCATTGAGCCACACAGATTCGAATCCCGGTGTCCACAGTGCGAGCAGTGGCAGCGATGCGTCGGTGTCAAGTGGAAATGCGCAAGTCTGATCAGCGTAATGCAGTTGATGAGTGTATTATCTTGGTTTGCAGCACAGATACACACTTCCAAGGGTCTAGGACAGGATTGGCACCACTTGGCAGAGCAGGACTCACAGCAGACAGAGTCCAGGTGCTGGTTGCAGGCAGTCTTTGATGTCCCTGAGACTGCTCATCAAAGCAGAAAGCAGTCCTTCCAGGATAGCAGTCCCGCAGAGTTGCAATCCTTGTAGCACAGCAGTCCTTACTTCTGGCAGAGTTCTATAAAGGTCCAGTACCATAATATCTTGGTAGGGTCAGAGGTCCAGTACTTATACCCAAAAGTGTCTCTGAAGTGCGGGTAACTTCAAAGAAGTTGAAGTACACAGAGGTCCTTTCTTCCTAGCCCTGGCTTCAGACTATCAGTATGGGGTAATCAGAACTTTGTGTGGGGACAGGCACTCCCTATTCGGGTGTGTCAGCTACCCCTCCTTCTTCCTGTCCAGGAAGAACTATCAGAATGCAGATGAGTTCCCTGTCACACCCAGCCTTCCTGTGTCTGTGGCTGTCTAAAGGGAATGCACAAAGTGTAGCTGTCTCCTACTCCAGACGTGTATTGGAGATGGGCTGCAAGGCACACAGAGCAGTAAGAGCAGAGAAATGCCCACTTTCTAAAAAGTGGCATTTCTTAAATAGTAATGTTAAATCAATTTACCATTGTAGAGGATTTATCATTATCATTTCAAAGATATGAAACATGATCCAGCCACTCCTTTCTTATCAGGAATTACAACTTAAAAGTGTATTAAGGAGTTCCCAATGCTAGCCTATAAGAGGAGTAGGCCTCACAGTAGTGAAAAACGACTTGGGGAGTTCTTTACTACCAGGACATGTAAAACTTAAACGTAAATATCCTATCTTTTACTTACACAGCACCCTGCCATTGGGGCTACCTAGGTCCTGCCTTAGGGGTGAGAAGTGTAATAAAAGGGGAGTTTAAGTCTTGGCAACTGGTTTTAAATTGCAAGTCGAAGTGGCAGTAAACTGCACACACAGGCCCTGCAATGGCAGACCTGAGACAGTTTTGACAGACTACTTGTAAGGGGTGATCAATCAGTGCTGCAGACCCACTATTAGCATTTAGGTTACAGGCCCTGGGCATATGGGGCCACATGTAGCAACCCGTTTGCGAGTCGCAAACGTGGGTTTGGCATGCAGAAATGCATATTGCGAGTCGTTACCGACTCGCAATATGCATTTGCGACTCGCAAATAGGAAGGGGTGTTCCCTTCCTATTTGCGAGTCGCTGTGGGATGCAATACCATTTGCGACCGCGTACGCAGTCGCAAATGGCATCGCAGTTACCATCCACTTCAAGTGGATGGTAACCCACTCGCAAATTGGAAGGGGTCCCATGGGACCCCTTCCAGTTTGTGACTGGACCCCAAAATATTTTTTCAGGGCAGGGAGTGGTCCAAAGGACCACTCCCTGCCCTGAAAAAATACCGAAACAAAAGGTTTCGTTTTTTTTGCAGTGCAGCTCGTTTTCCTGTCAGGAAAACGGGCTACACTTAAAAAAAAAAAACTGCTTTATTTAAAAGCAGGTCGCGAACATGGAGGTCTGCTGACGTCAGCAGGCCGCCATGTTAGCGAGTGCCTATACTCGCAATGGGGCCGCAATTTGCGACCCACCTCACGAATATTCATGAGGTGGGTCATTGCGACCCCATTGCGAGTCGCAGTCGGTGTCTGAGACACCGTACTGCATAGCAAATTGCGACTTGCAATTTGCGAGTCGGATGGACTCGCAAATTGCAAGTCGCAATTTTGCTTTTTGCTACATCTGGCCCATGGTATACTACTTTACAAGGGATGTACAAGTGAAGTAAATATGCCAATTATGGATACACCATGTTTATGGAAGAAGCACATGCACTTTAGCACTGGTCAGCAGTGGTAAAGCACTTAGAGTACTAAGGCCAATAAAAACATTCAGCAAAGCGTGGAGGGAAAAAGGCAAAAAGTGTAGGGTGACCCTTCAGAGAGGGCCACTTTCCAACAAAGACACTCTATGGCACTCTACTGTACAACACTCGACAACAATACAAGACACTCTGCGCCACTTTACTCTACGCCACTTCACTCTATGTCTTTCTACTCCACTATATTGCAATCCACTGTACAACACTCCACTCTACGAAGCTCACTCTATCCCTCCCAACTCTACCACATTCTACTGCATGCCACTCTACTCTACAACTCTCTACGCCACTCTATGACACTCTATGCTACTTTACTCTAGGCCACTCTACTCCTCTCTATGACACTCCACTCTACAATACACCATTCAACATTACTGTACAACACTCCACTCCAAGACATTCTAGGCCACTCTGCGAAACTCTATGCCACTTTACTCTTCTACACTTCACACCATTTTACTTCACTCTATGACACACCATGCCATGCCATCCCACTCTATGACACTTTACTTGGCTCTACTCCACTCCACTCTAGGGCACTCCACTCTAATCTACTCCACTTTATGACACTTTACTCCACTTTAAGACACTTTACTCCATGATACGCTATGCCACTCTATGCTATTCCACTCTATGCCCCTCCACTCTACATCACTCCACTCTATGGCGCACTACTCCACTTAACTCTATTGCACTCACGCCAGTCTATGCCACTTCACTCTTTGACACTCCACTCCACGTTATGCCATTCTAGTCTAGGCCACTCTACTTCACTCTACACCACTCCATTGTACCCCACACAACAACACTGTATTTAACTTTATGCTATGCCACTCCAATCTATGGCACTCTATGCCACTCCACACCACTCCATTCTATGTGTGAGAAAACAGGGCTGATTGCAGAGGCCCCCTAACTTGTTGCCCCCATTTTCCACTTTTGGCTGGTGTTTTCCTGACTCTGATGGTGCCCTGGGTACTGCTAACCAGTCCCAGGGCCTGTGCTCTGAGTAAAATCAATATGCAAATTAGGCTAATTATAATAGGCTAAGTCAACCTACCTATAAGTCCCTAGTATATGGTAGGGCATGTAGGTTTAGGGACCCCAGCATAGGTAATGCACCACTAGGTGCACTGCTGAGGTGCCCAGTGTCATTTTAAAGGCAGGCCTGCCTTGCTGCTGCTTTTAAATTAAAGTTATATACAAATTCGACTTTGGAATTAAAAGTAGTTCCAAAGTCTTAAACTACCTTATTTTTACATATAAGTCACCCCTAAGTGGTGCCCTATGTGCCCCTAGGGCTTGGTGCCATGTAACTATAAGCAGGGACCTTATAAAAATAGTTTAAGAAGCCAAGGTGAGGTAATAACAGCCAAATTAGTTTTTCCCTCATTGTAGTGAATGGCCTTCATAGGCTAGAATGGGGAGACTTTAATTTAATTTTAAAAGTCCACTTAAGTGACAGATACAAAGAGTTTGGTATCAAATTAATTGCTGTAATAAATTCCACAAATTCCAGTTGTTGGATTTAATATAACTTGTTCAGGTAAAGAGTTTTAAACTTTACCTGAAAAGTTACCAATTTCAGCCCTGCATTGTTTTTCCTGCTGTGCCCTGATTGGCCAGCCTCTGGCAGCCTGGCCAGGCTGCCTTGACGAGGTGTGAAGTGGCCTGGCTTCACACAAAGAGATGTGCCTGTGGGAGGGGATCTACCCTCAGCAGATGGTGAGGCAGGAAGGGGGAGGGCTGCCAAACTGGTCTTCAAAGGCAGAGAAGGGCATTTGGAGCAACCCAGCAACCCCCCCACATCCTGCAACCCCAGACAACTAGGAGACCCTTGATTAGATCAGGAGAGGGCAGGAGAGGGGTGTGTTTATGATTTTCAGCCACACCAGTGGGTGGGCTCAGCCAGATGTAACCTCCAAAAATCACTTTAAGCCATGATGGATTTTTTAGGAATGTTGCCTCCTGGGATTGATTTTTGCCACACTTCCCAGGAAGTGGACATCACGGGGGAAGGACCCTGCACCTGATTGGAGAACCAGGACCCCCTTGCTTTTCACCCAGGAGCAAGGATAAAACTGGCAGACCTGCACCCACACCTCAGATCCCCATCAGATTGCAACAAGGAAGAACCAAAGGAGAAGAAGGACTGCCCTGCTGGACGCCTGGCCTGCACCTGGAATCTGCACTCAGAAGGACTGCACCAGCTGCACACTTGGGCTTCACCACAAGAAGGACTTTTCCTGGCGTCAACTGGTTCAAGGAGCGACTCCCTGTTTGCTACAGGTGAAAAATTGCTAACCAGAGTCCCCTGCACCAACTCCTGAAGAAATCAACCAGCTGACCACTGCCCAGTGGCCAAAAAGGAGTTTGCGCCAGGTGCATTCTGGGAGTTGTAGTCCACCCCCCCCCAGTATCATCTCAGAGCTTCTGGACCCTTGGGGTGAGCTGTGGACCCCAAAAGAACCTTAAAGGGACATCTGGGAGAAGATCCAGAAGTTTGGAAAAGTTCAGAGAACTTTTGAAAAAAAGCTCCATAGATGGACTGACCCGCCGCGGCAACTCTAGCTGGCTTGCCTCAACCGCAACCCGGCCTGATTTGCAGGTTCGTCCCGGTGAAGAAAATTTCCAAAAAAGAGACTAAGTCCCAACTTACAAAGTTGACCAGGACCTCCCAGCCAGCGTATCCGAGGAGGGCTCCAAGGACGTCGGATCAAGATCCAGGTTTACCCCGGTCGAAAGATTTTCACCTCGAAAAAACGACTAGGTCCGAAGGTAAAAATCTCCACCAAGGATTCCCGCAACACGTATCCGGAGAAGGGTTCCAGGAGGTCGGATTGGACTGGCTGGTTCGTCCCCCTGAAGAACATTTTCAGAAAAACGACTAAGTGCAAAGGTAAACTTTTGACCGAGGCCTCCTGCGGCCGAGCCGGGTTCCATCGCGGTCAGCCTTAAACTTTGACCTTGCCCCGGTCGAGGTGCAACCAGATGACCCCATTGGCGCTTTTTGTTTCTAGGCGCTAAAAAAACAATAATTCTTTAAAAATTCATATCTACGGTTCCCCTTATCCGATTTTATTCGGTTTTGTGTCATTTTAAAGATAAAAATATAATCTATTTTTATAAATTGGTTTTGGATTTTTAAACTGTTTCCTGTGTTTTATTTAATTACTGTTTTGTGATATTTAAATGCTTTACACTCTTCCTCCTAAGTTAAGCCTTGTCGCTTGTTGACAAGCTACCAAGGGTTGAGCTGGGTTTAATTTACTGAGACCTAACTGGACCTAAGTGGAGGTTAGTGGCCTATTGCTAAGTGTAGGTACCTACCTGCCCTTACCAATAACCCATTTTCCAACACTATGCCACTTTACTCCACTCTACGCCACTCCACCCCACGCTATGACAGTGTACTCCACTCAGCTCTACAACACTTTACACCACTTTAAGCCTCTGTCTCTGTGCCCCTTCACTATACACCCCTCCGCTCTACACCCCCTCTGCTCTATGCCTCTCTGCTCTACAACCCTCCGCTCTACATCCTTCCACTCTACAACCCTCCGCTCTATCAGCCTCTGCTCTATGACACTCTGCTCCACAACACTTAATAATACTCTATGTTCCTCCACTCTATGATACTTTACTACAGTACACTCTATGCCCCTCCACTCTACGACCCTCCATGATATGACCCTCCTCTCTATGTCACTCTACGACACTCCACACCACTCTACACCACTTCACTCTATGCCTCTCTACTTCAGTCTACACCAGTCTGTGACACATCTCCATGACACTCTACGTCACTCCACTCTACCTCCACTCTATGCCACTCAACTGTATTCCATTCTATCATGTTTATTGTTTTATTGTAAAAGAGGCGGGCCATGGGTCGTGACAGGGATGGAGGGGGAGTGCACAGCACTTCCCTTAGTGCGCATGTATGTTTGGCAGACTGTCTCGGGCCAGCCAAACACACATGCGCACTGAGCTCTCTCCAACCTGGCAATGTGTTGCCGGGTAGGAGACAGCAGGCAGGCGCTCGTAGTCTGCCTCGGAGTGCCAAGCCAGGGCACTCCTGCCAATCCTAACGCTGCTTTCATGCTGCCAACAGCATGAAAGCAGCGTTAGGATTGGCCACACAGCACGCTGGGAGCCTGTGCCTGCAAGTGGAGCCAGAGGAGCGACGTGGTGCGGTACATCGCAGTAAGGTACGTTTCTTGGTTTTGTTTTAATTTGGTGTTGTGCTTTGTGCCCTCCCAATCTCTCCCCCGCTCGTCACACGCCGCCCCACCTCTTTACCGCAGGGCAAGAGTGACTGCATCCTATGAAACTTCATCTACCCTATTACACTCTACTCCACTCCACTCTGCGACAGTGTACGCCGCTCCACCCTATCCACTCTACGCCACTAGACATGCTGAACAGCAGCCACACTGGTGTACAACATGGCTAAAACACAGTGGCAAAGCCAATTGCATTTGCATATGAGTTAACATGACTACAAGATCCAGCATGCAACGAGAAAAAAAAACTGGACTAGAAGTATTAGGGTAGGTGATCAGCAAAACACTGGCCCGTAAAATCTTCTTCGAAGATTCATCTGATCCCATCGGCTAATTTTCAAACAAAAAGCCCTTAGCACACGAATTATCATTGCAATGGTAAAAAAATATATATTTATTTTAAATAGTTCAGTACTAAGATGCGCTCCTGAACGGCAAATAAAGCGTGATATCAGATCTGGAGCCCGGCTCTACAACCCTGCACGTGTTTTCCACGGCGTGGGCTGGGGGAGGTAGATGCACAAACTGCAGGGGCCAGCGTTACAGGGGCGGGGCGGGGGCAGATGCTGAACCCTCTCACAAGGCCCAATGAGGACCCAGCACAAATGGATGCGACGTCACCGGTAGTGCACGTGACTGTAGAGGCACAGACAGAACCAATGCACTTACTAGTTGTGCAAATCCATTTACAGAAAGAAAGAGACCCTGCTTTTAAATTGTAAACATTCTACTCTGAAACGTTGCCCATATCATGATGTAAGGACTGCGCAGATTTGTTTTCCAATCTGTAATATGGATGACTGCGAAAAGAAAAGCTGTGCCCTCTGTGAGGCTCGAACTCACGACCTTCAGATTATGAGACTGACGCGCTGCCTACTGCGCTAAGAAGGCTCTGTGTAAACTTGTCCCGAATCCTGTATTGAGTCGGAGAAACTGTGGGTGATACTGTGCATTGTTGAAAGATGTCACATTATACAGCTGCTTTGTATTTTGAGTTGGCATATTGCATACACATCACAGTAACAAAAACACAATGTTACAGATGTCTTCTTGCAGCAAATTCACATATTTTATTTCTCAAAGATAGAAAACTTTGATACGTTTTTATACCAACCTTGTTTCTGAGAATAATGTATAGATGTCTGCGGCCGCAGAGACCACGAGGACAATGAAAACAGGAAGAGACGGGTCATCTGAGAGATATAACTGGCTTCAATGCTCAGTGCCTACAACAATTGTAAACATATTCATTAAGGGACGGCTGGAGTCCAGAGTACTGACCATCACACCATGAGCAGCCACGTGGGTCTCGCCTGTCCATCCTTCCTCACAGAAGGAGTATGATGAGCTGCACGTCACCACCTAACTTTTCACTGCTTGTCAGTGTACTTTAGGAATCACAAAACAAGCACAACGCAACGAAGAGGTGCATTTTACAATTAAGTCTTTAGAACACGCAGGGAACTTGTGACATCTGATGCTTTAAATAGACCTAAGAATTGGTGCAATAATGAGAAACCGTGGACACTGCAAACAGCAGCTGCATCCCACAGATGAGATAAAACACCAACTAACTCAGCTGTAAACTCCTAGAAGCTCCTAGAAACCGACATAGCGGGTGATTAATGTCATAAAACAGACACTGAGACCCTCTTACACTGCAGGGGCGGAGCAGGAAAGAAAATGAGCGTTTTCATCGCGAGACCACAGCTAACTGGTGACCCCAGCTATTTATATAACCTGTACTTTTTGGGGGGTTTCTTCTTCCAGGTGATTCATCCTACAGTATCTGTGCAGCCAGGGCTGGGGAGGGGGGGGGGCAGGATCTAGGGGGTCAGTGTGAACCTGAAAGGGCATTAGATGGAAGACGAAGCAAATGAGATTTATTCAGACGTTGGGTACATTTGGGTTTTTAGGAAAAAAGAGCAATTTTAAAATGGCCAAATAGATTTTTTTTAACCCCTTCGCTGCCAGGCCTTTTCCCCCTCAGGTGCCAAGCCTTTTTTTGGCGATTTGGGGCACTTTGGGCTTAGGCCCTCATGCCTTTTTGGCCACATAAGCTAACCAAGCCAAATTTGCGTCCTTTTTTCCCAACATCCTAGGGATTGTAGAGGTACCTAGAGTTTGTGGGTTCCCCTGAAGGAGACCAAGAAATTAGCTGAAATACAGCAAAAATTTCATTTTTTTCAAGAAAAAATGGGAAGAAAGGCTTGTGGTTTTTTTCCCTGAAAATGGCATCAACAAAGCGTTTGTGGTGCTAAAATCACCATCTTCCCAGCTTTCAGAAACAGGCAGACTTGAATCAGAAAACCACATTTTTCAACACAATTTTGGCATTTTGCTGGGACATACCCCATTTTTACTATATTTTGTGCTTTAAGCCTCCTTCCAGTTAGTGACAGAAATGGGTGTGAACCATGCTGGATCCCGGAAAGCAAAACATTTCTGAAAAATAGACACAATTCTGAATTCATCAAGGGGTCATTTGTGTAGATCCTACAAGGTTTTCCTACAGTAAATAACAGCTGAAATAAAAAAATATCGAAATTGAGGTGAAAAACAGCAATTTTTCTCCACGTTTTACTCTGTAACTTTTTCCTGCAATGTCAGATTTTTTTAAGCAATATACCGTTACGCTTGCTGAACGCTTCTGGTTGTGGGGATATATAGGACTTGTGGGTTCATCAAGAACCTTAGGTACCCAGAGCCAATACATTTTCTGCACCTTGCAATGGGTTTTCATTGTGTACCGGGTATACAGCAATTCATATGCTGAAATATAAAGAGTAAAAAATAGGTATCAAGGAAACCTTTGTATTTCCGAAATGGCCACAAGATAAGGTGTTGAGAAGCAGTGGTTATTTGCACATCTCTGAATTCCGGGGTGCCCATACTAGCATATGAATTACAGGGCATTTCTCAAATAGACGTCTTTTTTACACACTGTCTTACATTTGGAAGGAAAAAATGTAGAGAAAGACGAGGGGGAGTAACACTTGTTTTGCTATTCTGTGTTCCCCAAGTCTCCCGATAAAAATGGTACCTCACTTGCGTGGGTAGGCCTAATGCCCGTGACAGGAAACACAACATGGACACGTCGCATTTTTACAATGAAATTGAGGTGTTTTTTGGAAAGTGACTAGCTGTGGATTTTGATCTCAAGCTCAGCCGGCACCTAGGAAACCCTACCAAACCTGTGCATTTTTTAAAACTAGACACCTAGGGGAATCCAGGATGGGGTGACTTGTGGGGCTCTCACAAGGTTCTGTTACCCAGAATCCTTTGCAAACCTCAAAAGTTGGCCAAAAAACACTTTTTCCTCACATTTCGGTGACAGAAAGTTCTGGAATCTGAGGGGAGCCACAAATTTCCTTCCACCCAGCCTTCTCCCAAGTCCCCCGATAAAAATGGTTCCTCACATGTGTGGGTAGGCCTAATGCCCATGACAGGAAATGCCCCAAAACACAATGTGGACACATCACATTTTCCCAAAGAAAACAGAATTGTTTTTTGCAAAGTGCCTTGCTGTGGGTTTTGGACTCTAGCTCAGCCGGCACCTAAGGAAACCTACCAAACCTGTGCATTTTCTAAAACTAGACATCTAGGGGAATCCAAGATGGGGTGACTTGTGGGACTCTCACAGGGTTCTGTTACCTAGAATCCTTTGCAAACCTCAAAATTTGTCCAAAAAAATGCCTTTTACTCACATTTCTGTGACAGAAAGTTCTGGAATCTGAGAGGAGCCACAAATTTCCTTCCACCCAGCGTTCCCCGAAATGGTACCTCACTTGTGTGGCTAGGCCTAGTGCCCGCAAAAGGAAATGACCCAAAACACTATCTGTACACATCAAAATGATCAAACACAAACTACCTGTTTTTGCGGGGTGGGGGGGGAGGGGCACCTGCGTTTTTGGTCCTGCGCTCAGCAGCCATATAGAGAAACCTACCAAACCCAAACATTTCGGAAAACTAGACACCCAAGGGAGTCCAGGGAGGTGTGATTTGCGTGGATCCCCCAGTGTTTTCTTACCCAGAATCCTCAGCAAAGGTCAAATTTAGCAAAACAAAATGACATTTTTCCCACATTTCTGTGTGGGATCACTGCACTGGGACAAATTGCCTACCACCCAACCTTCTCCTCTGTCTCCCAATAAAAATGATACCTCACTTGTGTAGATTGGCCAAGTGCCTGTGACAGGGAAGAGCCAAAAACATGTCGAAATTGAGGGTTAACCAAAGCGGATCTAAAAGGTCAGTTTGAAAAAAAAAAATTTTAGGCTGACAAGTGGGGCAGAATATTTATCCGTATAGATGTGACAAAGCTGGGTGGGAGGAATTTTTGATGATTCCCGCAGATTCTGAAAGGTTCCATCACAAAAATGTGGGAAAAATGTGTGATTTCCAGCAAAATTGGAGGTTTGCAGGGCATTGTGGGTAAGAAAATGGTGCAAGGTGCATGTGAAGGACACCACCCTGGACTCACCTAGATGTTTAGTTTTCAGATGTGTCTAGGTCTTGTGGTTTTTTCTACATGCCAGCGTCCCAAAGTCCAAAAAGTGCAGCCCTCACCATTTCAAGTGGGACGATTTTGAGAGTTAGCCAAGCTCATGGCCCAAATGTAAAACCAAAACCCAAAATAATCAAATGTCCTCTTGCTTGCTGTGGGATAACATGTTTTAGTGTGCAGGGGAGAGCTGAAAGACTGTTACCCCCTTCAGTTTGGGTGGGGGCATAACCATGCCCATACTGGTTGGTAGCCACCAGCCCACTATTTTTTTTTATTCCCTGGCATCTAGTAGGCTTTCTGTCTCCTAGGGGAGTGGATTGGGGGTAATTGCCCCATCTGCCCACCGGTGGGCAGAACAACTTTGTCCCCATTTATTTGTGGTGGGGGGATGGCCATGCCCCCACCCTCTTTAAAAAAAAAAAAAGTCTTCCCTGGTGTCTGGTGGGATTTCTGCCCCCACCCCCGGGGGCAGATGAGCCTTACAAAAATAGGCCGATGCGGCAGAAATGGCCTAAAATAAAGTTGCCCCCCAGGGGAGCGACCCTTGCCTAAGGGGTCGCTCCCCTTGCATGAAATTGGCACAAAAAAAATGCACGGGGTCTAGTTGTTTCTGCCCCCCTTGAGGCCGGATTGGCCTAATAAAAATAGGCGGATCTGCCCCCCAGAGGGGCAGAAATTGCCTAAAAACAATTTGCCCCCCCCCCCCAGGGGAGCGACCCTTGCCTAAGGGGTTGCTCCACTTATCAATGCAAACAAATAAAAAAAATCCCTGGTGTCTAGTGGCCTATGCCTCCCCCCCCACCCGGGGGACAGATCAGCATAATCAGTATATGCCAATCTGCCCCTAGGGGGGGCAGAATAGGCCTAATAAAATTATTGCCCCCTGGGGAGCGACCCTTGCCAAAATGGTCGCTCCCCTTATCCCAGTTTCATTAAAAAAAAACTAAATCCATGGTATCTAGTGGCTTCTGTCCCCCTGGGGGCAGAATGGCCTAATCAATATAGGCCATTCTGACCCCAGGGGGGCAAAATATGCTTAATAAAATGATTGCTCCCTGGGGAGTGACCCTTGCCTAAGGGGTCGCTCCCCTTATGAAACAAAAAAACAAAAACAATCCCTGGTGTCTAGTGCCTTCTGCCCCCAGATCGTCCTAATCAATATAGGCCGATATGCCCCCGGGGGGGCAGAAAAGGCCTAATAATTAAATGCCCCCAAGGACGAAATACTCAGAATGACATTGAAAGGAAGGAAAAGCCTTTCCTTCCTTTGATGTCTGTCCCTGCCCCCTCCTCCTGAGCCTGCTTAGCATTTCTCTTCCGCATTGAGCTGGAAGCATGCTTCCAGCGCAATGGGAGGTGACCTCTAATGAGGTCAGCACGCGATCGCATGCTGACATCACTGAGGGAATCGGGGGTCGGGGAAGCAATTCCATCCATGACGGGGGCGGGAGGACCACATGCAGGACAAGCTAGTCTCATCCCTGGTACACGGGAACCGTGGCCGAGGGCGAGACCAGCTCGTCCCAGGCATTGTATGGGTTAATATTTAACTTCCCATACCAGGAGTCATACCCGGGCCGACTGGGTGAAAACCAGGAATCCCAACCGCTAGACCATATGGGAGCTGCCAATGATGAGCATAGCTCACTATGTGTGAGGTGTGTGTCCGCACAGACTCCATTCTGTACACTATGAGTCCTACTCGTATTCTCACTATCTGACAAAATATGTAACAGGCGCCTCACTTCTGAGAAACCAGAAGGAATGACCAGAAGTCATGATTTCTGCCAAAACCTGCTCAGGTCTCATTATTTACAACCTTAGAACTTCTACACATACACAGAGCCCAGGACATGGAGGACAGCAGCAGTCCCTGCATTGACTATTACTAACCCCTCCCCTTGAGCCAGACAAAGCCACGCCCCTCCCCCAGGACACCCCTTGACTCCTGGGTTGCCTCACCAGACTGATGGCCCCACAGACCCCTCTCCAGTTATCTTCCAGCTGCTTCCTTGACGACACTCCCCTGCACCTGTCACAGGCTCCAGGCTGCCCTTCTGGGGCTCGAGTACTACTCCCTCTCTATCTACTAACAGCACTGACTCCAGTCCTGACACTGGATTGGTTCACACAGAGAAGTAGCAGCTCAAAGGCAGTCTGACTTCTTCCCAGGTACCTGCATATTCACAGAGTGACCACCAGGGGGCAGCACAGCCAAAGCACTCACAGCCCACAAGGCCGTCAACCAGGCCTCCAAATTAGGAGGGAAGCGAGCTGCAGAAACAAAGTGAGGAAATGTTTAAGGTTTTCAATGAGAAAGTTGAGAAAATAGTTATTTCTAGCTATCCCAGGCATCTCTCGGCAGGTGTTGGATCACTTTCACATCCTGCTCACCAGAGGCGCAGAATCAAACACTCCGCACTGCAGAGGAAGGAGCAGAAGGTGTCAGCTTAAGGATTTCTGGGGACCCCGACAAGATACACTTAAGGAGCCTTTGTTGGGAACAAGTTTATATTTTATTACCCATTTTCTCCTAATTCAAGTGACTAAATGCCAAGCAATATTGAATAATACAGTGGTTCCCAACCTGTAGTCCGGGGACCACTGGGGGTCAACGAAGACTCCTCAGGGGGTCCGCGACTGCTTAGAAAATTAAATAATATTAACAGTTTATGTCCCCAGCTTTCAGTAATGTCTAAGTGGGGGAGGGGCCTGGATCCCAATAATGAGTCCGTGGGGGTCCCTGGGTTCCAGTAATGATGAAGTGGGGGTCCACAGAAGTCAAAAGGTTGGGAATGTCTGGAATAATACATTAAAGCGTGAATTGCAGAAATAGACGGATGTGAGCTAGAAAGTTCACTCTCTCATGGCTCTGTGGCGGGCAGGGGCCCAGGGCAACTAAAACCTCTCTGGGAGCAGGCGCTTAGCTGGGCTGAAGGTGTCTCTGCTGCCCACTTTTTTACCTTTCTTTCTTTTTTTTTACAAAAGAAGGAATATGATTTTAAGTAAGTAACCTTATATTTGTACACATTCCCCGTAGTCCAATCCCTTTCGAGCAAACATTTCTGAGATCACACGAATTTTAAAACACTCTAGGGGATAAAACCTAACTAATAAGGTAAGATGAAAATGCACCACAGGCACGCAAATTAAACATTTTAAAGTTTAACAACTGTAAAAAAGTTTAATAGTATCAGACTGCATCTTTTTATGTCGAGCGCACAAGCGCTTTGACCTGTTGTAAGTGTTGTGGACTTTTAACCATGCATATCTCACTCCCATCACTTTCAGTTGTTCGTGGGCTTGCCTCTCGAAAATCCCTTGGTGTCATTGGTAAATGCTTTACAGCCTTTAGGCTGTTTTTGTCATGCCTTGCGTCCTGTCCCTGTTACATGGATTACTGCACGATTGGCAATAAATTTCAGCTTTACTTTTTCTTTTGACTCTCCACTTTCTGCTGCCAGGCGGCCATGGCGCTCACAGCGCGAACAGGCACAACAGCGTGAACTCGATCGTCAGTATTGAAGCACTGGTCACACTGTTCACAGTTACCTAATCAGAGTCATTTCTTGCAGCTCTCCCCTTAAAACACTTAAAATTGGCAAATGCTTTACATAAAACAGAAATCCTCAAAACAAAAGTGGCTCTCCTGGCACAGCGGGAGAGTCGCTACTAAACTATTCACTGCACTGGGAGAAACTCTCCACATAATGCTTTGCAGGGCATTACTTTGTCAAAACATTTTTGCCCATAACTCAGCCTGTGGTGGTCCTAGAACAATGGGCTCACCACCAAAACGTTCAGCACAACGTGCTCTTTCTATCTGCATCATCTCTGAGTCCACACACTATGTTAGTGGGGACTCCAAAATAATAACCCCTCCCACCATTGTGTCTTTTTAATAACTCTTATGGATGGAACTTTTGTTTTACTGCTGAGAGTAGTTCTGTTTTAAGGGCCTTATTTGTAAGATCATTGCTATAAGCCACTTATCCCTGAAAATGTGTTATGCACTACACTCTTTAGTGGCTACATATATGATTACACTGCATTATTTAATGACATTTTCTTTTTGTGTAGTTATACCCTTTATGGATTAACTACATAGTTACACGACCATGTTTTTCACAAATGCTATTTTAATTGTGGTGTCCTCTAGGGGCTATTCTAAGCATTACACTCATATCAACATACTAAAATATTCATGGCACACGGAAACTTGCCCCATAATGCTTTGCAGGGCATTACTTTGACTAAACATTTTTGCTCATAACTCAGCCCGTGGTGGTCCTAAGACAATGGTACCACCACCAAAACAATCAGCACAACATGCTCTTTCTGTCTTGCATGGCTGGAACTTTTGTTTTATATTTGAGAGTAATTTCTTTTTCAAGGGCCTTGTTTCTAATATCATTGCCATAGGCTTGCTGCTCCTGAAAATGTATAATGTACTACATCAGTGGTTCTCAACCTTTTGATTTCTGTGGACCCCCATTTTAACATTAATGGGAACCCAGGGACCCCACTGAATCATCATTGGAATCCGGGGACCCCCGCCTGAGTCATTACTGGAAGCTAGGGACCTAATTTGTCAATATTTGTTAATATTTTTAAATTTTCTAAGCAGTCGCGGACCCCCTGAGAAGGCTTTGCGGACCTCCAGGGGTCCCCGGACCACAGGTTGGGAACCACTGTACTACATCCTCAAGGGTCTAAATATGTGGCTACATTGCATTGTTTAATATCATCTTTTTGTGTGATTATGTTCTCTAGGAGTTAACTACATAGTTACATAACCATGTTTCTTACACATGCTATTTTCATTGTGGTGTCTTCTAGGAGCTACCTAAACATTACAGTCTTATCAACATACTAAAATATTCGTGGCACACAGAAACTTGGCCCACTACCACCATTCTTTATCTGTTTAAGGTTGGAGCTTTTAGCTTACAGCTGAGAGAAGTTATGTTTTATGGGCTTTGTAATATCATTGCAATAGGCCTGCTAGCCTTGAAAGTGAATAATACACTACACCCTCTAGGAGCTAAATATATGGTTACACTGCATTACTTTCTCCTGTGGTTTTTTTCATGGGGTTATGCCATTTAGGGGCTGACAATATGGTTGCATAACCATGTTTCTTACAAATGATATTTTTGTCATGGTGTTACTGTGCATTAAAGTCTAATGCCAAAATGTTATTTCTAATAAAGGTTTATGTGATAATTGTATATGTTTTAATAATCTCTCCTTATTATAATTATGACAATGAGTCAGGCCAAATTAACAATATTATTACACTATGACTGTTTGAACACTCTAGATATGTTTGGGTGACCCTTCCAGTTTATTTCTCCTCTGTGGCTGTCTTGTGTCATTTAGAGGAATTGAGTTAGCCAACCAGCAACTCTGATGGTGGGGGAGGGAGGATGAAAGTGGTATTCCATTGGAATTAGCATGACAGATTTAAAATAGGATGCTAAATGGCAAAGTTTTCATTTTTTGCTGCAGCTAGAGGAAGAAGGTAAATAGAAATGCTTCAGTTATATGCAGGGCCACTAGAATTATATGGCAGGAAATAACAAAATTATGAGGCAGGGTTGACCAATTTACAAGGCAAGAAAAGTCCAGTTATGAATTTACAATACCAATAGCTCTAACTCAGGAAAATGTGAGACCTATTGCATTGCAAATGCTTGTTTCCACTTCTTCCTGTCACAAATTTGGCTGCCAGATAGGATAGTTAGAGGTTTCTTCTCTTTGTGATAGAAACTGTAGGGTGTATGTTATGTGATGTCACACAACATAACTATAACAAGTTTGTCGATGCATACTCTGAAACAATTTCCATAACTCAGTGCCTTATTTTGGTGCATATATGGCTACACCTGCCCCCATTGATCAGAAGAATGGCCACAAAGGACAGACTACCACCCCTCTTGCACCCAGTGGTGTAACACAAAATGATGAGGGCTTCCTGCAGAGTGTGATGAGCTACGGCACAGAGCAGCCAGGCCCAATTTAGAGGTAAAGTGCAAAGTATTTATGCAGTAGTCAAATAGTAATAAAGTGGAAACAACACAAGAAAAATCCCAAACTAAAATAGAAAAATAGAGAACATGGTAATAAATAAACACCAAAATGACAAAATCCAATAAGTAGAACTGAAGATATGAGTTTTTAAGGTTTGAATTAAAAATAGCACCAAAAACAGAAAGTGCCAACCGCAAGTATCTGGTCATGCTAAACCAGGTCAAAGATAGAAGTTAAAGCCAATTGTGATGGATCGTCAGTTGGATACATGGACCAGATTCGTCCTAGTGGAACGTTACCTTCGAAATTAGAAACTTTTGTGAATGTCAAAAGCCTTCAGTGGGGCCTGGCAGCAAACTGGATCTGAAGTGGGGCTCAATGATAACAATAGCCACTGTGTGAGGTCTCAGAGTTGATTGGACGCTGTTCAACATCAGGCCCAGTGAAATCATTGATAAAGGTTGCTAGCGCCAATGCTCGGATGCTGCTCAGCATCGAGTTCGGTGAAGCCAGAGAACTGGTGCAGCTCAGCATTGAGTCGGGTGAAGCCATAAATGAAAGTTGTAGGTGTCAAAGCTCAGTATTGGGTATGGAAAAGTATTCAGTTAGGGTCTAAGATCTTGGCAACAAGTACTTGGGGGTCAAGACTCACTCTCACAAATGCCAACAGAGTACCAGGTCATGTCCAGTTGGAACTGGTCACCTGGAGAGCAGGAAAAGGCCTGTGGAAGCTTGATGTAGCCCTATAGCTCAAACAGGAGGTCAACCAGGTGACCCTTGGAGCCACTTTTGGAGTTCCCGGGTTGAAGGAACACAGGTCCAGTCATCCTTCAGAACTTATAAGTTCAAAAAAGGAAGGTTTATGTCTGTCAAAAAGATTACTATGACAGGTCAAAAATGATATTTTAAAATGGCACACCGGGCTGCAGTGGCACAGGTGGGTTTTTACAGTGCTAATTTAGTGGAAAGCACAATGAGTCCTGCAACCCACTAATAGTACTTAATTAACAGGTTCTGGGTACATGGAGTACCATATATTAGGGATGTACAAATAAATTAAACACTGACTATTTTGACATGTTTGAAAGGGAGAGCACAACCATGTTGCCACTAGTTAGCAGGGGTAAAGTGTGCAGTAATACGGAAAACACTGGCAGACCAAGCACACACCTCAGTGCTCATGAGCCATAACAACGACTAATGAATGGAAGTGAAGTGTGATGAGGTGCCATCAGATGTAATAATGCAACAGCATGCATGATGCATGGAGATGACTCAGGAAAGGTCTATCTCTCCGCACTCCCAAAGCAAGGACGCTCACTGCATTATATAAGTCAATCAACTCTGATGAGCTGCTGCTTCAGGGGTCCCAAATAGTGATGTTCATATTTCTAATCTAGATGTCACTACAATTGGCTCATGAGGGGCATCAAGGAACTACCAAACCACATACGAAAATTAAATGAAAGAGATAGCTTCTGGATACATACCAACTGATACAGAACATAGGACCAGATGTATCGAAGGGTTTTATCCATTCTGTGTCTATAGAACAATGGCACATGTTGCCCCTAGAAATATAATGATATCTTATCAAGGAGTTGGTTCTGGCAGATATCCCAGTGCATTGTTACAGGACCTGATCACCAGTGCAAGTTTTGGTAGCAGGCCAGACAGGCGGTGCATGCTGGTCGCAGTTGTTGAGTAGACAGGATCCATCAAGTGGAAACTGGAGTCATGACTTCGACTAGCAAAATAATCCCTAAACTGAATATCACAACAAGCCCCTTTTCATGACTTAGTGAACTGTTGTGTGAATGAGCTCAGGACAAGTGAGAACAGAGTTTCGATTCATCAGCATCCATAACCAAGTAAGTGCCAAGTGGCAAGCATGTCACCCCAATATTCATTTAATAGCTATTCTGGGAGTTGATTTTGACTCGATTTTGAACCTCACTGAATTTGACTGCGTTCAAGAACCCCCCTCATTACAACAGAGAGAGGCTGTGAGGAGGTGTGTTGAAACATATCTTCTTTTAGAACTTAAAAAAATCATTATCAAGAACCATCCATTCTGCAGAACCTGTTACAATATGACTACATGTTTGTGAGAGCTGGGTTAAAGATGCAAAGACTGAGGACTGAGAAGTGATATCAACCCTTGTCCCTAATTTACCAAGTCAGACACAAGAGCCTCTTCTTTCACTGTTGACTCCTAATGCTACCCTAAATCATCTGCAATTTCCCAGAGTTGATGTTCAGAGTTAATCTCAAAAAGTCCCTTTGGAAACTTTAAATTGTACATTATATTTTTCATAAATCTTCTCCATTGCTTGTATTACTATTTACCATTTTGTTAGGGTAAGTATATTATGTTCCACTGCATGACTGTCCAAGTGGGACAGCCCAGAGCTTTGTCCCCTTCCTGGTACAAAGCACTTAGTATGTTCTATGATGTCATGCAAGCTAATAAAAAAGTCTGTGGTGGGACAGAAGTCTCCCTTGAATGGCTCTGGAGTGCACACCTCTCTTCTCTGTGTTAGACTGATAGGAAAGTCACTGTATATCTCTTGAGGGTTTTGATTTTCGCCTCAGTAAACATAACACTCACACATTTACTGAAGACCTCGAAAGTCATGTATTAAGACCACTAAACTATGGCTCCTAGGTCAAAAGAGGTACCCAAAGTTCACTCTTCCTTTTGAAAAGGTCCTACCACCAGGAAAAAGAGCCTTGCAGTAATACTTCTAGTACAAGGAGCAAGCTCCTTTTGCTCATCAGCTCCCAGGAAGAGATGGCTAGGTGGTCCTCCTGTTATATCACTACTGTGGGGCACATTGGGAGGCTCATCCTTTCAAGCAAGTGGGCTGAACCCCTCTATGTATGCTCTCAGTGTGTGCATTTGGTTACCCCCAAGAGGAATATCAGTCTCTGTGGTTCGGGAGTGTTCAGTGGTGTTGTTAGTCACGTTGTCAGCCTCCAAACCCAACAAAACACACCCAAACGTGAGCAGACATTAGGGAGATAGAAAGCTCCACTTCGTTGGAGTCCTTCGTATCTGCTTGTGAGCAGTGTTTATAGAAAGCAAACACTAACCTTTTACCTTCCTGCTGAGACACATAAAACCTGCTGTCGTGCCCGAAGACAATGGGTGATTGACTTTTAAGAACCCTTTGATAAAGCCAAGAAACAAGAGCTTATTGCTAATGAAAAACCCTTTCCCAAAACTACTTCAATGTTTTCATTTATGAAAGATTTCTTTCGAATCCTAGTGTTCTCTTGCGGAGTGAAGTGATGTTGCATGAAGTGCCATCTGTGATGTGTGGTCGAGTGGAGTGTCATCAAGTATAGTTCATAGAGTGAAATAGAGAAGGGGTATACTGTTGTTGAGTGGAGTGTCGTAGAGTAGGGGGAGGAGAATGCCGGAGTGGAGTGTCACAGAGTGTGGTGGAGTGGAGTGGCATGTCATACACTAGAGTGAAGTGTCATGCAGCTGCATGTTGTACAGTGGGTTGCAGTGGAGTGGCGTGCAGTGGTGTACATTATCATGGCATACAGTGTCATGGCTCAGAGTGAAGTGGTGGAGAGTAGAAGGGAGTGGCCTAGATAGGAGTTGTGTACGGGAGAGTAAAGTGGGGTGGTGTGGTGTGTCGTACCTTAGAGTGGAGTGTCATAACAGTGACATGTCGTACAGTGGAATACTGTGGAGTGGCTGTAGTGAAATATGTGTTTTTGACCACTCACTTTGTGTTGCACTGTTGGACCTGGCCCTTGTGGCAGGTTCACCCCCTGACTTTTTGCCTAATTCCTATTTTTTCTAACCTCTTGCTGTTGGCTCTAGGTCTCTGAGCGCTTTATCACTGCTTACCAGTGCTACAGCGCAGGTGCTCTCCCATCTAAAATTGGTATGCTTAGCTTGTGCCTAATTGGCATATTTAATTTACCTATAAGTCCCTTTGTACAGTGGTATCTCTATACCCAGGCCTGTAAATTAAATGCCACTAGTGGGCCTGCAGCGCTGCTTGCGCCACCCAATCAATTAGACTTTCGAACCTGTCTCAGGCCTGCTAGCGCAGGGCCTGTGTGTGCGGTTTTCTGCCACAGGAACTCCCCTTTTACTACATGTAAGTCACCCCTAAGGTAGGCCCTAGCTAGCCCTTTGGGCAGGGTGCTCAGTATGTAGAAGGCAGGACATGTACCAGGTTGCGTGGCCTGTCCTGTTAGTGACAAACAGCCTAACTTGGTGTCTCACTGCTGTGAGTGCTGCCTTCTCATAGGATTGCATTAGAAATGCCCTGCCTTATGTGTAAGGGGTATTGTCTGATTTATGAGGGGTAGCGTAGGCATGTTTGGTATGGTTGTGATGGTGGTAAGAAATGCTGCTTACTGGTGTAGGTGTATTTTTTATTACTATTACAGAAATGCCACTTCTAGAAAGTGCGCATTTCTCTGTGCTTATGACTCTGGTGTTTTGCAGCTTGACTCCAATCCACGTCTGGGCAGAGTGACAGTTGGGCTTTGTGCATACTTTTCAGACAGCCTGTACACAGGGAGGGTGGAGGTGTCACAGAGGTGCATCTGCATGCTGAATAGTCTTCCTGGGCTGAGAGAAGGAGAGGCGGGGCACACCTGCATTTGTAAAGGCTGTGCCCTGGCCTCACACAATAGGGTTGTTTACCCCCAACTGACGTTTGGAGCCTGTGCTGGAGGGGAGAGGGGACACTTCCAGAACCAGTTGTAACTGGTTGGAACCTCCTCTTCCCTTCCATTGTAAAACACTGTAAAAACTGAGTATAAATACAGGGGAGTTTTCACCCACAATTTGGAGACATTTTGGAACTGGACACAGAAGGCTGGAAGGACTCACCAGGAACCGCCATGAGTGCTGCTGCTGTGCTGACCTCTGACCTGTGACCTGCTTGGTCACTGTAAGAAACTGCCACTTGCTTGCACCCCCCCACACTGGGCTGTTGCTGGGCCCCTTCACCTGTGGGCCTTTTCCTTAAACTCTGTCCCCCAGGAGCAGGGTGCTGTGGCCCCTGACCCCTGCATCTATTTACAGCACGAGGAGTGCTTTATTTTTCCCCAGCGCTTTGGGAAAGCGCTTTAAGTGGATTGTCCTGCTTCACCTTGGAAGCTAGCACTTTGTAAGTGCTTGTTGCCGGAATTCACTGCCGTGACCCGGGCTTAATATGAGGCCCTAGCGCTTTGAGAAAGCACGTCGCTGTGCCCCGTGTTCACCACCGGGACCCGGGCTGTGTTTCATGTAGCACCGGAGTCGCACTACCCTCCGTGCCCACGGAGCGAGTGCGCTACTACCGTGCCGTGAGGAGCGACCCCGGGGAACAAGCAAGCAATTACTTGGGTGCCTGCCTTCCTCTGCAGGCTGGGTGGGCTGCAGCGTGCGCCAGAAGCCAGGATGGGGAAAGGAAGCCTCATCGGAGGCTCCTCCATCCCACCGGGCCCCTGCTTGTCCTCTATGATGGGCAGGGGGAAAGGAAGCCTCACCGGAGGCCCCCACTACCCCAACAAAATCCGGGGCCTGTCATCGGAGACCGCATGCCGGTCTCGCTTGTGGCCCCTTGTGGGCCAGTGCCATTGTGGTGCTTCCCCCTCCCCCCATGTGGAAGGGCCAGTGGAGGCCCGGGGGGGGGCCCTTAGCGATCGAGGGGCCCAGGAGGGACACGTTACAAATCGGAGGGGAGGTGGCACCCCCTCCTCCCTAATTGCTTTCTCAACTTTGGCGCCCCCTCATGAGGGTCGGTGGAGGCCTGGGGGGCCCCCAGAGATCGCGGGCCCCAGGAGGGGGCCATTATTATGACAGAGGGGGTGCGTGGCGCCCTTCTCTTTCATAAATCATTGTTGGCTAACTTTGCCCCCCCCCCCCCTCGTGAGGGCCGGTTGAGACCAGGGGGCCCCCAGCGATTGCGGGTCCCAGGAGGGGCATGACATTAATACAGAGGGTGTGTGTGCCACCCCCCTCAACCGCACAATTCGTGGGAGGCCACCGCTTGGTGCAGAGGACCGCCGGGGGCCCTATTTTTCATTCTACAGGCACTGGAGGTGCCTTCATCATGTAAACCAGGTACTGCTAAAAGAAAATATATACAACATAAGTTCTTTTTTGAGACTTTATTGATTTATATGTTGCCTACCTGTTTGATGATGTTTCATATGTGTATGCAAATGTTCCTTTTATGGGCATGACTTGCTAATATGTTTTTCTGACTTGCCATACTTTTATAATGTTCCTAATATGGGCGTTCATGATATTTCTATGACAAGTGCTTTGGTGTAATAACATGTTTCTTGACTACTGCTTACGTTGCAGAATACTAAGTAACCTGTGTGTTATATGTGACTACTGCTAGTTCTGCAGAGTAACTAATGTGTAACGTTGTGACAACTGCTAAGGTAGCAGGATATTACTGATATGTGATGTTTGGTCTAATAATTGCGTTGTGTACAATACAGTATATTTTCATATAACTTGGTGTTGTGTTTCCTTTGTGGTAGGGATAGTGCGTCTCTTGTGTTGTGTGTGTTGTGCAAACGCTTTACACATTGCCTCCAGGTTAGGCCTGACTTTATCGTAGCATTAGACACTGCCATGTTAAAGGTTGCTCGTACTTTTCCACATTGTAAACCCTGCAGTCTATCTTGTTTTCGTGCTCTTTTTCATCGAAGAGATAGGACATATTATCACCGAAGAGCTAGTACATAATATGGAGGAGTTAGTCAATCAGCATGATAAGGATGTACTAGGCTGATGTTTATGGTACAGCAGGGAACGACTTAGGCTTGGGAGAGACACCTTGGGAAACTGGCCAGTTCCAACCTGTTTCTTTCAATCCTGACCTAAACTAGCCAGCATGTTTGAATTGCGAAATGAGGTTTTTTTTCAGAAAGCTCCTTTTGGTTTCTTAAGATAAAAAAAGTCCCAGTGCGACAGTGAGAGTGTGAGTGGCCTCAATCAGGATTCTGGACGTAGGATGCCTGATATCTTTCCCGTGAGGGTGGAGATCTCTTTCTCGATCGTTGTCGAACGGGGTCATCATCTTGCTGGCATGAGAAAGATGAAGAACTTGGCAGGCCCTACGGTGATGCATTTTTACTCCATTTGCTTTGCAGTATGATATGAATACATATATTTTCTTTTTACATTGCAGAGGAGAATCATTTTGGTATGTTTTCCTTTCATTGCTGTGACTTCAACATGCTAATCTCCTTTTAGGAAACTCGTGGTGAAATAATAAATGTCTTCTTTGAAATGAGAAGTGCATTCCAGAGATTTTTGTCAGCTCGGTCATTAGTGAAAGCAAAACAGTGGCATAGAGTTGATTTGGTAGTCCTGGGTTCAAGCAGCAAGGCAGGTGTCAAGCAGCGGACAATCTTACGGTAGCAGCAGGGCAGTCCTCTGAAGTACAAAGCAGACCTCAAGCAGCAGGGCAGTCTTCTGAAATACAAGGCAGTCCGTCTAAATGTCCTCCGCAGGCCCACAAGTAAACTGAACAGCTGGTCTGAGGGACTAATAGTTATACCTGTACCAGTCTTTGAAGTGGCAGAAACATCTAGGCCTTCCTAAATCTGATTCTGGAAATGTACTTCCCCTCCTGCTCAGGGTCCAAGATGTCTAAAGTGACAATAGGCTGGTGTCAAGTTCTTTATGAGTGTGATGAGGGAGCCCTTTGAAATGTATGTCGGGCAAGCAACAGTTTCACCCTTGCCATCCCTGCAGGATGGCCCATCCTGCAAACACCTTGGGCCCCTTTGTCTCCACTGTTTAGGAGGAATACACAAAGGTCAACTGCCACTCTAACCCCAGTCATGTGACCCAGGATAGAGGTTGCAGGCACTAAATGGTAAGGACAACAAAATGCCAACTTTCTAAAATAGGCATTTTCAAGATTGTGACTCAAAATCCACTTTTACTGTTAAAGAAAAATTTAAAGAACAATTAATTTGAAACCATACATGACTTTTCAACTCATTTCTAATTACAAGTTAGCCCTTATTAAATGTACTAAGGTAACCTAATGTTATCCTGTGAGAGGTAGGTCTTGAAGTAGTGAAAAGTAAATTTAGGAGTTTTTAACTACATGGACATGCAAAACATAAAAGTACATGTCCCAGTTTTAAGTACAATGTATCCTACCCTGTGTGCTGTTCAGGGCCTACCACAGGGATGACTTTTACATATTAAAAAGAAAGGTTTGGCCCTGGCAAAAGGTTTATTTTGACATGTTGAATTGGTAGCTCAAAACTAAACTGTGTTCTGATTTGCTAATATTATACATTTGTTCACGCTATGATGAATCTGCACTTTCTGTTATGTTCTATGAGACGTTTCCAATATAAACCCTTGACCCACGGACTCAACATCATCTCCTACACAGACGCTACTCAGCTCATCCTTTCACTCATGGAAGATTCCTCAACCACCAGAACAAACTACTGCAACACCATGACCAACATAGATGATTGGATGAAAACTAACTGCCTCAAACTCAACTCCAACAAGACGGAAGTTCTGATCTTCAGGAAAAACAAATCCATACGGGACCACAGCTGGTGACCAGCCAAACTCGGACCCACTCCCAAGTCCACGGACCAAGCGTGCAACTTCAGCATCACCCTCAACAGTGAACTGACCATGAAACAGCAGATCAACGTAGTTGCCTCCTCCTGCTTCCACACCATCTGCATGCTCTGCAGAATCTTCAGACAGGTCCTGGCTAACACCGGGAAAACCGTCACCCAGGCCCTCGTCACTAGCCGCCTCAACTAAGGCAACGTCGTCTACGCCGGCATCTCCTCCCTGCTCCTAAAAAGACTCCAGATCACAGGACATTTAGAACACGGCAGCCAGACTCGTCCTGGACCTTCCCCCAAGCGTACCCACATCACTCCCTCCCTTCACCCCCACCTCAGAAAACTCCACTGGCTCCCTATCCAGAAGAGATGTATTTTCAAGTTCCTCACCCATGCTTATAAAACCCTGCCCAATCAAGGCCTGGACTACATCAACCACCGAACACACTCCCATCAATCCGGCAGACACCTGCGCTCCTCCTCTCTGGCCCTCACACACACACACACACAGAATCCATTGCAGTTGTAGCAGCAACCCCTCTTTCTCCTCATCGCCACCAAGGCCTGGAACAACCTCCAAACTGCACCCTTGCTCACAGACATCAGGCAGAGGCTCAAGACCTGGCTCTTTGACAGAGACATCACACCACAGTGCCCAGATACCCCCAAGGGTGACAGCGCCACTCTCAAAAATGATTAGTTGATTTTAGGGGTGAGCCAGATGATTTTCCGATTCTACTAGATATGCTGTCCTTTTCTCTATTAATTTTGCTACTTATTTAAGTCTTAGAAATATTTTGATTTGTACATCTTTATGCCCTATTTACTAAGAGCTTTTATAGAATTGACTTTATGCTGATTCTGGATAGCAATCTTTTTGATGTTTGTAATAAAACTCCTACATTTATTCTGCCGATCCACAACTCAGTTAATAAATAGGCCCTTAATTGACAGTATTCCTGATACTTTATGTACTGGGAGGACACATTACCTCATGCACTTGAGGTTTATCACCCATCAATCCTGTGTGTTCTGTTGAGGTAAATTTATATTGGGGCAAGAATTGCGGAGGACCCTGCACCCACAAATTTGTTGTAGCAAAAGATGGTTGCGAGTTAAGAGCACCGCCTTTCTGCTTTAGATAGTTCTCTTTTTGCCCTGTCCCTAGTTTTAGTGGATTCTTCTGGTGGATTTTGCAGAGTTCCTTACTTATGGTGTTGTTTCTGAGCAAACTGGATTGTAATATACATGGAGTGCAATGATTTTAATGATTAAGAGTGTTCTGGTGTGTTACTGAGATAGAGTGATTTGTGTGGTACATACAACTTATACACATAACTTGCTGACTTATACACATAACTTGCTGACCTCCTCCTATTTAGATTGAGCAGCATTTTATTTGTTTAGTGTGTTTGGACTGAGAAGGCAGTGCATTTGTGTTTTCAATTCACAAGAAAGTCGCGCTGTTATTGGGTGGTCAGGAGTCAGACTGGGATTGATGAGACAACACAACAGAGTCATTCTGTCAAAGGCTGGTTGCCGGCAAAGCTACACTACGATTTGTTGATCTTTGGCAAAGCGGAACTGGGATTCGTTGCTAGCTTTTTTGTCTGGTTTCAGGTTTATTTTGAATGAGAATAATGGGTGCTGAGTCAAAAAAAAGTCTAAAGCTCCTGGCTTACCTATTATGGAGGAACGGAAAATACCTGCAAAGGTAAAGAGCTAAAGCTAAAGCAAGAAACTTTAATATTGGCTGCATATGAAATGATAAAGAATATTGGGTGCTATACGTGAACCTGGAATCACAATTGGCATGAATGCACCTCTTCTGGCAAGGACATGCAATTTGTTTTAGATGGTACCTTTAATATTGGAAAGCTAGATTTCCTGAGAGAGATCATCAATGAGAGGAAGCTGTTACCTAGACCAACACAGTTTGAGGCGCTGAATAAACCAGACTGAGTGGCTACAGAGAGTACGAAAAAGATGAAGCAGGTGAGAGAATCATTTAGACAGTGGAAGGAAAGAGAGATCCTAAGGAGAAATGTTGGAGGCGGTATATGGTAGAGGAGGTGAGAGTTCTCCCTCAAAAGTTAAGAAAATAACACACAAAGAAAGACGATGAGGGAAAGAGAGAGAAGCAGAACTAAAAACAAAACTCAGATGAGGTGGATAATTTCTTAAATGTTCTTTTGTATTCCAGACCTCTTTCATATACAGGTGGGATCCAGAGACAGATGCAGGGTTTCACAGTACCTGAATGCAGCAGGAGAGGGTAAGAATGAACACACACAGGAATCGACTGCACTTGTATTTGCGGGTGCATAAGCAATTTCCCCACCTGAGAAAACATAAACAACTTTGTCCAGTACTAGTACAGATACTATTGCTGCCTTTTCAGTTTTAAATGATTTCTGCTACTGTTCCTACTTGGACTTCTAAAGAGAGCAACATTAATATTGGACTTTTCAAGATTGAATTCGAAGAAAATGTACATGGGGCAATTTATTTATTTACTAGACTGATGTCATACAATGTGGATCAAATGAGATATTTGATTAGAGAAGCAGTGAGGTGTGCAAATGAAGGACATGGCAGACTCGAAGTATTAGCTGAATAATATGAGGTCAATATTAGTAGAATGGGAAGAGAAATTATGAAATCAATTTGACTCACAAGGAACTAAAGGAGTTGGTCTTAGTGAATTTATGAGCTCCCATTAGAGATTTACTTGAAAAGATAAAAGATTGAAGAGATATGAGAAAGTACAGAGAACAGTTCAAGAAGAAAGTTACTGCTAAAAAGAAAGTTACAAAGGCAGAAAAACAAGCAAAGGGGTATGTTAGTGATCGCGAATTAGAGCCAGTTTCAGAATTTCCCCTGAGAGAATACTGCAGGTGCAATTCAGAACAATTCTGCAGTGATGGCAATGCGAGCAATGATAATGCAAAATCGCTTAACACTAGATATCCTTCTCACAAACGAAGACAATGTTTGCAAGGTTTTGAAGGTTATGGAATGCTGCACTGTCATACACGATCCGAGTAGGGTTATTGAAGGCTATGTTCAAAACATAACTGATATTTCTCATTACATCCAAGCTTAGATGAGAATGGCTTGTGTGCAACAGTAGGTTCCTGGGTTAGTTAGAAGGAAAAGGATTTAGTAAGGTTGTTGAATGGTTATTTTTAACACCTGTAATTATTGTGTTGACTTGTGCAAATGCCCTGTTCCTCTTGTTGAAATTTTCTGAGTGGTTATTTCTAAAATGCTGGTGCAAGGAGAAAAGAAGATCGTCAAAGAGAAAGAGTCACAAATTTGAAATGAAGGATTCCAAAAACAGTGATTACAATCAGCTAAAATTGATGGAAGAGTCAACTCAAAAGAAGCCGAAAGTGATGCAGACTGATATAATTGTTAGACTAATTATATTCATTGTAGTTTTAGCGTTAACAGAATAATCAAAGGGGACGTTTTTGATGATTTTCATTCATATTCATATTTTGGCGCATCAGTGACCAAGCAGAATGAAGTTTTACTATTGATTACTTATGTACAATCTGATATTGTGCTATTATTTTCTAAGCAAATTTCCGATGACATGTAGAAATTAATTTTCTCGATCCTTTTTAGCTAGCCCTCAATTAAGGCCTAGCAGACGTGTTTTGTAAAATGGATGTCCCCCCCCAATGTTTCACTATTCATTATTTCTTCAGCACACAGTCAAGCAGAGTCTTGTTTGCTTATTTTTACCGACATTATTCATGCTATTCCCAATTAATCTCTCCTGGTGGTCACAAAACTATCTGCAAGGTCTTTCCTCCAGCTGACTGTACCCTATTCATTCAAAATTGCTTTCCGTTCTTCATCTCTCTACTTTGTTCCACCATCTCCAGACAGCATTAGCATGGAGTGGGCAAAATCAATTTTTATGTAATGGGATTGTGCTTTAGCGTTAATGCAATATGAAGTTTAATATCACTTTTGAAATGATAAGATGAGTTTTAAGTTCTTAAAAGAAACAATTGTTTCTTGCAAGCACAAAGTACCTGGTTTGCATCAAAATTACACGCACTAAGTCCATAGAGGAGGAGATGCGTTGAAAAAGGTAGGTGTGCGTTGGATTTCCAGGCACACACAGGCGATGGGCTTTGCGTCGAATTCCGGCGTGCACGCTTGAATCCTCTTTGCGATGCGGGGTCTTTTGACAACCAGGAATGAAGCAGAGATATCCTGGGCATGCAGGATGAAGTCACAGGGGCTGCATGAATCCGGTGGGCGATGCATTGGAGTTTCTGTCGCACGGCAGGCACCATGTCGATTCCTCACATAGGAAGTCGGCTGCGTCATTCTGGTTTGGCGTTCCGTCGAACCGGTGGGCTGTGCATTGAAGTTCCGGTCGCAATGCTGGTGCTGCGTCGATCTCCACTCGGGAAGCCAGACTGTGTCATTCCGGTTCGGCGATGCGGGAATTCTTTCCTCGCTAAGCAGGCTGTGCGTAATTTCCGGCAGGCTGTGCTTTGATTTTTCACCACACAAGGTTTTCTTTGCAGTGATTAAGTCCTTTTGGCCCTGAGACTTCAGGAAATAGGAGGCAAGGTCAATCCAAGCCCTGGGAGAGCACTTCTCAGCAGAGCCAGAGGCCAGGAAGGCAGCAGGGCAACAGCAGCCCAGGCGAGTCCGTTGGCCAGCCAGGCAGCTTCTCTTGCAAGGTTGCAGGTTCTGGTTAAGAGTTTCTTTCCCAGGAAGTGACTGAGTTTCTAGGGTCAGGGACCCAGTTTATATACCCAAATGTGCCTTTGAATTGGGGAGACTTCAAAGAGTGGCTTAGAAGTGCACAAAGTCCCCTTTCAGTACAATCCTGTCTGCAGGGTCCAGTGTTGGCAGTTGTGAGAGAACAGGACTGATTGCAGAGGCCCCCTAACTCTTTGCCCCCATTTTCCACTTTTTGCTGGTGTTTTCCTGACTCTGATGGTGCCCTGGGTACTGCTAACCAGTCCCAGGGCCTGTGCTCTGTGTAAAATCAGTATGCAAATTAGACTAATTATAATTGGCTAAGTCAACCTACCTATAAGTCCCTAGTATATGGTAGGGAATGTAGGTTTAGGGACCCCAGCATAGGTAGTGCACCCATAGGTGCACTGCTGAGGTGCCCCATGTCATTTTAAAGGCAGGCCTGCCTTGCTGGCTGCTTTTAAATTAAAGTTATATGCAAATTCGACTTTGGAATCAAAAGTAGTTCCAAAGTCTTAAACTACCTTATTTTTTACATATAAGTCACCCCTAAGGTGTGCCCTATGTGCCCCTAGGGCTGGGTGCCATGTAACTATAAACAGGGACCTTATAAAAATAGTTTTATAAGCCCTGGTGAGGTAAAACAGCCAAATTCGTGTTTCCCTCATTGTAGTGAATGGCCTCTATAGGCTAGAATGGGGAGACTTTATTTTAATTTTAAAAGTCCCCTTAAATAACAGATGCCAGACGTTTGGTATCAAATTAATTGTTATAATAAATCCCACAGCTTCCAGTTGTGGGATTTAATATAACTTGTTCAGGTAAAGAGTTTTAAACTTTACCTGAAATGTTGCCAACTTCAGCCCTGCAGTGTTTATGCTGCTGTGCTCTGATTGGCCAGGCTGCCTTGATGAGGTGTGAAGTGGCCTGGCTCCACGCAAAGAGATGTGCCTTAGGGAGGAGATCTCCCCTCAGCAGATAGTGAAGCAGGAAGGGGAAGGGCTGCCAAACTGGTCTTCAAAGGCAGAGAAGGACATTTGGAACAACCCAGCAACACCCTCACATCCTGCAAACCCAGACAATTAGGTGCCCCCTTGGTTAGATTAGGAGAGGGCAGGAGAGGGGTGTGTTTAGGATTTTTAGCCACACTAGTGGGTGGGCTCAGCCAGATGTAACCTTCAAAAATCACTTTCAGCCATGATGGATTTTTGAGGAATGTTGCTCCCTGGGACTGATTTTTGCCACACTTCCCAGGAAGTGGTCATCACAGGGGGAAGGACCCTGCACCTGATTGGAGAACCAGACCCCCCTGTTTTTCACCCAGGAGCAGGGATAAAACTGGCAGACCTGCACCCACACCTCAGATCCCTATCAGATTCCAACAAGGAAGAATTACAGGAGAAGAAGGGCTGCCCTGCTGGACCCCTGACCTGCACCTGGACACTTCACTCTGGAGGACTGCACCAGCTGCACACTTGGGCTTCACCACTAAAAGGACTTTACCTGTCTTCTACTGCTTCAAGAAGGGACTCCCTGTTTGCTACAGGTACAAAGGAGCTGCCCAGAGTCCCCTGCATCAAGTCCTGCAAGCAGAGCCCAGCTGACCAGCGGCCATTTCAGGATTCTGACCAGGTGCGTTCTGGGAATTGTAGTCCAAACTCCCAAGGAGCAACTCAGAGCTTCTGGAACCTTGGATCAAGTTATGGACACTTCAAGGACACAAAAAGGGCCTCTGGAAGAAGATCCAGAAGTTTGGAGATGTTTGGAGCAACTCCATAAGTTGAAGAGGTGCATTGTGGGAGTTGTAGTCCCAGACCCCAAGAGACACACCAGAGCCTCAGAACTCTTGGCTGGTGCTGTGGACCACTTTCCCGAATCAAACACTTCTGAAAGTAAGTCTGACAGTGTTACCTCGTGGGTGGCCTGAACTCTGGACTTTGTTCCTTTCCAGTGTGACCTTTTTTAACCCTTTGAGTGCTAGTTGCTTCTACTCGCTAGAAAGCATTAATTCTTTAAAAATTCATATCTCCGGTTCCCCTTATCCGATTTTATTCGTTATGGTGTCATTTTAAAGATAAAAATATAATCTATTTCTATAAATTGATTTTAGATTTTTAAACTGTTTCCTGTATTTCATTTAATTACTGTTTTGTGATATTTGAATGCTTTACGCTTTGTCTCCTAAGTTAAGCCTTGTCGCTCGTTGCCAAGCTACCATGGGTTGAGCTGGGTTTAATTTACTGACACCTAACTGGACCTAAGTGGAGGTTAGTGGCCTATTGCTAAGTGTAAGAACTTACCTGCCCTTACCAATAACTCATTTTCCAACAGCAGTCCATTGTGTGAGGGCAGGCCACTGTCCTCTGAAATGTAAGTGTCAGGCCCTCCACCCTTCCAGCCCAGGAAGACCCATTCAGTATGCAGATATGTGCAGGTGTGACTGAGCATCCTGTGTTTGTGGTGTCTGGGTGAAATGTACAAGGGAGCTGTCAACCAGCCCAGCCCGGGCGTGGATTGTAAGGCACAGAAAGATTTAAGTGCAGAGAAATGCTCACTTTCTTAAAGTGCCATTTCTAAAATAGTAATCTAAAATCCAACTTCATCAGTCAGCAGGATTTTGTATTTCCATTCTGGCCATACTAAATATGACCTGTTTACCCCTTTCTAATCAGAATCTACCAATCAAACAGTTTATGAGGGTAGCCTTAATGTTAGCCTATGAAGGGAACAGGCCTCACAGCAGTGGAAAATGAATTTAGGAGTTTTCCACTACTGGGACATATAAAACACACAGATATATGTCATGCCTTTTACCCACACAGCACCCTGCCCTCTGGGTTACCCAGCGCCTGCCTTAGGGGTGACATATGTAGAAAAAGGGGAGTTTAAGCTTTGGCAAGTACTTTTAAATGCCAAGTCAAAGTGACAGTGAAACTGCACACACAGGCCTTGCAATGGCAGGCCTGAGACATGGTTAAGGGGCTACTTTTGTGGGTGGCACAACCAGTGCTGCAAGCCCACTAGTAGCATTCACTCTACAGGCCCTGGGCACATGTAGTGCACTTTACTAGGGACTTGCCTGTTGATCAAATATGCCAATTGGGAATGAACCAATGTTACAATGATTTAAGGGAGAGAGCATATGCACTTTAGCACTGGTTAGCAGTGGTAAAGTGTGCAGAGTCCTAAAGCCAGCAAAAATGAGGTCAGAAAAAGAGGAGGAGGAAAGCAAAAGGCTTGGGGGTGACTCTGCAGAAAGGCCATTTGCAAGAGCCCTTTACTTAACTGACTGTATTTTTGGTATTTTGATGTACTGGCAGGTGCCTTGTGTCAGGGACACACAGCCTCATGAGCTTGAGGTTCAACACCAGCTCTGATTCATCAATCTGTAGGCATTCCGCCGAGGGGCAAAAGAATGGCAGGGAACCCTGCGCCCACAGGCACACTTGTTGCTGTATGTTGCGTGGCTCCACATCTGACTCACTCAGCAGTGGGTCACTGTGACGATACAATCTGGGCCAATTTAGTCACATCTCCTGGTGGAAATTATTCTTTGACCCACCTACTAAGGCCCTGCCTGACAGTGATATTACCCAATAGGACACGCCATAAGATGAAGCAGACGTTTAATTACTTCAAGCCCAAATCACCTACAGGGATGCCATGGTGACTGCGGACCCCACTGCAATTTATCTGACAATTTAGTGATGCAGGACTCTATGCCTCTTGAAGTAATTCTCCATTGGTGAAAAGTTTAACCAGCATGATCCCTTCTAGATTCCTTTCTCATCTTCATTGCCACTTGCTAACATAAGAAGACAGCAATTCAGGTGTGAGCAACTGAGAAATAAAGTATGTTTATTTTAGAAGCAACACTAGGCAAAATACGCCAGCTGCACCGGTTTTAGGGATCATCTCAACTTACAATAGTCCTGTGACTGTTGCAACCAGCAAAGTTGTGAGCTTGCGGGAATGTAGCTCGAGAGCACCAAGGCAAATTTAGTGCCACACATAAATAACACACATGCATACACTTAACAACTCCACCCCCAATATATAATATGCATTTTCTCTTTAGATGTTTATACCTCTTTTATGATGGTCCACCTAAAGAGCGAAGGTTGCAACATAAGCATATTTCTCCAGACTCCCCAACCCATTGTCCCATGCTACTTTTCTTGTTCTGAGGTCCCCCGTTCTATATCTATGCAGTGCCAACAGACAGGTGGCCAGCCAGTGGCCTCTCCGCCTCACCCCCACTCTGAAGGTCCTCCAATAGCTTCAGATCAACACTCTTGACAGGTGCCAGCGAATTGTAATGGGGTCTCCCACCAGGACAAGGCAACTCCCTTCTAATGCACCTCCAATGGTTTTGAATTACAGGACATACATCTAGCCTTCATCTTTTGAAGATTCGATTGTCCACTACTCTCCCCTGGGGTGCCCTGCGCCATAACGAGCAGAGTTCTTTCTACAAAAGAACATTTTACAGCAGCTTCTTTGACACACCTGGCAAAGTGGCAGAATATTAACACAACCAGCATTATCATTTCTGATATAGGGGTCATTTGATATGTCACTAGGTTTGCTCCATCCTACTCTATTTCACAGGCAATCATCAATCAATCAATCAATCAATCACTTGTTAAGCGGGCTACTCACCCGATAGGGTCTCAAGGCGCTAGGGGGAGGGCATGGGAGGGGGTTGCTACTGCTCGAATAGCCATGTCATAGGGACCCTACTGTGTTCACTGTACAACTCACATCGCAGATGTAATTGCACCTCGCTGCATCATCAACTTATTTTTTCCTACTTCTTTTATGCTATAAAATGCCTCATCATACTCAGCGCGTGGAGGTCTTCAGTGCTGCTCGCGTATTTCACCAGTGACTACATTTGTCTACAATATTAGTAGCGACATAAGTGACACCGGACACCGTTCGTCTGATTAGATAGCACATAAATGTTGGCCTGTTAAAGGGACATTCTGCGAATATTTTCCAAAAGCCTTTTGAAATATCCAGAATGCACCCTGGTGAATGAACAGCTAGATCACGGGTAAAACACAGTCACTGTAGAATGGAAAAGATAAACTTTTATTTACCTTAACCAGATCAGGGATAGCAAACCCCTCCTACACACCTACAAAGCATGGGACTAATGACAAGAAATGCACACCAAACTCGGTGCGTCGATACTACACGATGCATTTATACAGTAAATAGTGTTCGAGATGCAGGATATGAAATGGGGGTCTTTTTTTGTTCACGAACAAATGCCACGTTCTCTTTGTTGTGCTGAAAGGGCTATCAGGGGCGTAGCTTTCATTGGTGCAGCAGGGGCAGTGGCACCGGAGCATAGAGGTCTGAGAGCCCACTGAACCCTGATTATTACTGCATTTCACAGTTCACCTGGGGGGCGGGTGGGTCATGTCCTTACTAGGGCCCATGACGCACTGGCTCCGACAATGACAGACACATCCGTAGTCACACACGTTTTGTACATTTTTAGACAGTTAGAAATAAACAACAACAAAGCTCTTTTAATATAAATTCAAAGTAATAACATATTCTTCTTTTTTAAGGCCGAGCGGCGGGAGATAATGCTGCTGAGTGCGGTAAGAATCGTATTGAAACCACTGAGAGTAAGAGAAAGCCACGTCTCAGTCACACGAGATGTTAAGAACTTTTTGTAGCAAACGCAAAAATGTACAAAAAAAAAAGTATCTTCTTCCCATACCGGGAGTCGAACCCGGGCCGCCTGGGTGAAAACCAGGAATCCTAACCGCTAGACCATATGGGAATCTACACCCAACCCCTGACCTGGAACTATACAGCAAGGTACCATTGTGATGCACCTCTCAGGTGAAAAGGCAGTGTAACTCCACAAACATAAGATGAACCTCGAATAAGAAATACCTCAGGCTGTGCTGCACCGTTTCTCTCACGGCACACAGAGATGTAAAGGTGTTTATAGAGACACATATAGAAAATGCAATCAAAAATAACCGGGGTCACTCTGCACCTACAGCTCAGAACCCCCTCCTCCTGCAGCTCTGCATGGACCCGCTCACTCTTAGTAAACCGTTGCCCTCAGCAGTACCATGTCAGTGCAAGACTGCAGAGAGAAGCCCTCCCTGCGGCTCCCCGCAGAGCGAGCACCACTCGGGGCACCAGGGACATGCTCGCTGTGGCCCCTGCGCGGAGCGGCCCTCAGCCCGGCGGCTCACCACTGCCCCGCAGCCACCCTGCCCCGCAGCGGATCACCACTGCCCCGCAGCCACCCTGCCCAGCAGCGGCTCACCACTGCCCCGCAGCCACCCTGCCCAGCAGCGGCTCACCACTGCCCCGCAGCCACCCTGCCCCGCAGCGGATCACCACTGCCCCGCAGCCACCCTGCCCCGCAGCGGCTCACCACTGCCCCGCAGCCACCCTGCCCCGCAGCGGCTCACCACTGCCCCACTGCCCCGCAGCCACCCTGCCCCGCAGCGGCTCACCACTGCCCCGCAGCCACCCTGCCCAGCAGCGGCTCACCACTGCCCCGCAGCCACCCTGCCCCGCAGCGGCTCACCACTGCCCCGCAGCCACCCTGCCCCGCAGCGGATCACTACTGCCCCGCAGCCACCCTGCCCCGCAGCGGCTCACCACTGCCCCGCAGCCACCCTGCCCAGCAGCCACCCTGCCCCGCAGCGGATCACCACTGCCCAGCAGCCACCCTGCCCCGCAGCGGCTCACCACTGCCCCGCAGCCACCCTGCCCCGCAGCGGATCACCACTGCCCCGCAGCCACCCTGCCCCGCAGCGGATCACCACTGCCCCGCAGCCACCCTGCCCAGCAGCGGCTCACCACTGCCCCGCAGCCACCCTGCCCAGCACACAGCTCCTCACAGATCAGGCGCGCGGCAGAGGACCGGAAGTCACGTCACGCGGCACGTCACTGTGGAGGAGTCAGCAAGGAACGGGCCAATCGGAAGCGCGAGACCCAGATCCCCACCCTTGTGTCCGGCCTGGCACCACTAACAAAGCGCTTTACCCACTTTTACCCAAAACTAAGGATTATAAAGAGAACAAAAACTCGGTATCAAATGACTAACCCCAACAAATAATTGTAGTTATATTTAATCTTTGAATTGAGACATTAAAAGAACAGGTCCCACCGAGATTTGAACTCGGATCGCTGGATTCAGAGTCCAGAGTGCTAACCATTACACCATGGAACCTCCATATTGTGGATCTTCACATTAAGTCTGTTATTCCATGAAGCAGCTACCAGAGGTCTGGTATTGGTGGGTATTTTTCAATAAATATATATATCACCTATAAAAATAATAGTTTATGCTTTTTACTCAAAGTTATTCTTCAAGGTTTAATGCATCTCAATTCTATATTAACTAAAAGGTAACCAGCATTATACTGCATCAGTTTTCACTCCATAGCTGACTACTCTCATTGGAAGAAATTGGTGCACTCTCAGGAATCCAAGAGAAGCATGTGGCTCTACCAAGAGAGAGAGAGAACCTCATTTTAAATATTGCAAGGAAATGAGTTAAAAATCACAGGAGCAGGGAAAATCACTAGTTTCGACTTCCTGCTAGCTGTCCTCAGCCACATAAATCACCACACCCTCTACTGTGAGTCGCCCCTTTCCTGAATAAGAGACGTCCACCTTGTTGTGCTGGCATAGTCTTCAAACCTGTCATGGTGACCAGGCCGCACCTGCGTCCCCATCTGCTGGTAGGGTTGCCACCTGATCGGTTTTCTATCCACACCACTGGTATTTTGATGCTGTGTCAGGTACAAAAATACGAAAAATAATCTAAAACACTGTATTTTTTGCCTCTATCTGTAATTACTTCAATTAGAAAATATAAATAGAAATCACTTTTAAGTGTGTTCTAGAGCTGTGCTAGTGATCCATGAGTAATGAGAGAAGTAAACACAGACAGAAAAGTCATGTTCCAAATTAATAAATAGAACTTGCTTATGCTTCTATTTAGCATCAGACTCTTAAAACAAAAATAATAGGCCAATATGTTTCTTTTGGAAAGGTGCCGACCCTACCTGCTGTCCCTGGGGTCTGGCCTACTACACAGGGAGCGGACAAAACAAACAAGTCCCAGCCTGCTGCTGAAATCCTTCTTTAGAGAGACTGAACCAGGCCTGGTGCCCTGGAGGAGAGGATGATTTTCCCTCTATTTAGTCACCTACTTCCTCATAGCTAGATGGCTCCTCTTCAATTTATCCAATACCTCGACATATGCACATCTTTTTGTGACTGTCGAACCTGATAGCCAGAGATGAACAAAGCAGGTGCCTTTCACTCTCACAAGCCTAGTCAACAGTATCCTGAGTATCTTTCTGCACAGATAACAAGGAGATTGGGTCTACGCTACCGATTTCATCTCCCGCTCTGGCGGTCAGCCTCCATAGATGGGTTGCCACCCTGCTAATCGACACACTGTTTTCTGTGGATCGCCAGATCTCACAGGCCTCAAGGCGTACATGTGGTGCCATGGAGGACTCTTTGCTCTTTTTCTGCTTTGCCTGTGGAGCTTTTGACTATTTCTCATACCTGCATCCCACTTCAAGAATTTTCTACTTCTTCAGATTATGATCTGGATGTATGTGATTATGTTCACATTGGTGCACCGTGCACAATGGGTTGAGCCTGCAGTGCTTTGGTCATTACCCTACAGGTGGAAATCTATACTGTATCACCAGTCCTTCATCCCTCTGCTCAAGCTGTCTGCGGAGGAGCTATTCTCTCGCCTCTGCCAGCCAGAGTGCAGCCTGGTCCTTCCTTCTCTAGAATATACAGTCTACATGATAGGTGACTGTTCCACTGCAGCTTCTCTCCTCAGGTCACCAGCTTCCACCTTTACATGCCTTCAACTTGCCTGCTTTTTCCATTTCTGCCTGCCATGGAAAAAATGTATTGGTTGTCTAAAAATTACTTCAGATGAACGAGAAAATCTGACATGTATGTGAAGAGGTTCCACCTCTTACACTGCACTGGGGAGGTGCTAGACCTACCCATCCTTAGCGTGGTTTATACCCAAACCTTTTTGCTTTCACTCCTTCTACTTAGCTGAATTTGTTTTTGTTGCCCCAGGGATGCTGTGCACCTTACCACCTGCTAACCAGTGTTAAAATGCTTGTGATCGCTCCACTAGACATGGTAAAATTGCCCTACACCTAATTGTTAAATTTATTATACATGTATGTCTCTGGTAAAGAGGTACTGCATGTGCCCAGGGCATGTATATTAAATGATACAAGTGGGCCTGCAGCACGCATTGTGCCACCCACTTCAGGAGCCCTTTCAAATGTGCCTCGGGTCTGCCAGTTTGCAGCCTGTGTGCAGTTTAAACTGCCATTTCAACCTGGCAAAATATACCTATTGTCAGACCTAAACATTCCTTTTTAATACAAATAAGTCACCCCTAGTTTATGCCCTAAACAGCTCATAGGGCAGGGCGCAGTGTATTTAAAAAGTTGGACAAGTACTTTTAAGTTTTACGTGTCCTGGTAGTGAAAAACTCTTACAATCGTTTTTCACTACAACAAAACCAATCTCTTCCATAGGATAACATTAGGTTAACTTATTTTTTACCTTTGACAAGTGATAACATTTGCTTGGAATAAGTAGAAATGTCATGTTTGGTCTCTAAAGAATTGTAATTTATCATTTTCTTTAATGGTAAGATTTAATTTTAATTCACAATTATGAAGATGCCACTTTTAGAAAGTTCATCTAAACCCAAAAAAAGGGCAACCCTGTAACCCGTGGACCTGGTTAAGGAGAATTACCATAAAACAAGGGGTTCTTGCAGGGGAAGTGTGGCCCTTAACTTCCACTGCAAGTAATGAAGTAGAAACACTCATATGATATATGTTTTTGTTCAGTCATTCATAACCTTTATTAAAACTTAAACAAAATCACTATTTCTATTAATTCATAAATAGATCTTTCTAAGAAAAATCTTTTTCAAGAGAAAACTTCTTTAGGAAAAAAATGTTGCTTGTACATAGGTGCTCCTGTACAGTGAAGGTGGGTAGGGTGAATTTAAAGTGCCCCAGTGTTATATATACATTTAAATACAAATGTGGCTGAACCCGATCTCATGGTCTTAGATAACACCCATAATGACAATGTTGGAAGAGACAACACAATGATCAACAGTCCACATTAAAGCATGTCAACGTTTTGACTCAAAAGACTATATTAATCATAGATGGGTCAGCATCATGACAAAATGTTTGAAAAGGAAGCACCATATGTTCCACTCAGTCTGGCACCAATCACTACTCATTCAGAAAACAGCATTTAAAGGGCCCATGTCCCTGTCAGCTCATCCTCAGAAGGCAAATATAAAAGAGCCAACCAAACCTTGCACAAGCCAATAATAATTCATAAAAGAAGCCCCTTAGCAAGGTGTTAGTTGCTTCCTTATACTGCAATGGTGGCCAGGAAATTAATCATATGCCTTCCTGCACATAAACAAGCATTAATGGTGTTTTGCTGTTCCTATGTGTGTTGCAGAATACATCACACATAGAAAAAGCACAAACGAGGAGAAATAAAAGTATTTCTCCTCGTTGCGCTGTGCTAACGCCACCCCTGGGATGGCGTTAGTTTTTGGCGCTACCTCAGGTTTACGAATCCTCGTAAATCTGGGGCAGCGTCAAAATGAGATGGGTGTTGCAGTGGAATGCACACAGCAACACCCATCGCACTCAACTTTGCACACCCCTTTCATGCAAAATGATGCATGTGAAGAGGCCATATTTACAAAGCGGCGTTAATCCACAAAAAGTGGCTTAACACCGCTTTGTAAATATCGGGCAGGGCATTGCGCCACTAGAAAGTTGGTAAAAGTGATGTTCTGGTGGCTCAATGCCCATGTAAATGAGGGCCAAAGTTTCAGCCACCATCGATGTTATCATGGCTGACTTTTTACAGAGTAACACAAGATGCTACAAATTGATGCTGGATGAATCCAATATACAAGAACACCTCAAATGACTTAGTGCAACAATCCTGAGAATATTCACCTGTATCCTCATCTACATGAAAGAAGTGAGAATTTGCGAAGGACTGTCTACCATTCGCTGGCTATGAATTTATGAACAAAAGGGTAATCGCAGACCTCCTGAAGACAAGAGACATCAAGAATCTCTGGAGAATTCCTAGGTATGTGGAAGTTCATTCACAATCTTGCATGAATCATGGAACCACTGCCCAATGTAATCCAAAGTGAAGCATTTGGATGTAGACTTCAGGCAAAGACAAGCCGTAATGGGCACCAGGCAGGCCATAAAATAAGAGGCAGTAATGATATGCTTCAACCCTACCAAAACACTGGGCTAAGAGCCAATACTAGGCTTTGCTGCATGGGTCCCTGGCCGCTAAATGAACAATCTACTAATGCGCGGGTATGAATGCTTTAACCAGCTGAGCTGCAACATACACTGTGCGGGGTTGCAGCAAATAAGTGGGGTGCCGGTGCTTTCATATATTCAGCGTTATCCCAGACTGCAATTCGCTTAATCCCCTCTTTAGGGTCCCACATCCTAGCAAAAGATAAATGGACCCTACATTCCAATGATACCAGTGCAAGGTACAGTAGTGGCTAGAAGCCAACAACCTTGAAGAATGTTTTCCAGGCACCCGAGGCCCCTCGTAGAGGCTGAATAGCAACACACCAGTGTTGCAGAACAGCATGGCTGTTTCGTGGCCAAGTGAGCCAACTGCTATTAGCCTTGATGAAATCCAAGAGGCATTGGAAGAGGGTGTGTGCCAGTTGCCTGAGCCAATGCCGACTCAGAGACTTCTGCCAGAAGCTCTGGTCTAGAGGCTGTGGGTCACAAATAACACTCCAAACACTGAAGAAGTTCTCATGAAATCCGTACTAGTACATGGTCATAATAACTCTGTAGGAAGTTGGCTCTGTATGTACTATTTCAAAGTAAGAAATAGTGTGCACAGAGTCCAAGGGTTCCCCTTAGAGGTAAAATAGTGGCAAAAGTAGATAATTCTAATGCTCTATTTGTGGTAGTGTGGTCGAGCAGTAGGCTTATCAGAGGGTAGTGTTAAGCACTTGTTGTACACACACAGGCAATAAATGAGGAACACACTCAAAGACTTACTCCAGGCCAATAGGTTTTTATATTGAAATATATATTTTCTTAGTTTATTTTATGAACCACAAGTTCAAGATTTACAGTAAATACTTTAAATGCAAGGTACTTCACTTAGATACTTTAGGAACTTTGACTAAAAGCAATATCATATACAGTCTTTGTAAAAATGGCAATAAGCTATTTTAAAAGTAGACAGTGCAAAAATCAACAGTTCCTGGGGGAGGTAAGTAAAGGTTCGTTTTGGAGGTCAGTAAAACACTTACAAGTCTCAAGTTTTGGGCATCGGCAGCCCACCATTGGGGGTTCAAGGCAACCCCAAAGCTACCACACCAGTAGCTCAGGGCCGGTCAGGTGCAGAGGTCAAAGAGGCGCCCAAAACACATAGGCGCCTATGGGGAACAGGGGTGCTCCGGTTCCAGTAAGTACCCGTGTCCTCGGTGGGCAGACCAGGGGGGTTTTATAGAGCACTGGAGGGGACACAAGTAGGCATACAAAGATCACCCTCAGCGGCACAGGGGCGGCCGGGTCTTAGGTAGAAAACAATGGTGGGACCCAGGGGTCACTCTAGCATTGCAGGCAGGGGACAGCCACCACCTGGGCTAGGCAGAGGGTCGCCTGGGGGTCGCTCTTGCACTGAGGTTCAGTTCCTTGAGGTCCTGGGGGCTGCGGGTGCAGTGTTGGTTCCAGGCATCGTGTCTCTTGTTACAGGCAGTCGTGGTCAGGGAGAGCCTCTGGATTCTCTCTGCAGGCGTCGCTGTGGGGGCTCAGGGGGTCATCGCTGGTTACTCACGGGCTCGCAGTCACCGGGGAGTCCTCGCCGTGGTGTTGGTTCTCTGGATCTCGAGCCGGGGCGTCGGGTGCAGAGTGTAGAGTCTCACGCTTCCGGCGGGAAACGTGCAGTCTTGGAAAGTTGCTTCTTTGTTGCAAAGAAGTAGCTGGTTTTGAGCAGGGCCGTTGCTCACGGGAGTTTCTTGGTCCTTTAGTCCAGGGCAGTCCTCTGAGGCTTCAGAGGTTGCTGGTCCCTGTCAGATGCGTCGCTGGAGCAGGTTTTTGAAGTTGGAGACAGGCTGGTAGGGCTGGGGCCAAAGCAGTTGTCGTCATCCGTCTTCTCTGCACGCTTGTAGGTCAGCAGTCCGTCTTGTTTCTTCAGGTTGCAGGAATCTAGTTTCCTAGGTTCTGGGGTGACCCTAAATACTAAATTTAGGGGGGTGTTTAGGTCTGGGAGGGCAGTAGCCAATGGCTACTGTCCTGGAGGGTCGCTACACCCTCTTTGTGCCTTTGGCATGGATGCCCTTGGCATCATATTCTGGGGGGAAGACCCCTTGGGTCTACCCCTGTTTATTATATAGCCTCTGGCACACCTGGCCAGGTATGTAAAGGTTCTGCATCTGGGAGGAAAGGTTTATAGAAGGGGGGGGCCGGGTGGCTGATTATACTCTCGACCCCCAGACGCAGTCAGGAGCTCTTAGGCTAGGGACCCCGTAGCCCATAAACAGTGCCGGCCAGAGCGCGGTGTGTGACTGCATGCTGCTGAGAGGGACCCCTGGAGCTCAGGACCCCACCGCAAAGCAGGGGCTGCAGGGGATTTTGTTACACCAATGCACCAAGCCACTGCTCTTAGAACACCTGAATGTCACAAGACGCATCAAGACCCACAGGGTGCACAGGTAAAGTCAAGAAAGCAGAAGCCCTCCCCTCCACACTCACTCAAGACTCCCCACAACCCAACACTTCCAACCCACTCAGCCAATCTGCTTCTTCTTGTCCCTGCTGACCCACACCAACCACCCAAAACTCCCGAAGGAGAACAAGGCAAATCCTTCTCCCACCCAGTAAAGCAAACTGTGAGATGTGTGATATGCCTTGGCATACGCTGCACATTTTGCGAATGTCAGTCAGGTTGAAGCTGAAGTTTCCTTATGGCTAATGCTGAAGGCCCAGGAGGCTTTGAGCAGTGGCGGCCTGAAACATATGTGGAATACGGAGACTGCAGTTCAAATGAAATGCTGTAAACCAGTGGTTCCCAACCTATGGTCCGGGGACCCCTGGGGTCCGCAAAGCCTCCTCAGGGGGTCCGTGACTGCTTAAAAAAATTAATAATATTAATGTATAAGTTCCACAGCTTTCAGTAATGACTCATTGGGGGGTCCCCAGTTTCCAATAATGATTCAGTGGGGTGCCCCGGGTTCCAGTATGATAAAGTGGGGGTCCACAGAAGTCAAAAGGCTGGGAACCACTGCTCTAAACAACAAGACATACAGAGATGTGCCTTTCAGGAGAGAATACTACATAGAACAGGGGTTCTCAGGCACTGCAGCAAGGATCTGGAACCCTCTCCCACCAGCTCTTAACGCAACCCCCAAGGTGACCATGCTGACAATGGAATTCAATAAATCCTCGTATTACAGAGACACTTTGGATAAAGAGAGGATTTGAATCGAATATGTTGACCTGAACTATCTATTCTGGTACCAACTCTTTCTTCTGGGTGTTGTTGTGAAGCTTGCTTTTTGATTGGTTGGTTGTAAGCTTTTTTGAGGGCCGTGTATTCAGAGAAGAGCTTTTAGTTGCATCTGTTTCCTTGCTGCTGTTGTATGTTGTTTGCTCGCCTTTAAGTGATTATTGCAGTCTTGGGAAGTCCTCTAAAGGATTTGGGCCAAGTACGTATTACATAAAACTGCCAAAAAGATGGAAGGCTCCTGTCAGCCTCTGGTCCCAAAGGACATCTCTTTAACACGAGATCCTATTTTACCAGATAACTAAATGGACATGCTTTTTTTTCCTCTCGTCTTCTCTGAGCGTGTTGAGCTTACTTCTCGTATTTATATTTTCTAACACAAAAAGGAATACATCTGCACATAAGCCTAGCATGTTTTAGAGTTATGTTTTCCGTAGGTGCATGGTGGTGTGCTGGGAGACACTCCCAAGAGTTCAGGGGTAATAATTACTGTCAGTCACAATGTTGCAGCTTCTCTCCCCGCCCTCTTCTCCTACGTGCGGGCTAGTGGTCGAACCATTCCTGTTTAGGCAGCCTCGAGCTGCGCCGACCTGTGTAAATAGTGCTAAATGTGTATTGTTGTAGACAATAAAATAAAAAAATTTACAATTAAAGAAAATAGATCCGCCCGAATAGGGACTTGAACCCTAGACCCTCAGATTAAAAGTCTGATGCTCTACCGACTGAGCTATCCGGGCTTCATGAGTAACGACGTCCTCCCTTGTACTAAGTGAAAGTGCTGCGTGTAAGAGTCCACACGGGGGACTGATCTGCAGGGTGCGCTGTTCTCTCTGGAGACCCGAGCTATCCCCAAACCCCTTCATCAGGGACACCCACGAACCATGGCTTCTCTGAAAGCCCGTCTCACAGTCGCCCCAAACCCGGTGCCTACGTCCTCTCTTTCCTACCACTGCCCATCTGCGCTGCCAGTGGAGGAGAGTGTGGGAGCTGCATGTCTTCTAGGCGCCTTCCAATGCGTTATACCATGTGCTCTCGTGGCTCAGTGAAAAGGGGTTAATGTGAGGTAGAAATGTGAGGGCCTCCTGCGAGAGCCAATGCTTAGTTACAATACTCACAATGTACTGTGAGCGGAAGCTGTGGGCGGGTCGGGTTATCCTCTTCCGGCGCAGCAGCGTGTGTAAGAAGGGGATGTAGCTCAGTGGTAGAGCGCATGCTTTGCATGTATGAGGCCCCGGGTTCGATCCCCGGCATCTCCACTCAGAACTTTTTTATTTTTTTTACTTGAAATATATATAGTATGATAGATGCGTATTATCATTAATACTTTTTACATCTCCACTCATATTTTTTTTATTTTTTTTACTTGAAATAAAGTATGATAGATGCGTATTATAATTAATACTTTTTATAGAACTTAACTGATACTACAGAGGTTCCCTGAGGCTGGTTGATATATAGAGAAGGAGTAGAACTGAAGATCGCCGGCCACAGGTAGTCACTGCCTTGTTTGATCACAATATCGTCAATACCACATGCATAGTAATGTTGTTTCTACTGTTATTACAAATCAAGAAAAGTTAGGAAACAATTTAAAAAAATGAACAAAATAGGACTACGCATAGAACCGACGGCACAAATACACAGTTTCATTCAAGCTGCGAGGACATGATGTTGGATAACGTGGGAAAGTTAAGCTTGGCACACGATCACAAATGAAACAGGAAAATATTAAACATTACATTCAATTCACAGGATTTACTTGCGTTAGATTGGGAACACTCCCTCTTGAAAAAAAGGAAAGGGAAAAGAGCAAACAGATCGTGCCTACCTGTGTGAAAAGGGCTGATTTTCCGGCTGCCTCGCACCAAACGTCCTGTCCACATTTCAGAGCCTTCCACAAGTCCATTTGTGTCACTGCAGAACACTCCTCGTACAGAATACAGCCGGGGCTGTACCAGGCTGCTCAGTCGTGTCATATTCTATGAATTATGGAGCAATTAATTCTCATCTGGGGATGTAGCTCAGTGGTAGAGCGCATGCTTCGCATGTATGAGGCCCCGGGTTCAATCCCCGGCATCTCCAGTATATTTTTTTTAGTAACACAGAGACTGTTTTTCTGATTTTCTTCTCACGTCTACTGTTTTTTTTTTTTTTTTTAAATGCATGTCTGTTTTATTTTTCTCAGAAGATGATCCAAAATTATCTGGCGACAGAAATAAGGTCATTCACATCTATAGATCATGCTGTGCTTTGTTGTCACTTGCAAACCGAGGAGGCGCTACGGGGATGGGAGCGCCAGAGATTATCTTCCGTTTTTAAAGTTTTAGTGACTTTATAAGTATATCTCGTTGTCGATCTGTCACCCACGACAGACATGTTTTTTCACATGTTAGGAGTAGATTTAGCGAGAAATAAAAGGTATTCGACAGTATTGATTTTGTTGCAACAACTATTTGATTCGATTGACCAGGTATCAACACATCATTTAGTCTATTCAGGGCATCAATACATTACTTACAAGGGTGGACAGGGCGCCACTCCACGGTTCAACCCTGAAGTGCAGCAGCTGTTGAAGTACATTATTCACATCTAGAGGAGCAAGGGGCACACAAGGCATCAAGGGATTATTTTATCCAAAGATACACCCGATAGACAAGGCATCAGTTGTTTATTTACACCCAAACATGCACCTGATAGACAAGGCATCAGTTGTTTATTTACACCTAAACATGCACCTGTTAGACAAGGCATCAGTTGTTTATTTACACCCCAACATACACCTGATAGACAAGGCATCGATCCATTCTTCACATTCAAAGATACACCTTCTGGAAGAGGCATCAACGCATTCTTTACACCCAGAGATATCTGATAGAGAAGACATGGATACAATCTTACACCTGCTGGACGAGGCATTGATACATTCTTTACATCAACAGATACTCTTGTTAGACAAGGCATCAATACCTTTTTATACCAAGAGAGACGCTGTTAAGTAAGGCATTCATGCATTCTTTACTCTTAGAAATATACCTGCTAGACATACTTTACACCAGGACAGTGCTTAATTTGTAAATAAAAACGTGCCGGTGCTCAAAGCTGTCCTCTTAAAATTGTTGTAGACAATTAAAAAAAAAAAATACATTAAAGAAAATAGATCCGCCCGAATAGGGACTTGAACCCTAGACCCTCAGATTAAAAGTCTGATGCTCTACCGACTGAGCTATCCGGGCTTCATGAATAATGACGTCCTCCCTTGCATCAAGTGACAGTGCTGCGTCTAAGAGTCCACATGGTGACTGATCTGCAATGTGTGCTGTTCCCTCTGTGGCTGTCTCTGGAGATCCGAGCTATCACCATACCCAGGGGTGTAGGAGACAATACATTTCTGGGGGGGACACAGACAGTCTTGGGGACTTTCAATCAACCCTATACAAATCGCTTGTTGTTTGCGAACTGCAGGCTCCGATAAATATACACAATCATATATATTAGAAGTGAAATAGGGAGAAAGGAAGGCATGTTTTCACAGTCTGAAAGTATCTTTTATTGTTATTTACATTCACAAAGTAATTAGCTCAAATGTGAAAATAACGTGATTAACCTCGCATCTTCATGCACCAAGAAAATAAAGGTAGGAGGGTAAAAAGGAAGAACATACCCTTTGTGCCCCACACCCATCATGCCCTTCGCCTCATGCCAATTGGAACCGCACTGGAGATATCAAAAGCGATTAGGTACAACAGCTGTAAACTTTGCTCGGAAACCATAGTTCTAATAACACTTCTACTCCTGTGTGTGATCTTGGGAAGCTCAGCTCCACATCAGTCATAACTAGAAGCATTTCAACTGAAGACGCTCTTGGAGTTACAGGCTATATAATGATGGATTCTTTAAACTCTGTATAAACTGCAGTCGCTAATTTCTTTAGAATCAGCTGTTTGTGATGCACCAAGTCACTGATTAAAAAGAAAAGACATCAGAAAATGACTATGATAGTGTTATTACAGTCGAGTTCTGACATTACAATGCCTTCTGCCAGAGCTAGCAGCCAAGGTGAAAGGCAGATCAGGTCACAGAGCATAATTAATGCAGCTGTTGAAAGCAAAAAAATGGAATGTTGCTTTTCTTTCTTCTGCTCTACTTTAACAGCTTGGAATGACAGAAGCTATGCACAAAGGTTTTAAGTGGTTTGTGGGAAAGTTGGTGGTGTGACCATGTATTATATGGGGTAAAATACCCCCTGCGTACATAAGGATATTGCAAGTCACCTTGAAGTTCATACCTTATAAACAAGCATTGGCAAAGCCAATAGGTCTCACCTATGCAAGTTCTATTGCCTTTGCCAATGTGTTTTTGCCATTCTGTACACTAGTACGACTACTATTCAGCCTGGCCCAAAGTTAATGGCATAAAGGAGAATGATGTGTCATCAACTGGTGTGGCGTAGTGTCATGGAGTAAGTAGAGTGTCCTAGAATGGAGCAGTAAACTAACTTTAAAGGAACAGGGGTCCCTTGAATAAAATGCAACACCACTACCATAAAAAAATGATATTAAAGTAGTATGGAAATGGAATGTGTCATGCATTTATTCAACATCAACAGAGGAAATCGAGAAAGACTGGTACTCCCGCATTACACAAGTTATCTGTAAATGTCACCAATCACAAGAAAAATGTAAAAAGTAACCTATATAGTACAGTGGTTTGGAGGAGGCTGGCCTGGTTTGTAGTGAGTAACAATGGTACTTACACCTTATACCAGGTCCAGTTATCCCTTATTAGTAAAATGCAGGCAGTGTCTAGAAGCCAGGCTCTCTAGGGGTAGCTGTAGCTGAGCAACCAAGGCTATCTAGGAGACATGCAAAGCTCATGCAATACCACTGTAGTCACACATTACTCACACACATGAAAGAAAATACTTAGGGGGTCATTCCGACCCTGGCGGTAAAAACCGCCAGGGCCGTGACCGACAGAAAGCACCGGCAACAGGCTGGTGGTGCTTTCCTGCCCATTCTGACCGCGGCGGTAAAGCCGCTGTCAGAAAAGGGGATCCGGCGGTTTCCCGCCGGATTTCCCCTGGCTGGGCTGAATCTCCATGGTGGCGCTGCAAGAAGCGCCGCCATGGAGATTCCGACCCCCTTCCCGCCATCCTGTTCCTGGCGGTTTTTACCGCCAGGAACAGGATGGCGGGAACGGGTGTCGTGGGGCCCCCTAACAGGGCCCCAGCATGATTTTCACTGTCTGCTTAGCAGACAGTGAAAATCGCGACGGGTGCAACTGCACCCGTCGCACCCCTGCAACACCACCGGCTCCATTCGGAGCCGGCTTCTGGGTTGCAGGGCCTTTCCCGCTGGGCCAGCGGGCACCCGCCGGCCCAGCGGGAAAGTCAGTATGGCCTCCGCAGTCTTTTGACCGAGGAGCGGCCAAGTGGCGGTTCCCGCTTGGCGGGCGGCACCCGCCAATGTAGGAATGACCCCCTAAGTGTTACAAAAATAAAGGTACTTTATTTTAGTGACACAAATGTCAAAAATACCATAGAGACTATACTCCCTTGGGAGATAAGTAATACACCAATTATATACACTAGTATGCAGCAATAGCAATAAAAACAGTTAGAAAACAGTGCAATTAGTGAAAATCACAATGGTTAGAAATGGGCCAAGGGGAAACACAAACGATATACTAACACCGTGGAATGTTAATGTCGGTTTCCCACCTAGGCAAGGGTGGTGTGTAGAGGGGTGCTAGGAGTATTAGAAAACACCAAAGGTAAGTAATAGAACCTACCTCAGAGCCCAAGAAAGCAGGAGTAAATCACAGTAACTTTCCTATATCACACAAGAACACGAGAAAGAAGATAATGCAAGAACCAGAAGAGACTTCAAGACACAAAGGGTAGATTCCTGGACCTAAAGACCTGTGTAAGAATGGGACTAGGTCTAAGAAGCACAGAAGAGTCCAGGGAGGACAGGAGACCCCGCTAACCCGAATCAAGGTGCAAAAGAAGAACCACTGGTGAAGGACAACAGTCAGTACTGCACCCAAGAAGATGGATGCGGGTTCCTGGTTGGTTCAGATGATATCCCACACAGGATGGATGACTGCAGTCTGGTTTGCCTCGCTGGATTCCGCCAACAAGCCTTGGCGCACGCAAAGCTCATGGTTAGCGGAAAATGGCACTGCCCAGGACCAGGAGGGACCTGGTGGACCCTACCCAGGAGGGGGAGTCAGAGGGGGCCCTCAGCAACTCAGAGAGCCCACAGAAGACCAGGCAGTGCACACAGGAGTCCCCCAGCATGGGGACAAAGGAGTTGCAAAAGGAGGCCCACGCAGCGCAAAATCAAAGGATCCCACGCCGCCAGAGAACCACTCAGGAAGCTTTGCATCGCAGGAAGGAGTGCTGGGGGCCGGAGCTACATTGTGCACAAAGAATTTCATAGAAAGATGCCAACAAGCCTTGGCAACTGAAAAACATATGGTGCACAGGGGTACAGTCTTGCGTGGAAAGGCAAGCTCTTACCTCCACCAAAGTTGGACAGTAGGACGTCAGGACCATCGGGACCACTTCAGTCCACCACCTGTGATGCAGAATCCATGCAACTCATCAGGAAAGGGGACCCACGCAGATGGTTGTCGTTGCAGAGAGGTGCCTGCTGAAGCAGGGGAGTGACTCCTTCACTCCAAGGGAGATTCCTTCATTCTTTTAGTGCAGGATGAAGACCGTCTGTCCTCTGAGGATGCACGACCGGGAAACAGCTGCATTTGCAGGCCAGAGCTGAAGATACAATGTTGCAGAAGTCGTCTTTGCTTCTTTGTTGCAGTTTGTGGAGTTCCTGGAGGGTCCAGGTGCATTTCTTCAGTGAGAAGGTGAAGTAAAGGATGCAGAGGATTCCTGCTGGAGTCTTGCAATCTGAATCTGAAGAACCTCCCAAAGGAGAGAGCCTAAATAGCCCTGAAAGGGGGATTGATCAGCTAAACAGGTAACCTATCAGGGGACGGCTCTGACGCCACCGCTGGCACTGGCCACTCAGATGCTTCCAGAGTTCGCTGCCAACTTGTAATCCAAGATGGCAAAACCCAGGGACCCTCTGGAGGAGCTCTGAGCACCACACCTGGGGTGGTGATAAACAGGGGAGTGGTCAATCCCCTTTCCTTTGTCCAATTTCGTGCCAGAACAGGGACTGAGGGTACCTGAACCAGTGTAGACTGGATTATGCAAGGAGGGCACCAAATGTGCCATTCAAAGCATTTCCAGTGGCCTGGGGAAGGAAGCTACCTCGCCCAAGCCTGTAACACCAATTTGCAAAGGAAGAAGGTGTAACATTTCTCTCCCAAAGGAAATCCTTTGTTCTGCCTTCCTGGGCTTGAGGGCAGAAACCTGTCTGAGAGGTGGCAGCAGCTGGGGCTACCTGGAAAAACTCAGAAGGCTGGAATGGCAATACTGGGGGTCCTCTAAGGAGCCCCCAGAGTGCATGAAATCATACAACCAATGCTTGCAAAAGAGTTGGGGTATGATTCCAACATGTTTGATACCAAACATACCTATGTTCGGAGTTACCATTATGTAGTTGGACATAGGTAGTGACCTATTTCCAGTACATGTGTAAAATGGCATCCCCGCACTCACGAAGTCTGGGAAAATGGTCCTGGAGGTCGTGGGGGCACCTCTGCTAGCCCTCACACACAGGTACTCTGCACCCTGCCCTCAGGGCTGGAGGGCCTGCTATAGGGGTGAATTATTAGTGACCCGGTGCAGTGTAAATGGCAGCGAAAGGGTGCATGCACCTTTTCACCCAGGCTGCAATTTCAGTCCTGCAGAAGCCTTTTGCATGGGCTCCCTATGGGTGGCAAAAGAAATGCTGCAGCCCATAGGGATCCCCTGGAACCCCAATGCCCTGGGTACCTAAGTACCATATACTAGGGACTTATAAGGGGGCACCAGTATGCCAATTGGGGGTGAAATACTGGGTTACCAGTCTGCACCAACCATAATTTAAGAGAGAGAGCATAACTACTGGGGTCTTGATTAGCAGGATCCCAGTAGACACACTCAAAGACACTGGCAAACAGGCCAAAAGTGTGGGTAACCAAGCTAGGAAGAGGCTACTTTCCTACAAGGTTAGCATCCACAATAATGATTTACAAGCTTTTATACCCCGACTTTTACATGAATGACTCAAATAGTGAATCTAGAAGTCATTAGGTCTAGTACCTATGCTTATGCCAACTTAAGTACAATATCACAAATTCAAGTCAAGGTACTTTGGCCGATTATATTTCGATCCCCTAGACAAGTATCAGGATCATCCTAAGCCTTCCTTAAGCTTGAGTTAAAAGGGTTACAGAGTGCTTGTAACTAAAACGGCCAAGATAAATCTGACTCACGTCTCATATGAGTGAGAAGGCAATCAATGGAGATCTGAATCTCTAATCAAGCACCAATGCCATAAAGTAGTAGTAGAGTGGAGTAGTGTCACAGTGTAATAGAGTGTCATAGAGTGGAGTGGCAGAGTGTCATAGAGTGGAAAGGCATAAAGAAGAGTGAAATGGCATAGAGTGAAGTAAAGTAACGTGAAGTGGCATAGAGAAAGTTGGGTAGAGTGTTGTTGAGCATAGTACAAGGTTGTGCAGTGGCGTAGAGTATCATAGATTGAAGTGGCATAGAGTGGCGTGGAGTGGAGTAAAGTGGAATGAAGTGGCCTATAGGGAGTTGTGTAGGGAGTTACAGAGTGGAGAAAGTGTTAGAATTTAATGGAATAGAGTTTCAGCGTCTAGTATCATGGAGTGTAAAGTCAGAGTGAAGTGTCAGAGTGGAGTTGGGTGGTCTAGAGTGAAGTGGCATAAAGTACAGTGGTGCAAAGTAGATTGGTGTAGAGTGTAGTGATATAGAGTGCATTGGTTTTGAGTAAAGTGGTATAGAGTGCATTGGTGAAGACTGCACTGGTTTAGCGTACAGTGCAGTAGCATAGAGTGGTGAAGAGTAGAGGGGAGCAGAGTGGAGTAGCGCATCATAGATTGCAGTGGTTCAGAGTGCTGTGTCATAGAGTGATGCAGTGCATCGTAGAGTGGAGTGGTACAAGGTAGAGTAGACTGGTGTAGAGTGGAGTGGTGGAGTGCAGTGATGCAGAGTAGAGTGGCATAGAGTGTAGTGGCATATAGTACATTGGTGTAGAGTGCAGTAGAGTGGCATATAGTTGAGCGGTGCAGAGTAGAGAGGAGTATAGTTCAGTGGCAGAGTGCAGTGTTGCAGAGCAGAGTGTCGTAAAGGGCAGTGGTGTAGAGCAGAGTGGCATAGAATTCATTGGCATAGAGTGCAGTGATGTAGAGTGATGCAGAGTAGAGGAGTGGCGTAGAGTACAGTGGTGCAGAGTAGAATAGAGTTGCATAGAGTGCCGTGGCATAGAGTAGATTGCTGCAGAGTACAGTATAGTGGTGTAGAGTAGATTGTTGCAGAGTGGAGCATAGTGATGTAGAGTGCAATAGCATATAGCAGTGCAGAGCAGATTGGAGTGGCGCAGGGTACATTGGAGTGGTGCAGGGTATATTAGACTGGCATAGCATAGAGTGGAGTTGCATAGATTGCAGTGGCATAGAGGAGATGATTTTAAAGTAGAATGAAGTGCCCTACAGTGGAGTGGTGTAGAGTAGATTAGAGTGCAGTGGTGAAGAAAACAGTGCAGTGGGACAGAGTACAGTGGCATTGAGTGCAGTGGTGCAGAGTAGAGTGGCGTGGAGTTCAGTGGCAGAGAGCGCAATGTTGCAGATTAGAGGGTCGCAGAGTACAGTGGTGTATTGTAGAGTGGCATAGAGTGCAGTGGCATAGACTGCTGTGGCGCAGAGTACAGCGGCATTGAAAGCAGTTGAATAGAGTGCTGTGGTGCAGAGTAGATTGGCATAGAGTGCAGTGGCATAGAGTGCATTGGTTTTGAGTAAAGTGGTGAAGAGTGCACTGGCAGAGTGCAGGGGTGTAGTGTACTATGGTTAGAGTAGAATAGCATAGATTACAGAGGCGTAGTGTAGAGTGGTGTAGAGTGGAGTGGTACAGCATAGATTGCAGTGGCGTTGAGTAGCACAGAGTGGAGAAAAGTGGTGTATGGTGCAGTGGCATAGGGTAGATTGTTTCAGAGAAGAGTGAAGAAAAGATGGAGAAAAGATAATATACTTCAAGATCCTTAAGTATGTAACGATAACAACAACATCAATTATAACGCTAGGCATAACGGTCCAAAATGAAATTTGGCTTCTCCCTGTTAGCCAAGCTGTAATCAAGCCCTTCATTACCTAGATAACTAAACATTAAACATAAATGTTAGACAAATATACCCTTCTAATAGCTAAATTGTTGTGTGAAAAGGTAAAATCTGGGCTCAATCTCGACTTCACTGTTTCACCAACTGGTGTGATCTTAGGCAAATACAAATATTGTGTTTCACAGAGTCTCCTTTCTAGCCTGCAGGCATCAGGGTGAGTGGGACTCTGTTTTCTCTTTAGATCTTCCTCATTGTCCTGCAGCTCCTCTTAAAGGCCTCCTGCAGTGCTCCTCTTCAAGGCGGCAGCAGGTGATGCAGACAGTAATCACCCAAAACTCTTTTCTCCTCCTCCTGCCCTTTGTTCTTATGAGCACCCTTAATGCCCACAGGTGTGAACAGGACAAACAAAAGGGCAGAAGAGGGCGCAGGGGGCCTCCGGACTCACCTTCATTCTGCTACCATCAGATTGGAGGATGGTCGGTACAGGGCTATTATAAGTAGCGCTTTTGTGCGCTAATGCCCTCTGAACAATAAAAGTGAGAGGGGAAATTTTTTTGTCCCCTTGTCCCCCCACCTTCGTCCCCCATGTCCCCCACCCTCCAAAATCTGGGGGGGATACATCCCCCGCGTCCCCCCACTTCCTACGCCCATGACAGTACCCCTTTATCAGGGACACCCATGAACCATGGCTTCTCTGAAAGCCCGTCTCACAGTCACCCCAAACCCAGTGCCTACATCCTCTCTTTCCTACCACTGGCCATTTGCGCTTGCAGCGGTGGAGAGTATGCGAGCTGCATGTCTTCTAGGCGCCTTCCAATGCGTTATACCATTTGCTCTCGTGTCTCAGTGAAAAGGGGTTAATGTGAGGTAGAAATGTGAGGGCCTCCTGCGAGAGCCTATGCTTTGTTATAATACTCACAACGTACTGTGAGCGGAAGATGTGGGCGGGTCGGATTATCCCTTTCCGGCGCAGCAGTATGCTTAAGAAGGGGATGTAGCTCAGTGGTAGATCGATCAGTAGAAGAGGCATCAACGCATTCTTTACACCCAGAGATAACTGATAGACAAGACATGGATACAATCTTACACCTGCTGGACGAGGCATTGATACATTCTTTACATCAACAGATACTCTTGTTAGACAAGGCATCAATACCTTTTTTATACCAAGAGAGACACTGTTAAGTAAGGCATTCATGCATTCTTTACTCTTAGAAATATGCCTGCTAGACATTCTTTACACCCAGACAGTGCTTAATTTGTAAATAAAAACGTGCCAGTGCTCAAAGCTGTCCTCTTAAACACGGGAATGCTGCAATTAAATTTAGGAACACGGAATACTGAAGGGGTGTAATCTTGAAGCCACCTCTGGCCTCTTCAATCCATTTAAAGCCACTCCCTGCCCCTTAAGCTCACTCTTGCAGCTTTCTTCTTTCTCCCTTTGTGACGCTTTTTCATTTTTCCCGCCCTCCATCTTTACCATATGTGTCTTTTGCTCGCAGCAAATGCTTGAGGCAGAAGAATAAGGCTTGGCCCTCAAAAACAAGTGCTGGTGCTCAGCACTGGAAACAACAAGCACAAATTAAGCACTGTACCCAGAGATATGCCTGATAGACAAGGCATTGATACAGTCTTTACACCCAGAGATACCCCTGACTGACGAGGCATCAATACATATTTTACACTTAGAGATATGCTGGTAGACAAGGCATTGATACATTCTTTACACCCAGAGATATGCCTGATAGATGAGGCATTGACACATTCTTTACACCCAGAGATACATCTGCTGAACGAGGCATTGACACATTCTTTACACCCAGAGATACTCCTGCTGGACAAGGCATCAATACATTCTTTACAACCAGAGACACACCTATTCTTTATACCCAGAGATACACGTGCTGGACGAGGCATCAACACATTCTTTAAACCCAAGATATGCTGCTAGAGAAGGCATTGATACATTCTTTACACTCAGAGATATTCCTGCTGGACGAGGCATCAAGACATTCTTTACACCCAATATTGTGCTGCTAGAGAAGGGCTTGATACATTCTTAACACTCAGAGATACTTCTGCTGGACGAGGCATCCATACATTCTTTACACTGAGAGATTTGCCTGTTATACGAGGGAACGATACATTGTTTACACCAAAAGATATGCTGTAAGTGAAAGCATTGATATATTCTTTACACTCAGAGACACTCCTGCTGGATGAGGCATCGATGCATTCTTTACACCCAATGATGTGCTGCTACAGAAGGCATTGATACATTCTTAACACTCAGAGACACTCCTGCTGGATGAGGCATCTATACATTCTTTACACTGAGAGATTTGCCTGTTATACGAGGGAACGATACATTGTTTACACCAAAAGATATGCTGTTAGTGAAGGCATTGATACATTCTTTACACTCAGAGACACTCCTGCTGGATGAGGCATCAATGCATTCTTTGCACCCTGAGAGGCTCCTTCTGGATGAGGCATTGATACGTTCTTTACACTAATAGATAAGCCTGCTAGACAAGGCATCAATAAACTCTTTACACCCAGAGATATGCCTGTTGGAAGAGGTATCAGTACATTCTTTACACCCAGAGATACTCCTGCTGCACGAGGCATCAATACATTCTTTACACCCGATGATGTGCTGCTAGAGAAGGCATTGATACATTCTTTACAACCAGAGATACTCCTCCTGGACAAGGCATTGATACATTCTTTACAACCAGAGATACACCTATTTGGTGACGCACACATACATTCTTTATACCCAGAGATACACGTACCGGACGAGGCATCAACACATTCTTTACACCCAATGATATGCTGCTAGAGAAGGCATTGATACGTTCTTTACACTCAGAGATATTCCTGCTGGACGAGGCATCAACACATTCTTTACACCCAATGATATGCTGCTAGAGAAGGCATTGATACGTTCTTTACACTCAGAGATACCCCTGCTGGACGAGGCATCTATACATTCTTTACACTGAGAGATTTGCCTGTTATATGAGGGAACGATACATTGTTTACACCAAAAGATATGCTGTTAGTGAAGGCATTGATACATTCTCTACACTCAGAGACACTCCTGCTGGATGAGGCATCGATGCATTCTTTACACCCAGAGATATGCCTGTCAGAGGAGGCAATGATACATTCTTTACACCAAGAGATACGCTGCTAGACAAGGCATCGATACATTCTGTAAACGCAGAGATATGCCTGATATACGAGGCATCAATGCATTCTTTGCACCCTGAGAGGCTCCTTCTGGATGAGGCATTGATACATTCTTTACACTAAGAGATAAGCCTGCTAGACAAGGCATCAATAAACTCTTTACACCCAGAGACACACTTGATGGACAAGGAATTGTTACATTCTTTACACCAACAGATACGCTTGGACAAGGCATCAATACCAAGAGAGATGTTGGTAAGTAAGGCATTGATGCATTCTTTACACCAAGAGATATACCTGCTAGACAAGGCATTGATACATTATTTACACCCAGAGATGCGCCTGCTGGGCGAGGCATTGATACATTCGTTACACCCAGAGACACACCTGCTGGATGACACATCAATGCAGGTTTTATATTCAGAGATACACCTGATGGACAAGGCATTGATACATTCTTTACACCCAGAAATACGCCTATTTGGTGACGCATACATACATTCTTTACACCCAGAGATACACCTGCTGGACGAGGCATCAACACATTCTTTCCACCCAATGATGTGCTGGTGGAGAAGGCATTGATACATTCTTTACACCCAGAGATACTCCTGTTAGACGAGGCATTGATACATTTCTTACACCCAGAGATACTCCTGCTGGACAAGGCATCAATACATTCTTTACGCCAAGAGATGAGGCTGCTAGAAAAGGCGTCAGTACATATTTTAATACTCAGAAATATGCCTGTTAGATAAGGCATTGATAGACTCTTCACAAACATTTACCACAAGCACCCCAACACAGCAACATTGAATTCACCGCCTCTCATCTACTGCACAATTTAAAGCCTTACATCATGACCCACATGCTCCTCCACCTCCCCTAATGCATACACCTTCCACACTAAACAGACACAAACAAAATAAACAACATGCCACTCTTAACAACTTCAAATCCCCTTGTCTATTATACAATAAGGCTACTCTACAAAAAAACTACACTCGTCATGTTACTCTCACCCACCAAGTCCACCACCAACACACACAGACACAACAACATGCCTCCGAAGCCTGCTGGGCGAGGAACACTATATAGAAAGACAGGACTATTGTGACCCTCATAGAGTTATCACAACTAACAACATACATGCTACAAGCTCAAAATATACCGCTGACCCTTCTCCAAAACCAAATAACACCGCCACAAACACACATTTTGTAAACTTTCTGCCTATAAATGCTCGATCACTCAAAAAACAAGCACCACATCTACGACCTGCTCACTGACATACAACCTGATTTACTATTCGTAACAGAATTATAGTTAGGAGATGACATGGCCCTAGTGTTGCATGAAGCAGTTCCTCCAGGCCATCAAACCATCACACAAAAACGTATAGGCAAGAGAGGAGGTGGATTAGCTATTATATTCAAACAAGTAATAAATCTCACTAAAACAGACAACATTTCCACACAAGGTTGTGAGGCCCTCCTCCCCAGATGCAACTCTACACCAACTTCCTTCTGTAACTTTCTCCTCCTTTACAGACTTCCATGTAACAATTCAACATTCTCATACATTTTTCTAGATACAGTCTCAAACCTTATAACATTTTACTCAAACCTGTGTATTCTTGGGGACCTAAACATTTGGTTTGTCAAACCCAATATGCCCCATCCAAAAGCTTTCACCATTGGCGTAGTCACATTGAACCTACATTAGATTGTACACAATCCCACACACATCACTAGACACATCCTAGCTGTCATTTCTGCAAACCCTGAACTCGTTACTGTTCAAAGCATCACACTAATCACATGGTCAGACCACCATTTGGTAACTTTCTGACACAAAACACCACAAATCAACACACCCCATAGCATCTTACATACATATATCTATTGACCGTGGCACAAACTCAATTTTGGAGACTTAGAAACACAACTAACAGCCAACACAGATCTATACACAATTATTTCTGTTCCAAAACTTGTGAGTGGCTTCAGGAAGCTTTCAATATCCTAAAACCACTTAAAAAACCTAAACAGGATAAAAGAAAACCAACATTTTGGAGAAACACAGAACTTAAAAATATAAAGCAACAAATCAGAAGGCTGCAACGGACCAGGCACAAAACAAACACAATTCAAAACACACTACACAAGCTTAAGAGAATATACAAATCATCAATGAAAAAAGCTAAAAAAAAGGTACTACTCTGACAGAATTCTAAATGCTAAATCTGCAACTAAAGAATTTTATAAAATTCTCAATTAATTTCAAAAGCCTAAATGCAAGAAAGTAAGTCATCCCACTACTCAAGATTTCACAAACAAACTGGCAACTCATTACACAACCAAGGCAGAGACATTGGACTCCTATTAAAAACATAAGAAAACCATCAGCATCAACCCATTTTCTAAATTCCCCGCCAAGAGTAAACCAACCCAGCCTCTGCACTCCTTCAAACAAATATCACAAGGTAAAATTATGGATTTGGTCAAAGCAAGCAGGCCTTCCGGCTGCCCGTCTCACCCTTGCCCACCACCAATCTTCAAGAACATTCTTTTATCTACTTCTGCTGCCACACCTGTAAGAAGAATCATCAATACCTCTTTAACTACAGGAACTTTTCCTGAAGACCTGAAAAAGACACAAAAGTGTCAGTTATTAAAGAAAACAAACCTAGACCTGCATGCCACCCACAACTACAGACCAATTACAAATGGATCTTTCCTGGGCAAATTGATAGAAAGAGCAGCATTCGCCCAGATGTCACAATTCATTGAAGACAATTCTATACTTTCAGACTACCAAACTGGATTCTGCCCAGGAAGAAGCACTGAATCGGCACTCATGGCAATATGGGATGATCTTAAAAACACAATCGACTGCAATGGAGTTGCTGCACTACTTCTCTTGGAGCTCTCGGCTGCCCTTGATACTGATGACCATGACACTCTAATTCAAAGACTCCACGAAGCCGGCATAGAAGGGACTGCTCTCGACTGGATTACATCCTACCACCTTCAAATCGTCCAAACCCTACTGCACAAAAGCAGGGGATCCGCAAGGATCAATCATCTCACCTATGCTTTTTAACATCTACATGATGCCATTCCCAGAACTGACCAAAGATTTTCAACTCACATTCTACCACTATGCAGATGGCACACAAATACTAATTAAATTAGAATGCCCCAAAGACATTGAAAACTCACAAATCTTCAGTTGCCTCAGAGCCGTTGATCGGTGGATGACTTGCAGCCATCTCAAACTGAATGCTTCCAAACGGAAACACTCACAGGTGGCAACTGGAAAAATTTTGACCCACTGTGCACCTCGTCTGCTGATCTGGGACCGCCTGCACAAGTATCCAAGGAAGTTAAAAACCTTGGAATTACCATGGACTCCAAGTTAACAATGAATGCCCAAGAAGACAAATTAGCACAATCAAGCTTCATCACCTTGAAGACTCTGCAACGCATCTTCCCCCACCTCGGATTTCGGTGCTGGCTACTATCTCTCTTGTACTATCCAAACTGGATTATGCCAATGGCCTCTACCATGGATCATCTCTATCTATTTTGAAAAGACGACAACGTATTCATATCTCAGCTGCTAGGCTACTATTACATGTAAACCACAAGCCCACATTTCCCTTGCCTTGAGAGCACCACACTAGTTACCGGTTGCCAGAGGACCCACCTTCAAGCTGCTTTGTATCACCCACAAAGCTATACATGGAACAGGACCGCTTTTCATCAGAAACAGAATAACCAAATACATTCAACAAAGAAACCTTCGCTCAAGGTTGGCACCCCGCCTTAAAACACCTCCATACAAGAAAAAGAGAATAGGTATAACATCCTTTTCTGTTAAAACAGCCAAACTATGGAATTCATTGCCCCCAAATATAAAATCCACTGATAACTATCTTGTCTTCAGAAAACTACTCAAGAGTTATCTCTTTCCTTCATAACTGCTATATCCAAACAGCAATGGACTACAAATGCCTGTGTTGATAAATATTTATAATCTGATTATGTGTATATTCTAGATATGTACAGTTCTTTAAGAAATATTTATAGTTGCAATGTCATAATAATAAATTATACACATACTCTTTAAGCCTATTTAACAAACATAAACACACTCATGGTTAAATATATTTATGTGTGTGTATGCATGTGTGTATATGTATATGTGTGTGTATATACAAATATATGTGTATTCTATTCCATGCTTAACATGTTCATAGGTCATTGCATAGCTCCTAGATAAGTTGTTATATCAGATACTTATGAATCCCTGCTCTCTTTTTTATATCACATTGAGCAAATGTTATCTTAACTATTTAACAGCAAGCATTTCGCCATTGAAAAATTGAGGAAAGATAAATGAACGTTAGAAAAGTACACTTATTAATTAACATCACATTTTACAAATCTTGAAAGTCTGTGTTTATACAATGCTACTTTTCTTCTCATATTATTATACCCATTATTATATTTTTTGCATATATATATTCCCGTACTATGTATTTACATATCTATTTATGTATTACTCTAGTCGTACTGTACTAGAGAAAAATAAATAAAAATAAATCAATCAATAAATAAAATGTAAACAAATAATTACATAAAATATATATAAATATATATAAAATTTACTCTCTTGTAAGCTTTACTCTGTCTCCCCAGCACCCTATGTCTCTATCAATCTATCCTCCATTCCCAACTCTGACTCATCCCAAACCCATTCTACTACTTTGATCTCCAAAATATCCCTGCCTAAGCTCTTCTCTCCTCTACCTCTAGATCACCCGAAACCTCAGTTTACTACTGTGATCTCCTAAACAACCCTAATAAATTCTCCCTTAATTATCTCACCTTTCACTCATCCAAAACCCCTTTGGCTACTATGATCTCCCTAACCCTTTCCAGAGACTCTCCCTCCCTCCTTTACTCATCCCAAACCTCATCCTGTTACTTTAAACTCCCAATTAACACTTCTGGATTCTTCCCTCCTCTATCCCTCCATTACTCTAGTCAATCCAACTAACAAACTCACATATCCTCCTCTGAAATTAACTCATAATACTAAAACGGCACTCATATTTCCCTATACCAATCCCCCACTAATTCCTCTTTGGTTCCGGAGTAGCGTGCTACTCAACGAAAAGCACTTTGACACCTCGTCAGGGGTAGTAAGTGCTATATAGATACAATTACAATGCCAATTATTTACACCCAGAGATATGCCCGTTTGGCGAGGCGTCAATAAATTCTTTTATACCCAAGAATACACCTGCTAGAAGACGCATCAATACATAATTTACACCCAGATGTGCAGCTGCTAGACAAGGCATCAATACATTATTTGTACCTTAAGACACACCAGAAAGAAAAGGCACCATTAAATATTTACACCCAGCAATTCACCTACAGTATTTACACCCAATGATTCACTTGACAGAGAATACATCTATACATTACTTAACACCAAGATCTGGTAGACAAAGCTTCACTGCATTAATTACACTGAGAGGCAGCTCACCAGAAGCCTACAAACCATTCACAAAACTCACCAGCAAAAATCACTCTCAATCTCTCACGAAGCACTCACATCACCTCAAGGAGCTCCAATGACCCCCAATACACGAGTGTGCACAGTCCAAACTCATACTCACACCTTCAAAGCACTACACAAAAATGGCCCTGCCTACCTCAACAGTCCCACCTCCTTTCACAAGCCTTCCAGGCACCTCTGCTTGATCAGCTTCCTACTTGCACACATCACACGCATACTCAGGTCGGGCCTTCTCCTACACTGCCTTAAAACGTGGAACATCCCACTACCGCCTATTAGAGTCTCCAGTTCGCTTCTCGAATTCTGCAATCATCTTGAAGATGTGGCTTTTCGAATAGCCCTCACCCCCCCCCCCCCCCCCCCCACCTGCCCTGGGTGAGGCCAGAATCTCACCGGCTCCAGGATGCCTCCCCTGTGAGATTGCAGTTTACAAACACACATAACATTGCAATGTTCTGCCACAGGCACATTAATCCCCTTAGGAATGTTATGATGAGTCAATCCCAAGACTAGCGATTGAACAAAGATCGCTGCAGTAAGTGCATGAACTGCGGAAGATATCTAACCTGCATTATGCCCTGGGACTTTAAACATACATGTATACAGCAGGTGCCTTCACTCCATACGCATAAGCTTTGAATGCATTCTGTAGCTAACACAGTAAGACAAATCAGCTTTACAATTGCATTTTTTCTTGTGAGTTTCTTGGGGGGCAGCCTTTCTGAAAATAATGCACATGCAAGGATGTTTAAGGGGCCAACTGGCATCACCTCTGTTTCTTATTACTCTGTGCTTCTGGCCTTCACCCCTTCCAAACCCAAAATGTGGGATTGTACAGAGTAGATCTTTTCCATTTTCAGCACTGATGAAGTTGCAAATGCGTGCTTTGTGCTAAACGCCACTTTTTCTAGACAAGTGCATTAACCACCTAAGCCAGTGGTTCCCAACTTGTGGTCCAGGGACGTCTGGGGGTCCCCGAAGCCTCCTCAGGAGGACTGCGACTGCTTAGAAAATTAAATAATGTTTACAGATTATGTCCCCCAGCTTTCAGTAATGACTTAGTTTGGGGTCCCCGGATTCCAATAATGATTCAGTGGGGGTCCCTGGGTTCCAGTAACGATAAAGTGGGGGTCCACTGAAGTCAAAAGGTTGGGAACCAGTGACCTTAGCTATTTTACGGGTGTTATAACCTGAGGGTACCTTTATATAAATAGATATCTAGAAACGATGCCTTATCCCTTTAAAAAACACATCTACTTGTGGATTTTAGGTCACCCACAAAATGTTTCCTGTTTCATACTTTCTTGCTTTTATTTTCACAAGAGACAGGGTGTGAAAGTAATTTATTTGTGGTAGCAGACCACAGGTGGACCGTCATGGACTTTGTTTCCCCTGGCTCCAATCCACCCCAGAAACGCCCCCGCACAGTCCATGAGAGAAAGGGGGGAGCTGCGCGTGCTTAAAGGGCGATCGTGCCATTTATCACGTGCAAGGAATGCAGGTGGACAAGCTTGTATCGCCCACTGTCTCGGAAATACTCCCACTGCACAGTGTCAGATGCTAGGAAAGTTTAGAAAAGCGCGTGTAGAAAGAAAACGGCTCGAATAAATATATGTCTCTACCTTTTACGGTGACACGTAGCACCTTCCGCAGCCTAATTGTTGAACACAATGGAACGTCCCCTATTCCTGAGACTCTTCCGTAAACAGAACTGTTTTCGTAGGGAAATGTGAGGCCTTCTTCAAAGCACCAGGGGGCGCCGCTAACCAGAGGAGAATCAAGATAATAACTATTTGCACAAGTCCGCTCAGGAAGACAGGGTACATTATAATGGGTCTGATTTTAAAATAATAAAATAGGATAGTTCAACGTGTATTAAAATTACAATGCAATGTTTTTTTAGAAAAATGAGAACGCCCGAACAGGGACTTGAACCCTGGACCCTCAGATTAAAAGTCTGATGCTCTACCGACTGAGCTATCCGGGCTTCTAGAGCGCTTGTATACACATGGGTTCTAGTGAGATACGTCCTCACTCGTGACGTATTCTGTGAGGATGCATTTATCTAGAGTTCACTTTCATTGAGATGTGCTCTCTTTACCTCCAAGAGCGCCCATGCTGCAGGATCCATCACTGCTCGTGCAGCTAGCGCCAAGATCCCAGCAGTAGCTTGCCTGGCCACATCCACGTGGGCTTCAAATCATAGACACAGCAAAGCACTGAAAGCAGTGGCTCCCCGTGACAGACCAGTGACCGGTCCATTATACCTCTGATGTGTAGCGCCTCCACCCTGGGCTCTCAAATCACCTGCATGAACATACCCGAGATTATACGTCTGTCTTCTATGTCCGTTGCCAAAGCGATGGAGGTAAACGGCTATTTCACTCCTCGAGGTAATATATATATATATATTAATCATGGTCTATATATTATTTTAATGTAGGATTAAAAAACATGGAAAAAAATATCTCGTTCCCTGACCGGGAATCGAACCCGGGCCGCGGCGGTGAGAGCGCCGAATCCTAACCACTAGACCACCAGGGAACTCGTGATCATTCAGGTTCTTTAAGCCACACATACGTGACGTGCACGGGTGGACCTGCCCCACCTCTCTCCTGAAGATTTTCAGCAAACAGTGGTATTTACTCTCCCCTAAGCAGAGGGAGTAGAGCGCCTGATTGGACCGTGCCAGCGGGGCAGTTGCATTTGCAGGGGGGCAGCACCTGCGAGGGCAGCTGCAGACCCTAAGTGGCCACGTTCTTCTCCGTTCATCCTCAGAGGTGCCAAGCGTCACCCACGGAGCCTCGCTCCCAACATCTCCACGAACCCCAAGAACTTACAAAGCAGATGCATCTGTATCCAGCCGCCAAAGGAATCCCATGTAAACCTTTTTTTATTGGGCTCGGAGGTGACTATAGGTTTACTTTACCATTTTCTGCTTAAATCCGAGCTTTGCTGTTGAAAGCGTTCTTTTGATGTGCGGCAAGCGTTTAAACGGTAAACAGAGAGCTGTTATCTCCCCTCAAGGACCTAGGACCCTATTAAAGATCACAGAAAACCCCATAGGTTACAAGGAGAAGAAGGAGGGAAGCAGGGGGTTTGCACAAGGTTCTGGGGCAGGCTTGCTAAGCACTATAATTCACTAAACAAGCTTTTCAGAGCGTTTATAACACTATGAAAAGACTGCTTGGCACTATACGTGCAACCACTGTACTAATAATAACTTCCTTTCCTTCACAAATTGAGGTCGCTGACAAGAAGGGGCAGGCATGTTTGCTGTGTCTTTTTCATGTCACTTTGGTGCAGGTATTCTCAAATCAAGCTGTTTCTCACTTTTCATCCTGATTGGTCTGACCAGACCTGTCCCCGCCTCTCCTCACGACATGAATTTAAGGCATATAGGCCCAGATTTAAGAGGGCCTAGCGTCTTCTTGCGCCACATTAGCTTCATTTTATTTTACGCTAATGTGGCCCAACGAGGCCAAAATCACTGAGCCAGTTTACAAAGTGATGCAATGCATGCATTGTGCCACCTTGTAACCTCTTAAGCCACACTATGCCTGCGCCACGCATAATGTATGCAAGTGTTCCCCCGTTAGGGGGACTGAAGAAATGGCGCAAAGAAATCCAAAAGATTTCTCTGCTTCATTTTTTGCGGCATTTTTAACGCCTGCTCAGAGCAGGCATTAAAAGGGGTGCAACGTTGGTTACAGTGGGCCCCCATGTACTGTTCAGGATTAATGTTAAAACTTTGGCGCTAACCGTGAACAGTACATCAATAGCGTCAAAATTTTGATGCTATTGCCCCCTACCCTGCGCCATGGTGCACCATATTATAACTACAGCGCACACATGGTGGCGGTGGGGGGGGGGCCGCTAAGGGGCCCAAGAAAAGTAGCGCTGGACTGGTGCAGCACCACCCTTCTTAAATCTGCCCCATGGTCCCTCTCCCCGTCTCTCTCCATCACTCCTACACTCTCCTCCATCTCCTTTTCTTGGATGAGACGGTCGCTCCATTAAGGCAGTTAAAACATATCTCGGCTGCCCCGAAGACCTTCGGGTCATTGAGGCTGCACAGATCTGACACCCCAAAAATGTCTCCCATAAACTCTATGGGATTATTACTACTGGCCGTAAACCCGACTTCATCAATATCTATGGGGCCATGAACGATGGCCAGGAGTGAGATTTCATTAGAACACGTAGGATTTTTGGAATGACTATGAGACTGAATTTTAGTGTAGGTCAGTGGTTCTTAACCTTTTGACTTCTGTGGACGCCCACTTAATTATTATTGGATGCTGGGGTCCCCCACTGAATCATTGTTGGAATCCAGGGACCCCATTGAGTCATTGTTGGTAGCTGAGGACCCTGGCATATGCGCTTCGATTATTTAAACTGCAAATGAATACACACAAAAATACAAAAACAAGTATTCGTCAAACATATACAGAAATTATTAAATATTTTATTGAATTCACAAATATAAAAAAGAAATCAGCATTTTAATAGAAAGGTTGGAGCTTTTATAAAATCAATTGAGGCCACCTATCGTCCATGCTATATTCTGTTTTTATACACGCACTGCTCCCACAACCAATCTGAGCATACTAACTTAATTTTAAGCCTCCATTTTAAAATTTCTTCACAGTTTCTAAGCAGTTGTGGATCTCCTGCGTAGGCTTTGTGGACCCCCAGGTGTCCCTTGACCACAGATTAGAACCATATAAGGTTGCTACTTAATCACTTTTTTCTGCCTTGGGCTGTATTTTTAAGTCTAGGTAAAAAGTTTGGGAAAAGCAGTAAAATCTGGTTCATCCTGCCGTTCTGATGAAACATGAAACATTGATCTTAAAATCAATCAATCAAGTTGTATTTATAGAGCACAGCTTTTCACCCAGGAGGGCATCCATACGCTTTGCTGCGGGTCTCATTCGAAGAGCCAGGTCTTTAACCCCTTTCTGAAGTGGGTCAGCGAGGCCGAGCTGTGTAGGGGGAGGATGTTCCAGGCTTTGGCGGCGAGATGGGAGAAGGAGCGTCTGCCGGTGCAGCAGTAGCATATGCGAGGGATCTGTGCGAGGTCAAGGTGTGCAGAGCGGAGGTTCCTAGAAGGGTGGTGGAAGTGTATCCGGGGGTTCAGGTAGACAGGTCCCTGGTCATGGAAGGCTGCCAGGAACTTGAATTGGTATCTCTTCTGGACCGGGAGTCAGTGGATGTCTTTCAGGTGCTGCGTGATGTGGGCTGTCTTGGGTAGGTTGAGCATCAGTCTGGCAGCTGTGTTCTGGATTGACTAGAGTCTGTGCATGAGTTTGGTGGATGTGCCTGCATAGAGTATGTTGCCGTAGTCCGGTCGGCCGGAGATGAGGGCATGTGTCACTGTCTTTCTGGTGTCAATGGGAAGCCACTTGAAGATTCTGCTGAGCACGTGGAGCTTGTGGAAGCAGGATGTGTTGACGGCGTTGACCTGTCGTTTCATGGAGAGTCTGCTGTCTAGGATGATGCCGAGGTTGCGGGTGTGGCCTTTCAGTGTGGGCGTGGGTCCAGGTTCCGACGGCCACTAGGAGTCGCTCCAGAGGGCAGTGTGTTTGCCGAAGATGAGGACTTCCGTCTTGTCCGTGTTGAGTTTCAGGCAGTTGTCCCTCATCCATGTTGCAATCATATACAGTATAACATATAATACAGCAAACAGCATAACATATAAAAAAGCAAACATGTAAAGAAATCTGCTAAAAAGGATTTGAGAGCTGGCTGTATAATTTCAGAATGATTACTTAACCAAACAGGTGGATAATTGCCGAGTTACAATAGAATCCTGACAATTTTGCACACATTCATTTTCACCTACCACCTCTTTGGTTTTCCTCAGTGCACCAAACAAAAGGCTGGTATTTGTTTTCTAAGAAAACGGGCAACGCTAGTCTTGGTGGTATTAAAGCTAACAAGGAATGAGTTTCCATTAAAGTCAAACGGGCCTTTGACCTTCACCAAAACTCCAATTTTATTACGTAAACGTGACCATTGAGGCTGAACTACGGCGAGCTGACATTAAAGTGTGTAGCCTTTGAGTCGAGTTGGATTGGCACTCCAGTACAGTGATGGGGCGGCCAATTAGGTGAACCAGAAGAAAGACTCCGTTCAGTTCTGTCGGATCAGTGAAGAGATCCAGTGGCCATCTGGACCATATCCCCAGGCCCTCATGGCTGCACTGTCCTAGGGACTCCATCCCCACGGACCCTTCACCTTGCTGTCTTGTGGACAGGGAGCATAGGTTTTCTCCCCAGTGTGGGAGAAAAGAGAAAAATGCTACTGTTGGGCAGGACCAAACAAGTGTAGCCTGCTCATGATGGACCTGAGGTGGGTGCAGGCAGGGGAGATGGCAGGTCTCCACCTGAGACAATTACTGCCATAGATTGAATTTTGCAGCACATGTGCACCTAAATTGACTACACAAGATAGGCTCAGAAAGGAACTGTTGAAATTGTTCACTACTTTGTATGCCAGCAGCCCTGAGCCTCACTGGCGGTGTCTGGGGTTCACTCTTCCCAAGACAAACAGTGGCAGTGATGTGCATTACCCAGCACAGTTTCACTAAAAATTGGCTAAAATTTATTGGAGGCACTCAGGTATGCACTTTCAAGAAGCCTGTTAGTTCTTACAATGTATATACATTTTCTTTCACTTTTAAATTCAATCTGTACAATTTTTCGCTTTTGACCTCTGCAAATAGATTGTCGATTATCATAATTTTTGATGGACAACATATTTGGAAGGCACAAGGTGAAATTAAAAATTACATAAACTCTCAAAAGTTGCGAGGATCTTGAAATCTCAGGCCGTTGACACCTAATACCTAATACCTAATAGTCTCCCGCCTCCAAATTCCTTCATGTAGAAACTGGATTGCTCTGTCAGTTTCAGTTGACAGGGCCTGGTCTTGTGTGTGTCAGAGTATGCACTGTCGGTAACCTGCTCCTGCAGGCCAGTACACATTTTTGTCACGCTCTCTCTTCTTGCCATCGTGCTTTCTCTGTGCACAGGACAATTAAGAGAAAAAAACTGTATGACATGCAAACCTAAGTCGCACCAGACATCTCTAGTCGGCCCGGAGCAGAAATTACTATATTTAGGGTGACCAGATGTCCCAGATTTCCCCGGACAGTCCCGGTTTTTAGAGGACTGTCCCAGTGTCCCGCTGCTTCTCTTAATCTTAAATAAATGTCCCAGTTTTTGGGACAAAGGTCAGTTCATCCAGGGAAGCATAAGTTAAAGGTATGCTCTCCTTTAACAGACGCCTACAAAGTATGAAATAATGAAAGTAATTTATCTGTTACTTTCAGGCAACAGAGTCCCCTGTCTGCTCCCAGCAGAGAGACGAGAGGGAAGCAGAGAGAGGTGGGTGGGGCGAGTTGGCGGTGGAGGGTGGGAGGTCAAGCCATAGCTAATTTTATATATGTAGTCTTGTGTGTACCACAGATTTGTTTATATTTGTTTATATATCTGATGATTAAACAAAAAAATGTTATTATTGAGACATATTCCCATCATCTCTAATAGCATCTCAGAATGTTTCAAAAAGTGGTGTTTTTTCTTGTTGAATAAAAGAAGATTAATCACAGAATTCTGTGAGTGCGGTATCTTTAACCTGTATGTTAAGCTGGCATGAAGATTTATTGGGAATAGGTCCTTTCCCTGATGCTGGCACCAACGCTAAGAGCGCGCCTTTTCTGTGGACCTGTTGGAGTGTAATATATATATATATATATATATATATATATATATATATAAACACACACATGTGTAGGTACACATTCAGAAAGCTACGCAAAAAAATGGGACATCCCAGATATAAAAGTGAGAGTAAGGTCTTTCGTCCTTCGTTTATGTCTGACTTGTCCCGGTTTTTGCTCCTCAAAATCTGGTCACCCCAACTATATTTCACCTGTTGCATGGGATGACTGCTGCTCACATCACAGGAAGGACCTGCCTGCGCTGCCCCCAGAGACTGATGAGAGGCACATAAGAAATACCCTCCAAATAATACAAGAAAGGAGGCTTTACTACTCTAGAAACATTCCTCGGATACTTGGTGATTGTTTGTCAGCCTCGCAGTACTTTTGACAAATGGGGAGAGTAAACACAGGTATGTCAGTATACATGCAAACATTTTAAAACAGGAAAGAGGGAGATTGTGAGGGAAAAACATTGGGCGAAAATTTGTTCCCCATTGACTTCTAATGAAGCAGGAGCAATTTCAGGCAGGTGACACCTACAATAAAGCCATTTTGGCTTCATAATCAGGAGTATCCCGGTCTTTTGGCATGTGTCTGTCAGTGCGGATGAAAACCTTGAACAAACATGGGCCCCACGGCCCTGAAACGCATGGACTTTCACTTGTGGCTATTTATAACTACTTTGTTTTCCCGTGTCATGTGCGACTCCTTCAGCCAGCCCTGGCTTTTTATGACTCTACATTCTGAGCATTATAGTTTTGTTTTTAGATTAAAAGTACGGCCTAGATGTCACAGCGTGCTCAGTGTGGAAGCCCAGAAAGCCAGGTCTCAGGGGGCTTCTGCTGACAGGGACTGGTCTAGTGAGACTCGGAATATGCATTGCCAGTAACCTGCTCCTGCATGCCAGTGCACAACAATTTTATGTCAAGACCGGAGACTCATATTATGCTTCTCTTAACTTGCTTTAATTAGGTAGCAGCAGTCAAGAAACTACAATTCCCATGAGGCTTAAAGAACAGAAAGCCAATGTGAATGAAAAACGTATTGGAGCATACACCAATCGGAATGCAAGGAATAGTATAATCACCATACTTGACTGCAACCAGCCCTCTTTCTTGCTGCTCGCAGTCGAGATAAGTGCTTATTTATTCCTTCATTGCTTCGTGCCTTTCTCGAGCACTCGCGCACTTCTTTCCTCCTTCTAACGGTCAACACGGTCGTTCTTGTCAGACAGCTGTTGTCGGACCCGTTTTGACCGTTCTCCTCATTTCACTTCTCCAGTTTTTCGCTACAAGTGCTCTGCATTCGTCTTGGTCTCTCACTCTTTATTTTCTAACAAGAGTCTCTGCCTCTTGTTCCAGTCACACCCCGTTGGGCGTGTACATTCCTTCTTTCAACTTTTTCCTGTCAGGAGTTGTGAGAAAGTAGCCTCTTTCTAGCCTTGTTACCCCCACTTTTGGCCTGTTTGTGAGTGTATGTCAGGGTGTTTTCACTGTCTCACTGGGAACCCTGCTAGCCAGGGCCCAGTGCTCATAGTGAAAACCCTATGTTTTCAGTATGTTTGTTATGTGTCACTGGGACCCTGCGAGTCAGGACCCCAGTGCTCATAAGTTTGTGGCCTATATGTATGTGTTCCCTGTGTGGTGCCTAACTATCTCACTGAGGCTCTGCTAACCAGAACCTCAGTGGTTATGCTCTCTCATTTCTTTCAAATTGTCACTAACAGGCTAGTGACCAATTTTACCAATTTACATTGGCTTACTGGAACACCCTTATAATTCCCTAGTATATGGTACTAAGGTACCCAGGGTATTGGGGTTCCAGGAGATCCCTATGGGCTGCAGCATTTCTTTTGCCACCCATAGGGAGCTCTGACAATTCTTACACAGGCCTGCCACTGCAGCCTGAGTGAAATAACGTCCACGTTATTTCCCAGCCATTTTACACTGCACTTAAGTAACTTATAAGTCACCTATATGTCTAACCTTTACCTAGTAAAGGTTAGGTGCAAAGTTACTTAGTGTGAGGGCACCCTGGCACTAGCCAAGGTGCCCCCACATTGTTCAGGGCAAATTCCCCGGACTTTGTGAGTGCGGGGACACCATTACACGCGTGCACTACACATAGGTCAATACCTATGTGTAGCTTCACAATGGTAACTCCGAATATGGCCATGTAACATGTCTAAGATCATGGAATTGCCCCCTCTATGCCATCCTGGCATTGTTGGCACAATCCCATGATCCCAGTGGTCTGTAGCACAGACCCTGGTACTGCCAAACTGCCTTTCCTGGGGTTTCACTGCAGCTGCTGCTGCTGCTGCCAACCCCTCAGACAGGTTTCTGCCCCCCTGGGGTCAAGCCAGGCTTATCCCAGGATGGCAGAACAAAGGACTTCCTCTGAGAGAGGGTGTTACACCCTCTCCCTTTGGAAACTGGTGTGAAGGCAGGGGAGGAGTAGCCTCCCCCAGCCTCTGGAAATGCTTTCATGGGCACATTTGGTGCCTATTTCTGCATAAGCCAGTCTACACCGGTTCAGGGACCCCTTAGCCCTGCTCTGGCGCGAAACTGGACAAAGGAAAGGGGAGTGACCACTCCCCTGACCTGCACCTCCCCTGGGAGGTGTCCAGAGCTCCTCCAGTGTGCTCCAGACCTCTGCCATCTTGGAAACAGAGGTGCTGCTGGCACACTGGACTGCTCTGAGTGGCCAGTGCCACCAGGTGACGTCAGAGACTCCTTCTGATAGGCTCCTTCAGGTGTTGCTAGCCTATCCTCTCTCCTAAGTAGCCAAACCCTCTTTTCTGGCTATTTAGGGTCTCTGTCTCTGGGGAAACTGTAGATAACGAATGCAAGAGCTCATCAGAGTTCCTCTGCATCTCTCTCTTCACCTTCTGCCAAGGAATCGACTGCTGACCGCGCTGGAAGCCTGCAAAACTGCAACAAAGTAGCTAAGACGACTACTGCAACTCTGTAACGCTGATCCTGCCGCCTTCTCGACTGTTTTCCTGGTGGTGCATGCTGTGGGGGTAGTCTGCCTCCCCTCCGCACTAGAAGCTCCAAAGAAATATCCCGTGGGTCGACGGAATCTTCCCCCTGCAACCGCAGGCACCAAAAAGCTGCATTACCGGTCCCTTGGGTCTCCTCTCAGCACGACGAGCGAGGTCCCTTGAATCTAGCAACTCTGTCCAAGTGACTCCCACAGTCCAGTGACTCTTCAGTCCAAGTTTGGTGGAGGTAAGTCCTTGCTCCCCACGCCAGACTGCATTGTTGGAAACCAGGTCTTTTGCAACTACTCCGGCTCCTGTGCAATTCCGGCGGAAATCCTTTGTGCACAGCCAAGCCTGGGTCCACGGCACTCTAACCTGTATTGCATGACTTTCTAAGTTGGTCTCCGGCGACGTGGGACTCCTTTGTGTAACTTCGGGTGAGCACCGTTTCATGCATCCTTGTAGTGCCTGTTTCTGGCACTTCTCCGGGTGCTACCTGCTGCTGAGAGGGCTCCTTGTCTTGCTCGATGTCCCCTCTCTCTCCTGACGCAATTTGCGACATCCTGGTCCCTCCTGGGCCATAGCAGCATCCAAAAACGGTAACTGCACAATTTGCAGCTAGCAAGGCTTTTTGGCGTTTTTTCGGCGGGAAAACACTTTTGTACGACTCTCCACGGCGAGAGGGATCCGTCCACCAAAGGGGAAGTCTCTAGCCCTTTTCGTTCCTGCAGAAACCTCAGCTTCCTCTGTCCAGTAGAAGCTTCTTTGCACCCACAGCTGGCATTTCCTGGGCATCTGCCCATCTCCGACTTGCTTGTGACTTTTGGACTTGGTCCCCTTGTTCCACAGGTACCCTAGATTGGAAATCCACCGTTGTTGCATTGTTGGTTTGTGTCTTTCCTGCATTATTCCTCTATCACGACTTCTTTGTCTTTTGGGGAACTTCAGTGCACTTTGCACTCACTTTTCAGGGTCTTGGGGAGGGCTATTTTTCTAACTCTCACTATTTTCTAATAGTCCCAGCGACCCTCTACAAGGTCACATAGGTTTGGGGTCCATTCGTGGTTCGCATTCCACTTTTGGAGTATATGGTTTGTGTTGCCCCTATCCCTATGTGTCCCCATTGCATCCTATTGTAACTATACATTGTTTGCACTGTTTTCTAAGACTATACTGCATATTTTTGGTATTGTGTACATATAACTTGTGTATATTTGCTATCCTCATACTGAGGGTACACTCTGAGATACTTTGGCATATTGTCATAAAAATAAAGTACCTTTATTTTTAGTATAACTGTGTATTGTGTTTTCTTATGATATTGTGCAAGTGACACTAGTGGTACTGTAGGAGCTTCACTCGTCTCCTAGTTCAGCCTAAGCTGTTCTGCTAAGCTACCATTATCTATCAGCCTATGCTGCTAGACACCCTATACACTAATAAGGGATAACTGGGCCTGGTGCAAGGTGCAAGTACCCCTTGGTACTCACTACAAGCCAGTCCAGCCTCCTACATTGGTGGCAGCGGTGGGATAAGTGTTTTGAGACTACTTACCACTCTTGTCATTGTACTTTTCATAAGAGAAAAATATACAAAACAAGTTCAGTGTGTGTACACATAACTAAAAAGTTTTGCATTTCCTATTTTCACTCTTTTCTAAGTGCTGAAAAGTACTTCTAAACTTTCTAAAAAGTTCTAAAAAGTTTAAAAAGTTTTTTTCTGTCTTTCTAAAAGTTCTGAAAACTTTTTTCTCTTTTTCTATCACTTTAACTCTCTCTAAAAATGTCTGGCACAGGCCAAAATGTTGATCTGTCCAAGATTGCATATGATCACCTTAGCTGGAAAGGAGCAAGGAGTCTCTGCATAGAGAGAGGTTTGAGTGTAGGGAAGAATCCTTCCTTGGAATTGTTACTTAACATGCTTAGAGAACAAGATAAGGCTAAAAGTGCCCCATCTGTTGAAAAAGTAGCTAATGGTTCCCAATCTGATCCAGGGACTCCCCCAGGAAAAGGTTCAGGAAAGAAACTTCTTAGCCTGCCCATTACTAGACAGTCTAGCATAGTTGGTACTGAGGTGGAGTCACATCATACAGATGATGTGCTCTCACATTACACTGTCAGACAAGCTGTTAGGGTGCCCTCTGTAAGGGACAGGTCTCCTTCTGTTCATTCTCATCATACTTCTGTGTCTAGGAATGTTGGGTCTAGGAAGTTGGGTTTTGAAACCCATGGTGGCAGCAGCATTATTCCCCATAGTCATCCTGCAAAAGAGCATGATTCCAGGAATCTGCATAAGATAGTTCCCCCTTATAAGGAGGGGGATGACATTAACAAGTGGTTTGCTGCACTTGAGAGGGCCTGTGTTGTACAGGATGTCCCTCAAAGGCAGTGGGCTGCTATCCTATGGCTATCATTTAGTGGAAAAGGTAGGGATAGGCTCCTTACTGTGAAAGAAAGTGATGCCAATAATTTTACAGTTCTTAAGAATGCACTCCTGGATGGTTATGGCTTAACCACTGAACAATACAGGATAAAGTTCAGAGAGACCAAAAAGGAGTCTTCACAAGACTGGGTTGATTTCATTGACCATTCAGTGAAGGCCTTGGAGGGGTGGTTACATGGCAGTAAAGTTACTGATTATGACAGCCTGTATAACTTGATCCTGAGAGAGCATATTCTTAATAATTGTGTGTCTGATTTGTTGCACCTGTACTTGGTGGACTCTGATCTGACCTCTCCCCAAGAATTGGGAAAGAAGGCAGACAAATGGGTCAGAACAAGGGTGAACAGAAAAGTTCATACAGGGGGTGACAAAGAGAACACTAAGAAGAAAGATGGTGAAAAGTCTCAAGATAAGCATGGGGATAAGGGTAAAACCAAAGATCCCACTTCAAATCTTAAACACTCTTCAGGGGGTGGGGATAAAACAAATTCTTCCTCTTCTTCTCAACCTACACAATTTAAAAAGCCTTGGTGCTTTGTGTGTAAAAATAGAGGCCATAGGCCAGGGGATAAGTCCTGTCCAGGTAAACCCCCTGAGCCTACCACCACTAATACATCAAGCTCTAGTGCCCCTAGCAGTAGTGGTACTAGTGGTGGGACTGCTGGCAACAGTCAAGTTAAGGGTGTAGTTGGGTTCACTTATGGGTCCATAGTAGAAACTGGGGTAGTCAGTCCCAAGACAGTTTCTGTCACACCTAGTGGCATTGGCCTTGCCACACTGGCTGCTTGTCCCCTTACAATGGATAAGTACAGGCAGACAGTTTCAATAAATGGTGTTGAGGCCTTGGCCTACAGGGACACAGGTGCCAGTATCACTTTGGTGACTGAAAACCTAGTGCATCCTGATCAACACATCATTGGACAACAGTATAAAATTATTGATGTCCATAACTCCACTAAGTTTCTTCCCTAAGCTATAATTCAGTTTAGTTGGGGTGGAGTTACTGGCCCTAAGCAGGTGGTGGTATCACCTAGCTTACCTGTAGACTGTCTCTTAGGTAATGACCTAGAGGCCTCAGGTTGGGCTGATGTAGAGTTTTATGCCCATGCAGCCATGCTGGGCATCCCTGAGGAATTGTTCCCTCTCATTTCTACTGAAATGAAAAAGCAAAGGAGAGAAGGCCTGAAAACTCAGGATCCCTCTCCATCAACAGGTAAAAAGGGTATCACAGTATCCCCTAACCACCCTACCATTCAGGATACCATTCCTGTGGTGGGAGAAACCTCTCCTGGGGTGGCACCTGTTCCAAGGGAATCATCAGCTGGCAAAGCTGGACTCCCTGAGGTAGAAGTACCTCTCTGTGGGATAACTAACATTGGTGACAAAAAGAGCACCATTTTAGTTAACATGGAGCATCCCTCCAACCCTCCCAGAGAAACTTTAGTGCAGAAACCCTGCACTGCCTCACAACACTTAGGACAGCATCCCTGCCCTAGTGTGGAGCTCATAGGACAGCATCCCTGCCCTGCTCCAACTAAAGAGAAACAGCATCCCTGTTCTCTCTTCCAGCCATATGGACAACGTTTTTGCCCAGCTATGGCTTTTCTGAGACAGCATCCCTGTCTGGCATTTCCATCACTACAAATAGGTTCAGTGGACAATTCCCACTGCTCTAAACTAAAACTTACTGATAGAAACTCTGAGAATACATCTTCACATTGTTGCTTAGCTAAAAAACTTCAAACAGAGTGGTTTACATCCCCACAGGTAAGTAACCATATAGTGGGTGATAAAGGGAGTAACCAGTCTATTGCAGAGCTACTCTCTACTTATCACCACTTAGACAATAAAGTCTCAACTGGCCAAGGTTAGCCTTATTGTTCTTCGTTTGGGGGGGGGGGGTTGTGTGAGAAAGTAGCCTCTTTCTAGCCTTGTTACCCCCACTTTTGGCCTGTTTGTGAGTGTATGTCAGGGTGTTTTCACTGTCTCACTGGGATCCTGCTAGCCAGGGCCCAGTGCTCATAGTGAAAACCCTATGTTTTCAGTATGTTTGTTATGTGTCACTGGGACCCTGCTAGTCAGGACCCCAGTGCTCATAAGTTTGTGGCCTATATGTATGTGTTCCCTGTGTGGTGCCTAACTGTCTCACTGAGGCTCTGCTAACCAGAATCTCAGTGGTTATGCTCTCTAATTTCTTTCAAATTGTCACTAACAGGCTAATGACCAATTTTACCAATTTACATTGGCTTACTGGAACACCCTTATAATTCCCTAGTATATGGTACTAAGGTACCCAGGGTATTGGGGTTCCAGGAGATCCCTATGGGCTGCAGCATTTCTTTTGCCACCCATAGGGAGCTCTGACAATTCTTACACAGGCCTGCCACTGCAGCCTGAGTGAAATAACGTCCACGTTATTTCACAGCCATTTTACACTGCACTTAAGTAACTTATAAGTCACCTATATGTCTAACCTTTACCTAGTAAAGGTTAGGTGCAAAGTTACTTAGTGTGAGGGCACCCTGGCACTAGCCAAGGTGCCCCCACATTGTTCAGTGCAAATTCCCCGGACTTTGTGAGTGCGGGGACACCATTACACGCGTGCACTACACATAGGTCAATACCTATGTGTAGCTTCACAATGGTAACTCCGAATATGGCCATGTAACATGTATATGATCATGGAATTGCCCCCTCTATGCCATCCTGGCATTGTTGGCACAATCCCATGATCCCAGTGGTCTGTAGCACAGACCCTGGTACTGCCAAACTGCCTTTCCTGGGGTTTCACTGCAGCTGCTGCTGCTGCCAACCCCTCAGACAGGTTTCTGCCCCCCTGGGGTCAAGCCAGGCTTATCCCAGGATGGCAGAACAAAGGACTTCCTCTGAGAGAGGGTGTTACACCCTCTCCCTTTGGAAAATGGTGTGAAGGCAGGGGAGGAGTAGCCTCCCCCAGCCTCTGGAAATGCTTTCATGGGCACATTTGGTGCCCATTTCTGCATAAGCCAGTCTACACCGGTTCAGGGACCCCTTAGCCCTGCTCTGGCGCGAAACTGGACAAAGGAAAGGGGAGTGACCACTCCCCTGACCTGCACCTCGCCTGGGAGGTGTCCAGAGCTCCTCCAGTGTGCTCCAGACCTCTGCCATCTTGGAAACAGAGGTACTGCTGGCACACTGGACTGCTCTGAGTGGCCAGTGCCACCAGGTGACGTCAGAGACTCCTTCTGATAGGCTCCTTCAGGTGTTGCTAGCCTATCCTCTCTCCTAAGTAGCCAAACCCTCTTTTCTGGCTATTTAGGGTCTCTGTCTCTGGGGAAACTGTAGATAACGAATGCAAGAGCTCATCAGAGTTCCTCTGCATCTCTCTCTTCACCTTCTGCCAAGGAATCGACTGCTGACCGCGCTGGAAGCCTGCAAAACTGCAACAAAGTAGCTAAGACGACTACTGCAACTCTGTAACGCTGATCCTGCCGCCTTCTCGACTGTTTTCCTGGTGGTGCATGCTGTGGGGGTAGTCTGCCTCCCCTCTGCACTAGAAGCTCCGAAGAAATCTCCCGTGGGTCGACGGAATCTTCCCCCTGCAACCGCAGGCACCAAAAAGCTGCATTACCGGTCCCTTGGGTCTCCTCTCAGCACAACGAGCGAGGTCCCTTGAATCTAGCAACTCTGTCCAAGTGACTCCCACAGTCCAGTGACTCTTCAGTCCAAGTTTGGTGGAGGTAAGTCCTTGCCTCCCCACGCCAGACTGCATTGTTGGAAACCGCGTCTTTTGCAACTACTCCGGCTCCTGTGCACTTCCGGCGGAAATCCTTTGTGCACAGCCAAGCCTGGGTCCACGGCACTCTAACCTTCATTGCACGACTTTCTAAGTTGGTCTCCGGCGACGTGGGACTCCTTTGTGTAACTTTGTGTGAGCACCATTTCATGCATTCTTGTAGTGCCTGTTTCTGGCACTTCTCCGGACGCTTCCTGCTGCTGAGAGGGCTCCTTGTCTTGCTCGACGTCCCCTCTCTCTCCTGACGCAATTTGCAACATCCTGGTCCCTCCTGGGCCATAGCAGCATCCAAAAATGTTAACCGCACAATTTGCAGCTAGCAAGGCTTGTTGGCCTTCTTTTGGTGGGAAAACACTTCTGCACGACTCTTCACGGCGAGAGGGATCCGTCCACCAAAGGGGAAGTCTCTAGCCCTTTTCCTTCCTGCAAAAACCTCAGCTTCTTCTGTCCAGTAGAAGCTTCTTTGCACCCACAGCTGGCATTTCCTGGGCATCTTCCCATCTCCGACTTGCTTGTGACTTTTGGACTTGGTCCCCTTGTTCCACAGGTACCCTAGATTGGAAATCCACCATTGTTGCATTGTTGGTTTGTGTCTTTCCTGCATTATTCCTCTATCACGACTTCTTTGTCTTTTGGGGAACTTCAGTGCACTTTGCACTCACTTTTCAGGGTCTTGGGGAGGGCTATTTTTCTAACTCTCACTATTTTCTAATAGTCCCAGCGACCCTCTACAAGGTCACATAGGTTTGGGGTCCATTCGTGGTTCGCATTCCACTTTTGGAGTATATGGTTTGTGTTGCCCCATCCCTATGTGTCCCCATTGCATCCTATTGTAACTATACATTGTTTGCACTGTTTTCTAAGACTATACTGCATATTTTTGGTATTGTGTACATATAACTTGTGTATATTTGCTATCCTCATACTGAGGGTACACTCTGAGATACTTTGGCATATTGTCATAAAAATAAAGTATCTTTATTTTTAGTATAACTGTGTATTGTGTTTTCTTATGATATTGTGCAAGTGACACTAGTGGTACTGTAGGAGCTTCACTCGTCTCCTAGTTCAGCCTAAGCTGCTCTGCTAAGCTACCATTATCTATCAGCCTATGCTGCTAGACACCCTATACACTAATAAGGGAAATCTGGGCCTGGTGCAAGGTGCAAGTACCCCTTGGTACTCACTACAAGCCAGTCCAGCCTCCTACAGGAGTTAACTCCTTCCTCACTCTTGGGCATTTTATTGTGGATCCACTATATTTTTGGCTGCAATGGAGCGAGATAACTCCCCTGAACATTTTATCAATGATGAGGAGACTGGGGCATTTATTATTGATGCTGTGGCCAAAGCTATTTCAGCAACAATGAGCAAAATGACAAAAATTCTTGAATCCTCTGTTCAGAGTATGGTTTTTAAATCCCTAATGGCCCATTCTGCGGGGGAAAGCAGAAAACGTAAACTTAAGGATTTGTCATCTCAAAAAGCCCTTCTTAAGGTCACCCCTGTGGCGCCTCGTTGAGTGGTGAAGCTTCTTCACCCCAGATTGAGGACAAGTCTCCTCCCAGGCCTCCTTTTAAGGAGGGGAATTCTAAGTTCTCTCATGAGAAATGTAAATCTAAAACTAAACATACATTGAATGCGCCTAAAAAGATTGTGATTTCTCACATTTCAGATACTGATGACAACATGGGTGACATACATGACATGGACAACAGGTCAGACATTTGGGGTTCTCAATCTCAGTCCTCCCCTCCTCCTAAAAGGTCTAAATTAGATCATTCCCCTTCTAATCCCTTCGCAGCCAAAATGATTTTGGACTCCGACGGCAATCCTAAGTTTGATCCCTCTCTCCTTAACCACCTGAACTCCACGGAATGGTTCCCCTCCTCTCATGTGGATGATTATATCGCTTCTAGATTAGGACTCCCGTTAGACAAACAGACAAGGGCTAAATTGAAGTCGGAATGTCCTAGACCAGTGTTGTCCAACCTTTTTATCGCCGCGGACCGGTAAATGTTTGATAATTTTTCCCTGGCCCGCTTGGGAGGGCGCAATGCTCTGCGCCTCGGCCGCCCGCCACAGTGAAATGATTTGAAGTTCCTCGGGCGGCCCGGTGCCGATTGATCCACGGACCGGCACAGGTCCGCGGCCCGGGGTTTGGGGAACACTGTCCTAGACCATCCCTTTTTTCCAACATCACCTCTACTCCTTCTATTGACCAACCCCTACGTGCCTTCTTTTCAAAATTGGCAAGGACCCCCGTAGGGGGGTTGACAAGGCCTGGTCTAACTGCCAGGACAAACTTTTAGACTTGGTGGGTCCTTTGGCCCGTATCTTGGATATGGTGGCGTCTGCCAGAATGGAGAATGCGGACATTGACCCAATGGATCTTTCCTTTTGGACTCAAAGAGCCTTTTGTCTCTTAGGCAATGCTAACGCTGCTATTACCATCGAGAGGAGGAAAGGCCTTCTTTTGAAGCCAGACCCCAAATTAGCTAATTTAGCTACGCTGGATCCAGGCATCAAAGCGGATAGACTTCTCTTTGGAGATTCTTTCATTAAAGACTTGGGCAAATTCGTCTCTACGTTTGCCTCCATCGACAAGGCACAAGAATCCATCAAAAAGGTGTTCAATCAACGGGTTTTTGCAAGGGCCAGTACAGGCAAGTGCCGCTCTACCGGCCGTTCTTTTCATTCGCAAGGATTCAGAGGCTCCTTCAACTCCACATATGGAGCGCAATCGTTCAAACCCCAGTTCTACCCTCAGCGAGGCCGAGGTTACCGGGGTCGAGGACAACATGGTTTCAGGAACAACAACTCACAAAGTAAGCCTTACTTCTGGCCTTACTCCAGTAGGTGGTCGATTTCATTTGTTCTCAGCAAAATGGCACTCTATAACAGCAGATCCATGGGTTCTAAATACAATTCTAGGTTAACTAATAGAATTTTACTCAACTCCACATCAGACATATTTCCCCCGTCTGCGTTTTTCAGCAGATATGTCCTCTCTCATCTCAGAAGAGATTCAATCTCGACTGTCGAAACAAGCCATCAGCTCACCCTTCCAGACCCTTCAGACTTTCTAAGCACTCTCTTTTTAGTTCCGAAGAAAAACAAAAAGATAAGACCAGTCATCAGTCTCAGAGCTTTCAACCGGTTTGTCGCCTACCAACACTTCAAAATGGAAACTATTCTCCATTTATGGGACATTCTTCTTCCTTTCGATTTCATGGTCCGTTTGGACCTACAGGGCCCATATCTTTCCATCCCTATTCATGTATATCACAGAAAATTCCTCTAATTCCAGTGGCAGAGACAAACTTACCAGTTTTCTTCCCTTCCGTTCGGCCTTTTGTCAGCACCTTGGTGCTTCACAAAACTAATGAAACCGGTAACAGCTCACCTCAGGTCCCTAGGCATCAGTTTATTAATTTACCTGGACGACATTCTCATTATGCATCAGAGTTGCCTTTCTCTTCAGTCTCATCTCCAAATCATCAATCAATCAATCAATCAATCAAAGATTTATAGAGCGCACTAATCACCCGTTAGGGTCTCAAGGCGCTGGGGGGAGCTACTGGTTGTAGAGCCATGTCTTGAGGCGTTTCCTGAATGTCAAGAGGTCTTGGGTCTGGCGAAGGTGGAGCGGTAGGGAGTTCCAGGTCTTGGCGGCTAGGTGAGAGAAGGATCTTCCTCCGGCGGTGGTCCAGCGGATGCGGATATGGAGGCGAGGGCGAGGCTGGCGGAGCGAAGATTGCGGGAGGGATGTGGAAGGTGAGTCTGTCGTTGAGGTAGGCTGGGCCTGTGTTGTGGAGGGCCTTGTGTGCGTGGATGAGGAGTTTGAAGGTGATCCTCTTTGATACTGGTAGCCAGTGAAGGTCTCTGAGGTGGGGGGAAATGTGGTCACAGAGTGGGATGTCCAGAATGAGGCGGGCGGATGCGTTCTGGATTCTTTGCAGCTTTGTTAGGAGTTTGGTTGTTATTCCTGCATATAGTTCCGTAGTCCAATCGGCTGCTGACCAGGGCGTGGATGACAGTTTTCCTGGTTTAGACGGGAATCCACTTGAAGATTTTGCGGAGCATGCGGAGAGTGTTGTAGCAGGAAGAGGAGATGGCATTGACCTGCTGAGTCATGCTGAGTGTGGAGCCCAAGATGAAGCCTAGGTTGCATGTGTGAGTGGTGGGTGTGGGTGCGGTTCCTAGGGAGGTGGGCCACCAGGAGTCATTCCAAGTTAAGGGGTTGGTGCCAAAGATGAGGATTTCTGTCTTGTCTGTGTTTAACTTGAGGTGGCTTGATTCCATCCAGCTGGCGATCGCGTGAAGTCCGTTGTGGAAGTTGTTCTTTGCAGTTGTAGGGTCTTTTGTGAGGGAGAGGATGAGCTGAGTGTCGTCTGCTTAGGAAACTATGTTGATGTGGTGGGTTCGTGCAATGTTGGCGAGGGGGGCCATGTAAACGTTGAAGAGCGTGGGGCTGAGCGAAGATCCTTGGGGAACGCCACAGATGATTCTGGAGGCTTCTGACAGGAACGGTGGGAGGCGGACTCTCTGGGTTCTGCCTGAGAGAAATGACGAGATCCAGTTGAGTGCCTTGTCGTGGATTCCAGCGTTGTGGAGGCGTGTGCGGAGAGTGTGATGACATACCATGTCGAAAATTGCGGAGAGGTCCAGGAGGATGAGTGCTGCTGTTTCTCCTTCATTGAGCATGGTCCTAATGTCGTGTGTGGCAGCAATGAGTGCAGTCTCGGTGCTGTGGTTTCTGCGGAATCCGGATTGGGAGGTGTCAAGTAACTTGCTGTCTTCCAGGAACCGGGATAGTTGGCTGTTTACGATTTTTTTGATGACCTTGGCTGGGAAGGGGAGGAGGGAGATCGGCCGGTAGTTCTTGGGGTCGTCTGGGTCTCCCTTTGGTTTCTTCAGCAGGGCGTTGATTTCTGCATGCTTCCATCTTTCTGGGAAGGTGGCTGACTCGAAGGAGCTGTTGATGGTTTTGCAGAGCTGTGGGGGCAATGATGATGTTTGCCTTATTGAAGATATGGTGTGGGCAGGGATCCGATGGTGATCCGGAGTGGATGGAGGCCATAGTGGTGGTGGTGTCCTCTATGTTGACAGGGGTCCAGATGTGGAGGAGGTGGGTGTTGCTTGAAGCGTTGGGTGTTTGTAGTCAGCTGGTGGGTCTGGGGTTTGAAGCTATTGTGGATTTCTTCTATCTTTTGACGGAAGTGGGTTGCCAGTGAGTTGCAGAACTCCTGTGATGGCGGGAGTTCGTTGGAGCAGGTCCTGGGGGTGGAGAGCTCATTAACGATGCCGAAGAGCTCTTTACTGTTGTGAGCGTTGGCGTCGATGCGGTTTTTGAAGTGGGTCCTTTTGGTGGTGCGGATCATTTGGTGATGTTTGCGTAGGGCATCCTTGAAAGCAATGTGTTCTCTTCTATTCCAGCTAGGCTTCCTTTTCAACAGGGAAAATTCTATTACAACCCCTTCACAAAGAATAGAGTTCTTGGATTTTGTGGTAGATTCTTCTTCCGCTACTCTACATCTTCCTCAACAGAAAGTAAAATCTATAAAGTCAGAAATGTTAAAGATTCTCCACAGTTCCCAAATTTCACTCAGATCCTTAGCCAGGATCGTGGGTCTCCTCCCTTCCTCAATTCAGGCTATTTTTCCCAGTACACTTCATTACCGGGCTCTCCAAAGGTTAAAGATTCGTCATCTCAGAAAAGGTCTTTCATACTCGGAAATAATCAGCTTGGACCAAGAATCTCGCTCGGAGCTTCAATGGTGGATAGACCATTTAGATGCTTGGAACAGCAGAACTATCTCTGTATAAGCCCAAGATCTTGTGTTAGAATCAGATGCAAGCCTATCGGGTTGGGGTACCTGTTGTGGTCCAATCTTGACTGGAGGTTCCTGTTGGTTAGAGGAGTCCAAATTCCATATCAATTGTTTAGAAATGCTTGTGGGCTCCTTTGCAATCAAAAGCCTAGCAAAAGACAAGGTTCAGTGCACTATCCTCCTCCGTATGGCAGTGTATCGGCTGTCCACTACATGAACCATTTAGGGGGCACCAGATCAAAACCCTTAGTGGACCTAGCAAAAAGTCTATGGGAATTTTGCTTACACAATGAAAATTCACTCACAGGAGAGTATCTACCAGGTTCGCTCAATGAGATGGCAGTCTCGTTTCCTCAGAGATTTCAGCGACTGGAATCTCCACACCTCAGTATTCCATTCTCTTCTCCACAAATGGTGTCCCTTCAATATAGACCTCTTTGCCTCTCGCCTTAACACGCAGTTACCTCAGTTTTTCAGTTGGCGTCTGGATCCTTTGGAGTTAGCCTCAGATGCTTTTCTGCAGGTTTGGTCTCCTTCAGTCAACTATGCTTTCCCTCCTTTTCTGATGATTACCAGAGTTCTCGCCCAAGTCAGAAGTCAGAATATGGTTTCTCCTCTCTTGGAATTGGTGATCAACTTCCCAGCCCTCCTTCTGCTTGTTCCTTCCCTTCTTCTGGATCCTCTGGGGCATCCACATCCTGATACTCAACAATACTCTCACACTTTCGGCTTGGAAGGTATCGGGTCTTCATGACCTTCCATTCCTATTTCGGCAGAGGCTTCAGACTTTACTAACAAAGACTGGGCTCCTGGCACCAGGAAAGCTTACAGTTCCGCCTGGTGTCTTTGGACAAGCTGGTGTATGGCAAGGGATCTCGATCCCATTTCAGCTGATATAATTTACGTAATTAATTTTCTAGCTGCCCAGGCCAGTGCAGGTAAGTCTTGCAGGACGGTCCACTTATATAGATCGGCTATTTCCATGCATCACACTTACATCAAAGGAAAACTTGTGGGGGAACATCCCCTTCTCTTCTGTCTTTTAAAGGAAGAAAAGTTTTCTATTCCTACTTTGCCCAAATACTCAAAATTATGGGACGTCAATATTGTTTTAAATTTGTTTTTATCCTGGCAAGATAATTCTGATCTATCATTGAAAATGCTTTCAGCCAAACTCACTATGTTACTTGGCCTGGTTTCCATTAAACGATTATCATCTGTCAAAGCCTTAGATATTTCTTCTCGCCAATTCACCCCAACAGGCGTGTTGTTCTCTATCAACAAACGTACTAAGACTAACTTACGTACAGTTTTTTATCTGTATTTTCCTAACCAACCCAAATTGTGTGTCAGACGATGTCTCAAGATTTATGAAGATTGCACAGCCAATCTCAGAACGCCCTTCCATTCCCAACTCCTTATTTCATTTCGTAAGCCTCATAAACCCGTAGCTTCTGCTACGCTGGCCAGATGGGTTCGTTGGGTCATGTCCCTGGCAGGTATTGACACCTCTGTTTTTGGGGCTCACTCTTCTAGAGGAATCATGGCTTCCAAGGCTTTCTGGGTGGGTTCCAGATTGGAAGACATTCTGAGATCGGCTGATTGGTCTAATGATAATGTTTTTAGAACGTTTTACTGTAAACCATTTCATACAGCAACTTTTGTAGTAATTAACGTGCTTTAAAAAAGCATAATATGAGCCTCCGGTCTTGACATAAAATGTAGATTTTCCTAGTAATTTATGACGGAAAGTCTTACTTTTTTTAAAGACACAGAGGCGAGTATTATCCCACAACAAATTCTCTATAACTGTTGTTTTTCGGTTTTTCTTCCTCCCTCACAGCACCATCTACTCAGCCTCAACCTTCCTCTTGAGCGTCAGATGGGATTTCCATCTTCAGGAACATCTTCAAGAGATCCGTCTCGTTGCCACTGGAAATCATTTCCTGTCTATTGGATTTCTTCTGCATGCCAGTCTTGGTTGAACTTTATTCAAGAACTTTGTTCTTTGTTGTTGGCAGTTTCCATCGTTCTAGCTATTTTTCCTTTGTTTTCTCGCACTGACTAGCCTTCTCGCATCAAGAAAGAGGGCTGGTCGAGGTCAAGTATGGTGACTATACTATTCCGTGCATTCCGATTGGTGTATGTTTCGATACATTTTTCATTCCCATTTGCTTTCTGTTCTCCAAGCCTCATGGGAATTATAGTTCTTGACTGCTGCTACCTAATTAAAGCAAGTTAAGAGAAGCATAATACTCGCCTCCGTGTCTTTAATAAATTTAAGACTTTCCATCATAAATTACTAGGAAAATCTACATTTATGACACTCTCTGCCTGCTATAGCGCTTTCCTCTGTGCTCCTGACAGGTAGGGGAAAAAACATGTATTTACATTTCTGATATCTGTTCCAGCAGCAGCAAACTTGCAAACCCCACGGATGACAATAGACCCCATTCAGGCCTCAATAGAAGTCAATGGCAGTGGTAGCCGGCAGGTTTAGGAGGGAGGGGGGCGGGCGGAAAGCACACATACACACACACACTCATTCTTTCACACACAGACACGCACTCACGCACGCACGCACGCATGCACGCACATCCATTAACAACACTCATAACATTCAAACATGCACGCATGCACCAAACATTCATTTTAAAACATCACACACACACATACTTACCTTTAGCCTCGAGGTCCCAGGAGGGTTGGGACTGCTACCATCCTGGGAGAAGGCAGCAGTCCCAGCCTCGCCACAGAGTAGGATGGGGTCAGTGAGACTGCTGACCCCACCCCACCCCACTCTGTGACGAAGTGTCACTGATTGACACTCGCCCTGGGCGGTTCAGGGTTTAAACCTGAAGCGCCCAGGTCGAAGTCAATGGGTGACGCTTTCCTCGTCACCCAGAGGAGGACCTCGAGGCACCTTTGCTGAGCGGAGGAGGTCACACCCATAGGAGCTGTGACCTCCTCAGCCCAATAAAGTTCAGCTCAGGCAGCCAGGAGTCTGCGCAAATCGCTCATGTCTCACTCCTGGCTGTCTGAGCTGAAAATGTGAAGAGTGTCTGTCAGGATGACCTTTGTTCAGCCTGACAGACTCTTCATGAGGGGCAAAAGGTGGGGGGCGTGGCCCCTCTGCCCTAAAGGACGAGCTGCGCCTGGGGTGAAATATATTCTCCCGATTATTTTTTAAAAACCTCCCACTTTCCTCTTCTAAAATGTTGGCATGTATGTAACACCACATTTATATGCTGGACTGAGACTTAAGGGCTGGGTGGCACAATCATGCCAGGGATTTCCACAAAATGACAAGAACTATCACCGCTATCCTAGGATAGGTATTGTGGGGTTAGGGTCACATCATGATGTTTATTTGTGAATGGGGTGTGGGAAGCATTGTTTGCCAGCACGCTGAATCACTCAAAAATCTTTAAAAAAAATTAATAACAGTAATCTCACACGTCTATTTCCAAACTAGTCCACGCCCTTTTAAGTACGTGACGTCCGGGTACGTGACTCCACAGGGCGGCATTTCACATGGCCTTTATTAACCACTGTTTATTTAAAAGCTTGAGCCATGAGGACATTTCAAAGTCACGTGGGCTATAAATTGCTTTGCACTGCTGCCAATGGCCCAGATCCCATCTGCAGGCACTCTGGTGGGAAAGAGCGGCACGCGCCCTGCAGCCAAAATAAAACCGGGTGACTAACAGACAAGAGGGAATTGAAAACGCAGAAAATATTTCTAATTATCTGGGGCCTGGACACTGGTTTCCCAGTTCTTATAAAATATTTTGCAATTTGACAGGAAGAGAGGGGATGTAGCTCAGTGGTAGAGCGCATGCTTTGCATGTATGAGGCCCCGGGTTCAATCCCCGGCATCTCCACTTCTTATTTTTTTAATTTTAGTTTTCTCCTAGTGTTTGCAGCACAGAGAAGTAGTCTGCAGTTTCATGCATGATGACTAGGGTGAGCAGATTTTCACAAGAAAAAAACAGGGACAGTAACTGACATAGAAATAGGACTAAATGTTGACACTGCACTGACCAGTGCCAACATGTAGTCCTATTTCTATGTCAATGACTATTCTGATATATTTATATATATATATATATATATATATATATATATATATATATATATATATATATATATATATATATATATGCCATATGAAACAAAACTACAGCATGGCCAAATACGTCTTTAATTTTCATGCTACAGAAACATAAACACCTCTGTAGCATGAAAATTAAAGACTTCCTCGGCTATGCTGCAGTGTGTTGCAATGGGAGCTTTGTTATTCTGGCTGCGGGTGATGGGCCCTGCAGGGGTTGATTCGCCCCCATTAAATTCTGCTGTGCTGCTTGAATAAAGTTAGCACATCATGCAACTCTTTTAAACAAAACTCTGACTGTGGTGTCATGAGAGGGCTGGTGTGAACATGAGTCTTCAGAGCACAGTGATATATGTGCCTGCTCACCCGGCCGTCTCCCAAAACCGGAACACCGGAACAGTCATCGAAAAACCAGGATTGTCCGGGCAAATACGGGATGTCTGGTCACCCTAATGATGACGTTACTCATCTGTGTTCCCTCTGTCTTTTAAACAATGGGCACACGCGCGCACTCACACGACAGTCCGATTTAATGCAAAATATACAAAAAACTGCACTCAAACTTTTATTACATCCACAGTTACACACCATAGACAAGGCTTTGGTACATAGTTCACACCAGAGATGCAGCTGGGAGACAAGGCCGCAATAAATTATTTATACCCAGATGTGCAGCTAAGAGAGAAGGCATCAGTACATTAGTTACACCTGGGGGTGCAGCTGGAGAGACAAGGCATTGGTCCATTATTTAAACCAGGCACAAAATGCACACTAACATCCAAAAGGGTTTGAGGATGCATTTTGTGTTAAGAAATAGCATTAAACGCAGCAGAACACAAATAGCGAGAAACCACTGGAGGCCACTAAATGTGCTCCCATGGTGGGTTGCTTTTCCCCAAATTACTCTTAATTATGTAAGTAGGCGTGACCACATTATTATCTGTAATTCCATGCCAAAGAGTAATGCAGGATTACCGAAAAACTCTGATTATCCCAGCATAAATAAAATTACTCCGAGCCAATGTATGAATAAGAGAAACACTCCAAAGAAGAAAAAAGAGCTCTCTCCAGACAAGGTCCTAATCAGAAGGGCAATGAGGATTTCAAGTCTCCCAAAAACTGCTTGTGTCTAATAGTGATGAGATTGTACTACACTACTGCAAAAGCCTAGCTGATGCGGTCCCCTCTCTCTCACAAATTGAATCTAGCGACACCTTCCCCAAAGGGAGGGTTGTGCCACAGCCTGGTGACTGTCACGACCTGCAAACAGGGAAAAGCCGATGAATTCTAAAATCACAGGATACAGGAGCAAGGAGCACAACCGTAATGGAAGTGTTTGCAACGCAAGGAACAGAAGACCAACTGTGCTTACATACTGACAAACAGGAAGTGACATGCAGGAAGTAGTGAAGACACCATCTTGGATTTGAGAAAAGCCACATTAAAGTAAATGGAATAATAGCTGTAGTATAAAAGGTAGGGAGCAAGGCATGCAGGGAAGGCAACAGAGACTCCTGGGAAAGAGAAAATATGGCCAAGAAGAAACAAAAAAGAAGAAAAACAGTAAGAAACAAGTAAGTAACACTAGGGGGGTAAAAGATGGGTGCAGCGTGAAACAGTTTCAGGTCACGCTGCGGCCCAAAAAACAGGTTGCAACCTGAAAAGCGGCCCGCGGCAGAAACGGCCATCCGAGATGCAACCGCCGATCTGACCGTAGCCCGCAAGTGGGACGCTGCCGGTCTTGCTGGCGTCACTGGTGACTGGGTGTTGGTGAAGAAGATCCTTAGGAGGTGATTTTTGTGACAAACACTTCTGTTAAATGTGAAGCTAACTAAAGTGGATTCACACATCACATATGAAGAGAGTGAAGACTGATGATGAAGTGGTGACAACAACCACTGACACAGAGTCGAAGAATACCAACAACATCAAATAGAACATCAACAAGCAGAAAACCTTGAAACTCAGATTTAAAGAATGAAACTGAAAACTATGGTTATGAGAACCCCCAGAGTAAATCATTTTGCTGTGGAAGATGAAAATCAGTCTGTCCCAGATGAAACAGTCGATCCGGTGGCCAGTGAGGATGAAGATGCAGCATTTGTCACAAGTGAGCCTGAGCCAAATATTGTGAACCAAGGAGACACGTGGCCTGAGTCTAGTAGAGGCAGAAAAAGATTGTGCAAGAAAATACAGAGACCAAAAACAGAGAAGAGTTAGAAAAAAACAAGACTTGGATCACAGTGAAAGTGAGCAGCCAGTAATCGCAGGATCAACAATAGAGCGCCTAGAAGAAAATGCGCAACTGATGAATGGACTTACTGTGCACAGAAGATGACAATGAAGATGTGGAAGTCCACGATCTAGTAGGTTGTCAGTTAGTAAAAGTAGGAGAACCACCGTGAACTTTGATAAATAAACTTTGAAGGAGATCAATACTGAATTTTTGTAACTATTATTTTGAGGTTTTGGATTTTTGTATGTTACATGTTTCATAGTTAAATCAATGTTATTTTGTACTTTAGGTATCCAGATGAAGACTAAAGGGTTTTCCTCTAGCTCCCAATATATGTACTGAGCCAATAAACTGAATTTCTATTAAAAAATGTAAGTCTTATTTTGATTTTTATTTTCCATTTTGTACCTATAAAAATTAGAGGTTAGATTTTTCTGATTTAAATTTTTTCCTTTTAGGAGTATGTCTCAGGTCTATAATGAGCAGACTGATACACCAGCAGCATTGAAGCTAGAAATAACTCACAAAAGCAAACAAGAACAAAGATGAAAGTCAAGCAAAGAGTAAGGGGAGCATAAACATAATGCCACGCATAAAGACAAGCATTAGAACATACGAACTTGTCTAAGGACACAATTGAGGAAAATTGATTGCATTGTGTTAGAAGTAGGAACACATATGGCAAACCTTTTTTTGGACAATGGGATTATTTGCAACATATTATGGTCCTCATTTACAAGACCCTTGTGCCACTGTTGTGTCATTGTTTTCATGCAACGGTGGTGCAAGCAGTGCGTTACATTGCTCTGCATTTACAAGTTGATCCATTCAGCCCAATGTGTCAGTTTGTAAAGCTGTGCATCATATTATACCTGTGCCAGGTATAATGTATGAAAGGTGGGCATTCCAACGAGAGGAGCCACGCAGAACTGACGCAGTGAAACTTACAACATTTCACTGTGTCGTTCTGCGACTTCACTGCGTCAGAATTTTACCGCCTGCTCAGAGCAGGCGTAAAACTGATGCAGAGCTTTCCTCAATGGGGGACTCCTGCCATTGCAGGAATGGCATACTTTTTTAAGCTACTTCAGCTATGCGTGAATTTTGCACCACAGATAGGTTAGAATTTCTGAAGCATCTGTGAAAAAGTGCAGCATAGAGCTCTGTATAGTAAACACAGCGCATCTATGGCATCGTTAGGGGGTCATAGTGCAGCACAAGATATCTGGCTCATCGCAGCCGATGCGTCAGATTCTTGTAAATGAGGCCCTATGTTCCTCCAAATATAACAAAATGAAAGTCAACCACAGTATGACACAGCAATCTGTTGATGCATTGCAGTGCAAAGTCCCAGGTATTACATTTAGGAACATCAATAGAGCTGTAAAATACAACACAATTCAGTACATGAGTGTGACAACCTTAGGACGTTTTTAGTCATTTTTAATCTGTGTGACCTAGAAACAACTTTGTGTTAAATTCTGAAGCTTATGCTGCTGCTGGTGGAGTACATGACAAATGTAGCAAATCCATACTTATGTGGGAAATGGCACCACTGCAAAACCGCATAGTTCCAGTGGCCCTGATTATGTGTAAGGTATATGGAACAGTACCTTACTAACTACCCTTATTAACTGACTGTAGGGCCTAACAATGTTAGTTGTGTGCACGTTGTGATATATTATATGAGTAAAGTAGTGTTGTCATACAGACGTTCTTTCAGAAATTGTAAATAGCAATGAGTGCCAGCACCATGCAATTCACTAACACCTTTCATGTTGAACTTTTGCACAAAATCCCCTAACAATAGGTAATTGGCATGCTCCCTCCTTAACTACAAGCCCATAAGAATCTGATACAAGTGACGTCCTATGAAGTATGCTCACTCATCTATGGATTACAATGTACCACACAGAGCAACAGGTTGACATGCTATGGCTGGTAGGCAACAGTTGTAACCAGGCACAATACTATATATAACCCCATCCTTACTCTGAGAAAGGGGAAGGACATGTTGACACACCTGGGACCCAGGCCCTTCCCAAGGATTTTTGCTGCTGTTAAGTCAGCAGCCCAGTCATGTGGACTGTACCAAGGTATGAAGGGAAAGTTTTACATGGTTTTGCATATCTGAGCCATCTGAAGCCTCAAGAGCAGTGAAGAATACAGAGGCTAGTATTACCTAGTACACTTTGAGTATAACAGACACACAGAACATATCTGAACGCATGTATTTCAGGGTGTTCACATGTGCAATGATGGAAAAAATGAGGCACCCCCCTGAACCTCCCTTATGCCCTGCACGCTTGCTCTGTAACTCAAACATACTTGTAAGTGCCACCGCTTTGAAATCTCAGCAGCCTCCAGGGGTCAGAGGGCAGAGGGAAACACTTTACAAGGCCTAATGTCCTCTCCACCACATTCAGCCATTTGCTCCTCTGCACCGGCTCAGGGAGCAGATTTATTGGCCTCTGGATCCCCAGTTAAGTGAGTGCCGCAGATGGCCCTTAGTCCAACACCATGAAAGCCTTTGTACGTCAAATCTTGTGCTTTCACACAATATGTGGAAGATAAAAAAACAACACCCTTTAACCCACTCGCTGCCAGGCCTTTTCCCCCTCAGGTGCGAGGCCTTTTTTTGGCTATTTGGGGCACTTCGCACCTAGGTTCTCATTATGTTTTGTCCGCATAAGCTACCCACGCCAAATTTGCATCCTTTTTTTCCAACATCCTCCTAGGGATTCTAGAGGTACCCATAGTTTGTGGGTTCCCCACAAGGAGACCAAAGAATTAGCCAAAATACAGTAAACATTTCGTTTTTTTTTTTTTTTAAATGGGAAAAAGGGCTGCAGAAGAAGGCTTGTGTTTTTTTCCCTGAAAATGGCATCAACAAAGGGTTTGTGGTGCTAAAATCACCATCTTCCCAGCTTTCAGGAACAGGCAGACTTGAATCAGAAAACCACATTTTTCAAAACAATTTTTGCGTTTAACTGGGACATACTCCATTTTTACTATTTTTTGTGTTTTTAGTCTCATTCCAGTTAGTGACAGAAATGGGTGTGAAACCAATGCTGGATACCGGAAAGCTAAACATTTCTGAAAAGAATACAAAATTCTGAATTCACCAAGGGGTCGTTTGTGTAGATCCTACAAGGTTTTCCTACAGAAAATAACAGGTAAAATTAAAAAATATTGAAATTGAGGTGAAAAAAACAGCCATTTCTCCCCACGTTTTACTCTGTAAATTTTTCCTGCGATGTCAGATTTTTTAAAGCAATATACCGTTATGTCTGCTGGGCTCTTCTGGTTGCGGGGATATATAGGGCATGTAGGTTCATCAAGAACCCTAGGTACCCAGAGGCAATAAATGAGCTGCACCTTGCAATGGGTTTTCATTCTATACCGAGTATACAGCAATTAATTTGCTGAAATGTAAAGAGTGAAAAATAGGTATCAAGAAAACCTTTGTATTTCCAAAATGAGCACAAGATAAGGTGTTGAGAAGCTGTGGTTATTTGCACATCTCTGAATTCCGGGATGCCCATACTAGCATGCGAATTGCAGGGTATTTCTCAAATAGACTTCTTTGTTACACACTGTCTTACATTTGGAAGGAAAAAATATAGAGAAAGACAAAGGGCAATAACACTTGTTCTGCGATTCTGTGTTCCCCCAAGTCTCCCGATAAAAATGGTACCTCACTTGCATGGGTAGGCCTAATGCCTGCGACAGGAAACTCAACATGGACACATCACAGTTTTAAATTGAAAACTGACATGTTTTTTGGAAAGTGCCTAGCTGTGGATTTTGATCTCTAGCTCAGCCGGCACCTAGGAAAACCTACCAAACCTGTGCATTTCTGAAAACTAGACACCTAGGGAAATCCAAGATGGGGTGACTTGTGGGGCTCTTACCAGCTTCATTTACCCAGAATCCTTTGCAAACCAAAAAAACACTTTTTCCTCATATTTCGGTGACAGAAAGTTCTGGAATCTGAGAGGAGCCACAAATTTCCTTCCACTAAGCTTTCCCCCAAGTCTCCTGATAAAAATGGTACCTCACTAGTGTGGGTAGGCCTAGCGCCCGCGACAGGATATGCCCCAAAACACAACGTGGACACATCACAGAAAACAGAGCTGTTTTTTGCAAAGTGCCTACCTGTAGATTTTGGCCTCTAGCTCAGCCGGCACCTAGGGAAACCTACGAAACCTGTGCATTTTTTAAAACTAGACACCTAGAGGAATCCAAGATGGGGTGACTTGTGGGGCTACCCAGAACCCTTTGCCAACCTCACAATTTGGCCCAAAAAACACTTTTTCCTCACATTTCGGTGACAGAGAGTTCAAGAATCTGAGAGGAGCCACAAATTTCCTTCCATGCAGCGTTCCCCAATGTCTCTCCATAAAATGATACCTCACTTGTGTGGGTAGGCCTAGTGCCAGCAACAGGAAATGCCCCAAAACACAACGTGGACACATCACATTTTCCCAAAGTCTAGTGGTTTCTGCCCCCTTGGGGGCAGATCGGCCTAACTACATTCGGCCGATCTGCCCTCAATGGGCGCAGAAATGGCCTAAAACAAATCC